>NC_083461.1:34378026-34691776 GCF_030014155.1 Tachysurus vachellii | reverse complement strand
CATATAAAGACATTCTAGGCAATTATATGCTTCCAAATTTGTGGAAAATGTTTGGGGAAGACCCACCTGTAGGTTGACTGAATGTTTCCCAATACTTTCAGCCCTATATTATATTTGTACATGGTAATTATATGTAAGTGGCATGTTTGTGCATCAGGCATCATCGTCACGTCACAGCTTTTTTCTGTGGCTCTCCTCTGGGTTCTCCAGCTTCCTACCACTATCCACTGACAGAGTAGTGACTCTAAATTGCATCTAGGACTGAACAAGTTGGTGCCCATGTCATCTAATTCAGAGATTAGATGTGCTCCACTATTTGTAGTGAATCTTTCTTACCACCTTTTCTTCTTCAGATCCATTCAAATCCATTGACATTTTACTAATGAAATAAGCTCATATTTGGAAACACCTCCACTAACATTGCATCAAAGGTAATCCACATTCATTTAAAAACTGCTTGAAATATTTGAAATACATGTCCACTGTCTTCTTTCCCCTTTTTCCTGATGTAAATGCATTTACTGTACCAGACACATCTTTACACTTGCTCGTGCATGAAAGTATCTAATCACCCTATCATGTTGCAGCAGAATAATGCATAATACTGTAACATGCAGATAGAGGTCAATAGCTTCAGATAATATTTAAACTAAAAAAAAAAAGGTCAGTCAATTTGTCTGTGGCATGGATATGGGTGTTTAAATACTTCAGAAACTGCTAATGTCCTGGTATCTTCACAGACAATAGTCCCCCCCTTTTGGAGGCCCACCCAAAAAACACTAACACTGCAGCCCTGTTACTACTGTTCACAAACCCATCTATCTTGTGCTTTAAGACGTATTCTCTTTAAAATGTCACATTTTACTTTAATTAGTCTACTTTTAGACTGTAATAATGTTTCTCCAAATAGATTTAAAAGAAATTTCAACTAAAAGCATTAATTCATTCATTCATTCATTCATTCATTCATTCACTTTCTACCGCTTATCCGAACTACCTCGGGTCACGGGGAGCCTGTGCCTATCTCAGGCGTCATCGGGCATCAAGGCAGGATACACCCTGGACGGAGTGCCAACCCATTGCAGGGCACACACACACACTCATTCACACACGCAATCACACACTACGGACAATTTTCCCGAGATGCCAATCAACCTACCATGCATGTCTTTGGACCGGGGGAGGAAACCGGAGTACCCGGAGGAAACCCCCGAGGCACGGGGAGAACATGCAAACTCCACACACACAAGGCAGAGGCGGGAATCGAACCCCCAACCCTGGAGGTGTGAGGCGAACGTGCTAACCACTAAGCCACCGTGCCCCCCTCAACTAAAAACAATTACTGTGATTTTGCTGGTTTCATTTAAGACAATATTTTGGCCTTTGAGTAATAAGATGTTCCCTTGATCTTCCCGTTCACATCATATCCTTTAGGAGACATTACCTTTGAATTGGTAGACCTGCAAACAGTGACGGTTATTAAGCAAAACAAACATCATTGTTTCCAACTGCTTATGTAATGTCATGATTCACTCCAGTGTCAAGCTTTCAACCGGCAGCTGGCAGTGTACATACTGTATGTTCTATTTATGTTTTGCTTTGTTTCCTGTTCATTTACATCGCCATGTGTTTGTTTTGATATCTATATGTCAGGTCTTGTATCCACCCTTGTATCCATCTTGTTATTGGTTGTTCCCTGATTGCATGTTTTTTTTTCTCTTTGATTTGTCTGTGCATTTAAACCCCTGGTATCATGTCGTTAGCGCAGAGTATCAGTTTCCTGTTCCATTTTTCTCATTTAATGCTCCTGGTTTCGACATATGTTCCTGTTCTCTCTACGTCTCCACTTGCACTTTTATCTGTGTTTCTCCCTGCCAACGTGACAGACGTTTCAACCTCTGTCATGTGACATGTAACTAAGGCCACGTTCACACTGCAGGTAAAAGTGGCCCAAATCTGATTTTTTTGGGGTCAAGTGACCAGGTCAGACTTCTTCAGGAGTAGTGTGAACACTCAAATCTAGCCCAGATCTGATTTTTTCAAATCAGATTCAGACCACTTCCATATGTGATTTTTTTCCAATGTGGCCGCAGTGTGAACAACCAAGGCGGATTTGATGCGACTTTTACGTCAATCTACATCGACATTCGTCACAATTATGCGCCGGCGAGTACGCACACAAACGTGACTACGCCTACAAAATGGATCAAATAATCAAAAGTTGCCCTCGACATCCGAAAATTTTCAAAACACTGCGTCTCTGTGCTGCCATTACACAAACATTTAGAAAGAAAAGTGAAAATGTTTACTTCCTCCATAACCTCGCCAACTTTAGCGCAACGGCGTGCTGCGTGTGACGTCATTGTTATTGTTCGTTTGCGCATGCGGGTCAGTTCGAAACAGCAAACAGTTCACACTGGTATCTGATATAGGCCACATTTTAAAAAGTAATGTGACCAGCCAAACAAAAAAATCTGATCTGAGCAAAATTTCCGAATTGAGCATTAAGACTTGCAGTGTGAACGCGGCACTGTTAACACTTCACAGGGCGAGTCTATCTACCTCTTTAGTTTCTGTTGTAGCCCAGGTAGGCTAATGATAAAATTTTGTTGAATGGTATGGCAGCCATTTTATTCATGATGTGTCATTGCTGATTGGGAATGGTGCTCAAAACTTGTGATTTTGTTCCACATACTGTACTGTAAGCCAGCTAGCATGATGGATAACTGTAGAGACATATTAGGGTTTCTGCAACACTTACTGTAAATCAGCATGCCTAGTAGTAACAACCATGACATAGTCAGACACTGAGATTACATCTCCCCTTATAATGTGTGATAAGAACCTTAATTGAAGCTCTTGACTTGCACCAGCATAATTTTATGCACTGTACTGTACTGCTACCAAATGATAGGATTGGCTAAATGGATAATTATGTGACTTTGAAGGGCATGTGTACCTATCAAAGTGGCCACTTAGTGCATTTAAAATTATTCCTGTGACATTCCCTTATGTTTTAAGTACAGGTAAGTGCCATTCAAAAAAGCCCATAAAAAGCATACATTGTCAACATAGTACTGAATATGTCTTAAAAATTTTTTTTAAGTTTTTAAAATGTTTTTTTCTTTTTTTGGCAAGTATGTTCAAGCTACAATTTCAGAATGGGATTCTCATATAATATCTCACCCCCACCAATACACAGTTTTTTTCACACTTCTAAAAGAAGCGCGTTTCATTTGTGAGACATTTTTTGTAATGATTGCAGTTCCAGTCTAAGCTCCCCTGTTGTGAGAACCCAGGGGACAGACCAAAACTTGTACTACTTGCCAAAATCTGTTCTTCTGCAATCTGTTCCTCAAGGTGTAAAATTTGTCAGAGAGTTCAGGAACGTTTGTTGATTCCTTCAGATAATGGAAGGAGATCAGTGACCAATTACATGCATCTGACCATCAGTATTTAAAGAAAGAAAATGCTTCATAAATATTGATCTCTTTAAAAGTTGACCTAAATAGTAAGTTATAAATCAAAGCAACAAAACGTATTACAAAGCCAAGGTAAGAGTATAAAATACAGTATAATGATTAAAACATAAAGCAAGGATACAGTGGCAATTATATTTCATTCTAACTAACTAACATAGTCAGTCCATAGCTTACAGTCTTAATAGACTATATGCATCATAGCCAAGGAAAATGTGGAACACGGACTCCATTATTTTCAGGATAAATAAAAACTTGTGACCAGACTGCTTTGCTAATTATGTAAGTTGACTGGAGACCTATTTTAAGAAAGTAAGTCAAGCAAGATGAGGGTATCATTCCCATAGCTGACTTGTCTTGTAATACATGTCCATCAAGACACTTCAATGCTCTCTAAGGGCCTTTTTACACCTGGTCACTTCATGTGTTTTCTCTGATCCGATAGCTATCTGATTTGTTAAAACTGTTCCATTTACATTAGGCCACATAAATGCGTCTCGGCGAATCGGATATCGATCCGTTCTTTTTACTCCCGCCCAAAATGCAAATATATTTTACCTCATTTCCGGGGTAATTGAAATGGAACACGCTTTGGTGTATGCGGTTGTTACAAAAAAACAGCATTTACTGTTTGCTGCATTTTCGCTGGCGGCAGCAGTGCGTTTTAAGGCCCAACGAGACACCTGGGTGAAAAATCGGAGCCAGCGCTGGTGGGAAAACATGTTTCTTTCTGGCGCGATGCACGACTCGTGAGTCACCTGCGAGTGACGTACTTCCGTTTAGGAGGAGTATAGCGCTGAACAAGGCTTGAACAACCACATTCATTTACACCTGTCCAGTTTCATCTGAAATGCGTCCCAGACCACCTCCTGAAGTGGTTTGAGCGATCGGATTTATATCCGTCTCGAAACCGTTTCAGAGGGCATTTAGACCTGGTCTTTTTACCATCGGATAGCTATCTGATCACAGAAAACGCATGAAGTGACCAGGTGTAAAAACCCCCTAAATAGGTCTCCAGGTGGTTGTGATCCGTTGAAAACGATTAGGAATACCAATCTTACTATTCTTACTAACAGCAAACAGAATTCCCTGCATCGGGTTTAACTGCAGAATTGTTGTACATCTAATTAAATATTTTTGGTCAAAAAAAAAAAAAAAAACACTGAAAGCTTAAATTTCATCATTAAATCTGGTCATTTTCTTACGATACAGTATATGATGCTATTTTACCTCCATGCAGAGTTGCTTTCATTCTTAATTGCTTACATTTATAAATGTGTTATTATAAATTATATATAACATTGGCTATAAATAACAGAACAGAATTTTAATTGAAACAGAAATATTTTTAGTTTTCTAGCAAAAATTACAAATTAAAATGAGGTTTACAATAATATTTAAGAGTTTTGGATGTTTTATGTCATCATCAATTTGCTAAAAAAAGTTCACAGAATGTTACAGAATATTGCCGGATAACAAGCGTACTAATGGAGAGCTAACGGATGATATGTAAATTAGACAGCAGTGATTTATTCTTATGATGATACCTTTAAACAACAGTGGATCTACACAACAAACTAAATATAGCTAAACAGTCAGGCCAACATTGTGCCTCCTTGGCTGTTTCTCATTAGTGCCATAGCTTCTGTTATACTGGTTGTATCATCAGTAGAGATCATTGACAGACAGTCTTATTCTCAGACTCTCAGTCTTGTGCTCAGTTCAGTAGAGATCATGTTGAAAGCCTAGCTGTTGCACTGAGCCTTCTTGTCTAAAGAAAGAAGAAAGTCTTATGGATATATATGGACAGGTTACAGTGGGAATCCTGTCAAACGTTCAGACATATTCCTACTTGAGGACGCTTAGATGAAGCATGCATGGGTTCTTAGTAGAGATTGCACTGATGCTTTAGAGTCTCTCCTGGCTCTTTGTGTTACAATGCTAGAAACTAATTGAGATCAATACAGGGTCAGCAACAGTTGGAAACATGACTCAAATCAGATATCCAGGAAGAAACTCTTACATAAATGAGAGCTTCTCAGATGTACTGTAGAAGCTATGTACTGTTGAGTGAGAAGTGATTCCCTGCCTTACCTCATCTGGTGATGTAAGCTATTGTCATAAATTGCATATTACATAATACAGGCTAGTAGCAGTATCTAATTCTGTTTTGATACAATAGCTTTTACAATCGTTATCTTTCCATATCTGGATTGATGGTTGTATGTGTACAGTGGTGTATTTGGCACATAAATAAGTGTCTTTTACTTTTATTCATTCGTTCATTTTCTACCGCTTATCCGAACTGCATAGTCAGTGCATAATTTGCTGTATGTATTATATCATGTATAAATTTTGATATATTTATACATATATATATATATATATACCTATTATATTATATATTTATATACATAAATATATATCTATGATTTATGTAGCTCTGTGTCTTTATATAGCACCTCTGGAGTCCTGGAGGAAGGTTGTTTCATTTCACTATGTACTGCATCAGCTATGTATGGTTGAAATGACAATAAAAGCTTCTTGACTCTTGAGTTAGGACTGCTAGTTGTTCTAGGAACAGGACAAACCAGAAAGATGTTTGTAGATGAAAGCACCTTTAACCTTGCTGCTTGTAAAAGTAGCACAGACTTCCAGGACTTTGCTTCTATGTAAAGGCCACAAGGAAGGCAAATAAGGATTTTGGTATTGAAATGTTGTCTTATGGCAGAACCTGACAGTAGGGGCTGGGCATGAAGCCTGTCTTCACCTAGATGGTTAGTCTCTTGGATGCCCTCCATATCTCTTCTCTGTGGCAGATGGACAACTGATTTTGCAAACCCAGTCTTCATGGAACACTGCATGGTCAATCAATTGATTTACGAATCCAGTTCATCCATGTATTTGGGTGTGTTGTATTGTTTTTGGGAGGAAAAACGGCGTCTCGTGCTCAGTAACGTCTCGTCTCATATCAGTAAACATGATATGCATTGTATCAACATGCTACCCCTGAAACTGTTTTAAACATTTGACCAATCTGTAGTCAATTTTAATGTTCACTTTTTATACCCACTACTTGCCTGTTACCTCATATTTGTATATGGAAATTTCTAAACACTCAAGTTAACTTAGGGGGTTTTTACACCTGGTGACTTCATGCGTTTTCTGTGATCAGATAGCTATCCGATGGTAAAAAGACCAGGTCTAAATGCCCTCCGAAACGTTTTCGAGACGGATATAAATCCGATCGCTCAAACCACTTCAGGAGGTGGTCTGGGACGCATTTCAGATGAAACTGGACAGGTGTAAATGAATGTGGTTGTTCAAGCCACATACGTCAGCGCTATACTCCTCCCAAACGGAAGAACGTCACTCGCAGGTGACTCACGAGTCGTGCATCGCGCCGGAAAGAAACATGTTTTCCCACCAGTGCTGCTCCGATCTTTCACCCAGGTGTCTCGTTGGGTCTTAAAATGCATTTCTGCCGCCAGCGAAAATGCAGCAAACAGTAATTGCTGTTTTTTTGTAGCAACCGCATACACCAAAGCGTGTTCCATTTCAATTACCCCGGAAATGAGGTAAAATATATTTGCATTTTGGGCGGGAGTAGAAAGATCGGATCGATATCCGATTCGCCGAGACGCATTTATGTGGCCTAATGTAAATGGAACAGTTTTAACAAATCAGATAGCTATCGGATCAGAGAAAACACATGAAGTGACCAGGTGTAAAAAGGCCCTTAAAAAAAAGATAGAAATGGGAACATGCATCAGTTACATTTTGTTTCAAAAATTATTCATTCATTCATTCATCTTCTACCGCTTATCCGAACTACCTCGGGTCACGGGGAGCCTGTGCCTATCTCAGGCGTCATCGGGCATCAAGGCAGGATACACCCTGGACGGAGTGCCAACCCATCGCAGGGCACACACACACTCTCATTCACTCACGCAATCACACACTAGGGACAATTTTCCAGAGATGCCAATCAACCTACCATGCATGTCTTTGGACTGAGGGAGGAAACCGGAGTACCCGGAGGAAACCCCCGAGGCACGGGGAGAACATGCAAACTCCACACACACAAGGTGGAGGCAGGAATCGAACCCCGACCCTGGAGGTGTGAGGCGAACGTGCTAACCACTAAGCCACCGTGCCCCCCGTTTCAAAAATTAGATAGATTTAATTAGATTTTCCGCATATTTTCAGATTGCACAAAATTAATCCATTTAAACTGTTATTAAACTGTTATTAACTGCAGCTCATGGTGGCACAACAATTTTCTAAGACACTTTTGTTGTTTTATTCATTTCTCATCCACTTGTTTTTTTTTTCCTAAAATAAATAACACTCCTCTCTTACACTTTTTATGCTTAACATATTAAAAGATTTCCTGATGTTAGATTTTAAGCCAGAATATATTGAATTCTAAAACACGAGCGTATATCTGAAGCCGACTCAGGTCAACAACTCATGGACAGTTCCTTTCCTTAAGACACACTTCAAGACATGGCACACAGAGGAGAAGCCTTTGGGAGTCTCAACTGAAAACATATCAATCCCTCCCCACCCTCCCTGTCTGTCTCTGGCTGTCTCTTGAGATTTTTCCTATTCCTTGTATGACTTTCTTTGCAATATCTCACTTGCACTGATTTCTATCTGTTTTCTATTTGACAGTATAAACGATTCTCCTGAAATGAATCCAGTCTTGAGTATTGTGTAATCTTTCAAATGAAAGTGGTGTGTGATCACTTAATGCCATTCTTGTTCTCTAAAATGTTCACTTTTTATTCCATTACGTTCATAAGGGAGTTTTGAATCAATGTAGCTATGACAATTAACTGGCTTGTCGATGATATCACGACGATTGAACAACTTTTATTTTTAGAACAATTTAACTAATAAACATGGACTGAACGCCAGTGAAAGTGGTGAGTTATCAAATGTGCAATGGAAAGATTATGTACAAAAGCTTTTAATAAATAACAAATACATAACTGAATATAAAACAGGATTTTTCCCCTTGCTGCATATTGTTACTAGGCAACCAGGATATAGATGTTGTGTGCCTGATGGAGAACAAATGTTCTTCACAAAATCTATTGCTTATCTTCTACTTTTAAACATTGAAGTAGAAATTACATTTAGCTGTATAATAGACAGAGGGTCACTTTCTTAAAATTTTAGGAGGTAGTTTTTTTATTTGACTGAGAGGACACAGCCTAGAAAAGCCTCTATTAGACTGGACCACAAACAAACAAAATGGGAATGGAAAGGTAACAAAATGATAACTTATCTCTACTTGCTCCATCTAATCTGTTTCATAATCAGTTTATTTTCTGGGTTTAAAATGAACCATTGATTTTAAAGGTAAAACAAAGATTTCAAAAAGCATGCTGCGTATCTATACTGATATGGACTGGGTAATGTGTTAGGAATGAAAGGGTGCTACATCCTTTAATGGAAATAAAAATGATCAACCTACAGAGGGCAAAAGTGGTTCTTAAGTAGCACCAAAACGTTGTTGGTCTAGACTTAAGAACTGCTTGCGTCAGGGGCTGTGGGCGGGACTACTGTTAGCGCATTTGATAATGTACCTTAAGTATACTAATGTTTAATATACTTTTACTTTACCGCGATATGATACATTATCAGCACACATGATAGTAAGTAGCTACATGCTAAGGCTAACTTTTTTCTGTGTTAATGATAAAATAACGTTATGTACTTTCTCGATTACAACCTCCGTTTATACAGATTACATGGAGCTGCACGTACACGGTGGATTCGACGCGTTTGGTGTTAATGTAGGTTCACAAAGCCATGAGCATTAACAGTAAAGTAACATCCGCCATTGTTGATGTGTTTGTGTTTGCCGCTGCTGCGCGAAAGTTGCTGGGACACGTGACACGTATACAGTGACGTCAGACTCGGCTCTGTGACGGCTCTCTAGCCGATGGAAAGGCAAACCGGTTCTTAGAAGGTTCGCCAGTGGAACCAACTTTGAACCAGCACCAGTGCTAGCTCTGAACCAGCACCCGGTTCTTTTTGGTGGAAAAGGGGCACTAGAGTAACTACCAGGGCCGGCCCGTCCAACAGGCAATACAGGCGATTGCCTGGGGCCCGACGAAAAGACGAGGGACATAAATCATAAAAATATTTTTTAAATTTCACAACCCTCAAAGACGCGATCAGCAAGTAATACGCACTGCGTGCCCAAGGTCCCTATTGATTAACACAGGGATCACAAAAACAGTAGATGAAAAACCCCATAAACCTATAAACTCTCCACACAACAATCGACAGTAAAATGACAATAAATACGAAACATCAGTATAAATAAAGACAGAAAACATTACAAAATAGGAGCAGAGAGGGCTAATTTGCATAATGTTAATGACGCGATTGTGGAGGTATCAAAATACGTCTCATTGCGCATGCTTGGAAATAAAACGTTTAGGATTATGGGTAATGTAGTATCATATAACAACGTAATGATCACGTTACATCTTTCAGATAAAAAATAAGACTTATTTTAGTGAGGTTGTGGTGGTATGCAAACTATAGCATCAAAACGGTATCTTTCAGGAGCTAAAATGAGAAAAAAGAGTAAAGGAGAGGAAGAAAAGCAAGCTCAAAGAAAAGGTATGTTCTACTTTACATTGTTTAATGTGTATGCTAATTTAAAAACATAAAAAATGTCCATCACCATAAAACCGAACCCACATGAATAAAAGACTATTATACAATATCATTTACTATAGTATACTGTGGTAAAATTCTTAGATACTAAAAAAATTTACTATAGTAAGGTTCAAAAACAGTATACAGAACACTATATCACCCTATAGTAATTATTCTGTATTTTCACTTGTCAAATTGCAGTGCTATGACAATTTTTACACCAGTGGGGCCCATTTTCATGGTCTCGCCTGGGCCCCATAACCACTTGGGCCGGCCCTGGTAACTACCTTTCTCCTGGAATCATCTCCATGCTCTTGAGACTGTGCTTGGTGACACAGCACCTTCTGGGAATGGTACATATTGATATGCCTCCTGGAGGATTTGGACTGTCTGTGCAACCCCTGTAGGTTCCAGGCATTGCCTCATTCTTTTTATATATATATATATATATATATATATATATATATATATATATATATATATATATATATATATATATATATATATGTTCAGTCTGTGCTTTAGTCCACTTTTTTATAAGCCTCCACCCATGATAGCCTCAGATTCCTGTTCTCTGCTGACATGAGTGTAACCCAACGTGGTCTTCTGCTATTTATGCCCACTCACCTCAGATTTCAGTGTTTTGAGCATGTGAAGATGCTTTTCTTCTCATTATTGTTGTGAAGAGTGATTATTTGGGTTGCTGTATTCTTCCCGACGGCTCACACCTACCCTAGCCATGTTCTTGTGACATCTCTTAACAGCAAGCATTTCCACGCACAGAAGTATGCCTCAGTCAAAGTTTTGAGTGTTTTTGAGTGTTTTAAGTTTTCATTTCCATGCAAATTGTATACGGAATATAAGTGTTTATGTGAAAATAAACTACAGAATCATTTTATGACTTTTTTCACAGAAGCGCTCTACCACCAAAATAAAATTAAGTGTGTCCAGTGTTCCTCTGCAGCTTGTGATGTGCATCAGCCTGTTGACCTTCTCCTCCCGGCGGTGGCTAAGCAAGGCATTTTTTTAATGTGACTCTGCAGTGAGAAGCCTTTCTATGCTGGCATGCTAAAGACAGGAATGACTCAGGCTACAACTCACTGTAGTCACGGATTAAGACTTCTCAAGCTGTCTGAAAATTTAATCGTCTATGGCAGCAAAGTGCTGTCATCCCTGGGATGGCTTCATGCTGTACAATTGTAGCATCAAGGAGTTGCTGATGCTCCTTCTTCGCTACCTACCTGCGATTTCACAGCCCTGTAATTGTTTGCAAAAATAATTTGTCTAATATAGGTCTGCTTCACATTAATATTTTTATTATAACTGTCCGTTTTTGACAGTTGGCTTACAGTGGTCCATCACCTGCTAGCTTTACCCTTAAGTGGCAGCCTGTCATCTCCTGAAAGTGGATCACCTCCACACTTCCTACCAAACCATTAATCTAAATTAGGGTTCTGACAAACTGTCCAAACTCTGAGGCCCAAAGATGATGTATGCTGCTAGGAACCCCATTCATTACATAATACAATAAAGACAGACGAGAAGATAAAAAGACATACAAAGTATGTATTGTCATAATGATAAGGGAATCAAAAGTCTTTTAATGAAAATTAACAGTCTTAATCTCATGAAGAAATTTACTGATGACAGTGTTTGTTTTTCAAGGACAACGTTGTTTCAATCTGAAATTCACTGTGGCCCTAAAGTACAAAACACAACAGCAAAATCGGGATTATAAAAAAAAATTATTATATTAAATTAATTACTTTTTATTTTGTTTAATATTTTAGAGATTTTAATTGATTTATTTTAGCCTTTTTTAAGGTCATTGTTAAATGTGAAAATGTCTGTATACTCAATATTAGTCTGTATACTCAAATACTATAGATTGCATATGTGGAACTTTCATTCATTCATTCATTTTCTACCGCTTATCCGAACTACCTCGGGTCACGGTCTCAGACATCTCAGGTGTCATCGGGCATCAAGGCAGGATACACCCTGGACGGAGTGCCAACCCATTGCAGGGCACACACACACACACTCTCATTCACTCACGCAATCACACACTACGGACAATTTTCCAGAGATGCCAATCAACCTACCATGGATGTCTTTGGACCGGGGGAGGAAACCGGAGTACCCGGAGGAAACCCCCGAACATGCAAACTCCACACACGCAAGGTGGAGGCGGGAATCGAACCCCGACCCTGGAGGTGTGAAGCGAACGTGCTAACCACTAAGCCACCGTGCCCCCCATGCTGATATCATTTATTTAGTTATTTGTTGTACACCAGACAATGTATGAGCCAGTACTCACTGGACGAAAAAATAAAGCGGGCAAAAAAAATCCCATAGAAATGAATGGGAAATTCAGTGAAAATCAAAAATTAGCACAACATGGACATGTGACATATCAAAACACTCAGAACAATGAGGGGAACTTGCCACATGCAAGCACATTCACATTTTCTTCAGCAAATGTACATTCTAGTTGTATATATTGTGCTATAAAATAAGAAAACACTGATCTTGTAGACCTTTATTCGGCCATTGGTTGCTGGTGTATTCTGACTGTTCCTGATGGATCCTCGATATACATTTAAACATTTAGAATTAAAAAAATATAATTTATATAAAAGGCATAATAATGCATTAAGTGTCTCAGTGATTCTGATTTTTGGTGCAGGTATAGCATTTAGCAGAGGCCCTTATCCAGAGCAACACATTTACAACTGAGGGTTAATCACATAACCAATTTTCACATACAGCAGTGATCTTAGTTTCCAAAGACTTAGGTGGAAAATAATACCATTCAGTGATCAGTTTTGTACACAGGAACATCCTGTTTTTAAAAGAAGTTAGACGTGAAGGCCCAGATGGGTTTGAGCTCAAGAGAAGGCAGTGCAAACTCAAATAACCACTCAAAGGTCACGGTGAGCAAAAAAAGCATTTCAGAAAACTAAACATATCAAATTCTGAGGTCTATTGTCTACAAAAAAACAACAACAACAACAACAACAACAACAAAACACATAGATTCCACTTCTGTCAGTCAAGAGCTGGAATAAACCTAGACAGTTTAAAATTGGAAAATGTTGCCTGGTCTGATGAATCTCAATTTCTGCTGCGACATTTGAATGATCAAGCCAGAATTTGCCATTAGCAGCTGAATCCATGGACCAAGGCCATGTTTTGTGCCAACAGTTCAGACAGCTGCTGGTGATGTAAAGGCATGGGGCATGATTTCTTGGCATTCAACGGGCTCCTTAATACATTTACTTTTACGAGATTTAGTATACCCATATTCTGTGCAAAAAAAAAAAGAGAAACATTCTTTAGAAACATTATTCTCATGATGGTTTGAGAATTATTTGAATGTCATCAGTGTTTTGCTGCCAACCATGTGCATCCCTTTATTTCCATTTACAATGGCTACTTCCTACATGATACTGTGCCACGTCACGTTATCTCAAAGTTGAAAGTTATCTCAAAGTTATCTCACGTTATCTCAAAATTGAGATTCATCAGACCAGGCAACATTTTAAAATGTGGCCTATATCAGATACCAGTGTGAACTGTTTGCTGTTTCAAACTGACCCGCATGCGCAAACGAACAATAACAATGACGTCATACGCAGCACGCCGTTGCGCTAAAGTTGGCGAGGTTATAGAGGAAGTAAGCATTTTCGCTTTTCTTTCTAAATGTTTGTGTAATGGCAGCACAGAGACGCAGTGTTTTGAAAATTTTCGGATGTCGAGGGCAACTTTTGATTATTTGATCCATTTTGTAGGCGTAGTCACGTTTGTGTGCGTACTCGCCGGCGCATAATTGTGACGAACGTCGACGTAGATTGACGTAAAAGTCGCATCGAATCCGCCTCGGTTGTTCACACTGCGGCCACATTGGAAAAAATCAGATTTGGGTCTGATTCAGGACCACATATGGAAGTGGTCTGAATCTGATCTGAAAAAAATCAGATCTGGGCTAGATTTGAGTGTTTACACTACTCCTGAAGAAGTCTGACCTGGTCACTTGAAAAATCAGATTTGGGCCACTTTTACCTGCAGTGTGAACGTGGCCTTAGTATAGTGTTATTGAAGTGACCAGTGAGTGTATATTCTAATAATGCACAAAATGTGACCCGAGACTACTATCCTTTCTTGCATTTGCAGATATGTATTGATGTATGTGCATTATGACACAATTCTGTGTCACCAAGTTGTGGGATTAGATGAGCCCTTGGTATCCGCCTTTTTCCTCTGTCCTCTAATGAGGGTGAAGGAAATGAGCAGGCTAGCCAATGAGAGGTAGGTGACTCAGGTGCAGAATGTCGAGTGAGAGCAGTGAGATGAAGCCTTGAATAAGTCAGAATGACATGCCAGAGGAACATGCTAAATATAGCTTGGGGTTGGTGGATGAGGATGATGATGATAAATTTCATACAAAACTAGCTTATCAGGCATCTCATTATCTATAGTAGTTTTTTTCTGTTCCCTTCTCGATCTCTAAATCATGACTTTAAATACATTTGTCATAATGGATAAACATTTTTAATGAAAAAATACTAAGTATAGCTGGGTAACTTTTGCCATCTTCAATACTTTTAATTCTTTGTTGGATTTTTATTTATGCATTTTATCAGACTTCTTATTAGCATCTTCAGACACAACTTAAATGTCATAAGCATACACATTGATATTTGTGTGTTATTTTCAATAAGTCATTAGGATCCTTAGCTAAAAGCCATCTCCACTAACAAGTGACTATTAATAACGATACAATAAAACAATGTCCACAAATTTGCAAGGTAGCTTTAATGACTGAAATTAATCTTCTTTTATTTGCTGCGATCAAGACATTAAATGCTTAAAGTACCAGCTAAATTGTTTTGCTGCATCATGGTTCCATAAAATAGTGTGACACAAAAATATCCTAAATAACAGCCAATTAGCATATTCTTACATTTCACAACCTTTGTTTTTATCTCCACTGGTGGTATGTAGTTTAATAAAATGACACAGCAATCTTTTTTTTCACATACACCAAAAACAAAAGTAATCTCCTGCTGTTGAATGAAAAAGAAAAAAAAACCCTTGTTTAATATTTGTTTACTGTGTGGCGCCAATGTTCTTATGTCAAACTTATTGTGGTGGCTGTTTTTAAGCTTCTCTCTCACTCACTCATTTTCTACTGCTTACCTCAGGTCACGGGGAGCCTGTGCCTATCTCAGGCGTCATCGGGCATCAAGGCAGGATACCTGGGGTATGCCAACCCCAACTGTATTGGACGGAGGCTGGACGGAGTGCCAACCCATCGCAGGGCACACACACTCTCATTCACTCACATACTATGGACAATTTTCCAGAGATGCCAATCAACCTACCATGCATGTCTTTGGACCGGGGGAGGAAACCAAAGTACCCGGAGGAAACCCCCGAGGCACGGGGAGAACATGCAAACTCCACACACACAAGGCGGTGGCGGGAATCGAACCCCCAACCTTGGAGGTGTGAGGCAAACGTGCTAACCACTAAGCCACCGTGCCCCCTCTTTAAGCCTCTTATTAAAAAAAAAAGTTTTGTAGATTTCTATGGTCCATTTAACCTAAACCGAAAAATTTTCTTTTTCTATACGGTTGTGCTCAAAAGTTTGCATACCCTGGAAGAATTTGCAAGATGTGTACCATGTTAAAGAAAACAGTAAGTAAGAAGGCAAAACAAATTTATTTAATTTCTTATAGGAATAAAGGTAATATGTGAGGCATAACAGAAAAGCACAATCATCGATCAAAACATAACAAAAAAGAAAATAAGGAAATAATCCCTGATCAAAAGTTTGCATACCTTTAGTTCTTAATATGGTGCATTGCCCACTTTGGCATCAATAATCTCATACAGTCTTTTGTAATAATTGTGCATGAGATCCTTAATTCTCTCAGGTGGTGAAGCTGCCTATTCTTCTTGGCAAAATGTCTCCAGTTCCTGCCAGTTCCAACATTTTAGATCTCCCCAAAGTGGCTCAACGATGTTGAGGTCAGGAGACTGTGATGGCGTCCAGAACCTTCACCTTTGTCTGCTGTAGCCATTGAAGGGTCAACCTTGCCTTGTGTTTTGGATCATTGTCATGTTGGAACATCCAAGAACATCCCATGTGCAGTTTTGTGTCAGTATTTTCTGATAACATGCTGCATTCATCTTGCAATCACTTTTTCCTAACTTCCCTGTGCCACTGGGGCTCATACAGCCCTATAACATACAGTATAAGATCCAGCAGCATGCTTTACAGTGGGGATGGTGTACTTTTCACTGTAGGCTTTGTTGTCTCCTCTCCAAACATAGCGTTTATGGTTGTGACTGTAAAGTTCAGTTTTGGTCTCATCACTCTAAATGACTCTGCTACAGAAGCTGTGAGACTTGTCTAGGTGCTGTCTGGTATACTGAAGCCGGGCCTTTTTGTGGCATGGGCACGGTAACCGCTTTCTCCTGGCAACTCGATCATGCAGGTCATTTCTTTTCAAGTACCTCCTTATTGTGCTCCTTGAAACACCACCACCGCTTTTTTCAAGATCAGTCTGTATTTCTATCAAAGTTGTTTGTGAGTTTTCCTGACCGTGGCTTAGTATCAACACAATCTTATTTTTCCTTTTTACCAGATTTTTAACAGTACTAACAGGCATTTTCAAGTGTAGATATATCTTTTTATGTCCTTTTCCTGCTTTATAAAGTTCAACTACCTCATTACGCAGGTCCAATGGCAGTTCTTTTGTCTTTCCCATGGTGCAGTATCCAGCCGAGTCGTTGCATCACCTCATGAGCTGAGAAACTCACTGACTATTTATGCATAGACACTAATTACAATTACAATTAGAGTCACAGGAAACTTTCCTTTTAAACCTCGATGTCAACCTGTTTGTTTAAAATTTGACCAAATATTCTAGGATATGTAATACTTTTGATCAGGGTTGTTTAGGTGATTTCAGTTATCGTTAAGTTTTTAAAAAAAATGTCAAAGTGTGTGATAATTAATGGCTTCATGAGACCTCGATCCTTAAATAAGAAAAAAAAAATTGTATTATCAGTCATATTTTCCCATTAAATTGCAATGTTTAACAATTTCTCTTTCAGGATTGCAAATTTTTAAGCACAACTGTTTATGTACTCTAAGTTTTTTTAAAACTTTATCTCTTACATTAATGTTATACTTTTTACTTTGTGACGATCACATTTAAGGCACTTATATGATTCCACTAATGTAAGCATAGGTTTCAAGTTCAGAATCACATTGGAAAATATTTTACACAATCTAACAAACTACAATCTCTCAACTTACATGACTAAACCAATGGCTGGCTAAATGCGACAGACTGCACAGAATCTTTTTGTGTTGTGTGCATTTATACCTAATGACGTGCGTAATGATAAATTAAAATTATAGTGTTCGCCGCTACGAACAGAAAGCACTATAATTCAGCGGTATACATGCCAACATTACAGATACACTATAACAATACATTAACAAACACATAAATATACACTAGAAAGTACTCAAGAGTATGTGAGTGTTTACACTTTTAGTCATTTATGACGTGACCAAATGTGTGTGTATCCATAGTTTTCCATCAAACTACAGAGTAATACAACTAATCTTAGTCTCTATAATATCATCATTGACAATCCCATGCCTCATAGCAAATCCAATTTTTTTAAAAATACCAATTACCTCTTTGGAGTGACCATCAGTAGAAACAACTAAATTTCTATTTGACAGACATAAGCCAAAATTCCATTTGCTTGTCTTTCTTGATGTTGCTCAGTTATTCTCACTGTCTTGATATATTTATTTCTGTGCCTAGTGGTAAAAACAGGAACTGCAAGAAATCCTATTAGATGCCCTCTTAACCACGCTGTCCCAGTTCATGATAATTTGTATGTAATTACTGGCCAAGTTTAAAAATATTCAAAAGTCACCAAGGTTTTGTTTTGTAATTCGAATTAAATTTAATATAATTTCTGAAAATAATTTCTAAGGCGGGGTGCACGGTGGCTTAGTGGTTAGCACGTTCGCCTCACACCTCCAGGGTTGTGGGTACGATTCCCGCCTCCGCCTTGTGTGTGTGGAGTTTGCATGTTCTCCCCGTGCCTCGGGGGTTTCCTCCGGGTACTCCGGTTTCCTACCCCGGTCCAAAGACATGCATGGTAGGTTGATTGGCATCTCTGGAAAATTGTCCGTAGTGTGTGATTGCGTGAGTGAATGAGAGTGTGTGTGTGCCCTGCGATGGGTTGGCACTCCGTCCAGGGTGTATCCTGCCTTGATGACCGATGACGCCTGAGATAGGCACAGGCTCCCCGTGACCCGAGGTAGTTCGGATTAAGCGGTAGAAAATGAGTGAGTGAGAATTTCTAAGGCAAAATGTAGTGCTTGCATTGTGTCTATGATGTACAGAACTATTTCTATTGTAAGCCATATTTCAATCCTTGGAAGAGAGGATAATGGAGAAAATAATGCAATACTGCAGAAATGAATGTATTGCCACGGTGACTTTCTGACAAACAGCTGAGAGAACGACAAACGTGTCCACCTTTTCCAAATTGCTAAACACTGATGTTTTCATATTCAGCAGGAATGACTATATTACACATCTATACATAATCATTTAAACCCTGCTCCATCCCAGAGCAGCATGAATATGTAACTTTTAGCTGGCTATTGTGGCTAAATAAAAAGGTAGCCATGTTGATGCATCACATAGATTTATTGTGATGAAACCTCTTCCCTGAGCTCAACAAAATTACAGGAAATCCCAGAAAATGTGTTCTAGCAAGCTAATTAACACATAATTAGATCATGCCCAAAGCACAGCCAGCACCTTTGATACGATACGGGGCTGCTACATATTAGATCCCTTCCATCTAAAGCACTTACTGTAAATGAAACTATAACTAATTAGGGGATCACTTTCTGAGGCTGCCTGATAAAGCTAATTACATCATCCACATATAATGGCCAATGATTTGAAATGAGACTCTAGGCATTACCCTGGAGTCTGGATATTATTATTTTTTTTAATTAGCGTATCTGATGTAATCGTAAAAAAGTTTTTTTTAGTATTTACAGACAAACAATGCTGCAATAATAATTGTCTACAATAATTTGTAGTTGTTCCAGAGGTCATTACTCAGTACTCAGTACTTGAGTCATTAGGGAAGACCTAATGCTGACATATTACTGACCTATACGTACATGACCTACAGTATAAGTACATATTACTGAAATATACGTACTGACCTAATGCTAACACATGGATAGCTATCGGACAGGAACCCTACCCCAGTTTGAAATTATTTCTGATCACTACCTTATTTTATTTAAAATGTCTTAGTCAGGGGGGCACGGTGGCTTAGTGGTTAGCACGTTCTCCTCACACCTCCAGGGTTGGGGGTTCGATTCCCACCTCTGCCTTGTGTGTGTGGAGTTTGCATGTTCTCCCCGTGCCTCGGGGGTTTCCTCCGGGTACTCCGGTTTCCTCCCCCGGTCCAAAGACATGCATGGTAGGTTGATTGGCATGTCTGGAAAATTGTCCCTAGTGTGTGATTGTGTGAGTGAATCAGAGTGTGTGTGTGCCCTGTGATGGGTTGGCACTCTGTCCAGGGTGTATCCTGCCTTGATGCCCGATGACGCATGAGATAGGCACAGGCTCCCCGTGACCCGAGGTAGTTCGGATAAGCGCTAGAAAATGAGTGAGTGAATGAATGAATGTCTTAGTCATAATATATAAACTTTTGTCTTGCTCCTGTACAATTTAGCATCTACTGTATCCAGCTTTTTCGTATCAAAGTTATAGTCTTAATTCAGCCACTCATAAGTTAAAATGTAACTGACATCAAATTAAACTGCTACAAAGAGAAATATTTTTTTACTGCCAATATACAAGCATATGTCTTCACCCTAAATGACAAAAAAAATCCTAGATACTTATTTAATACAGTTTCCTAGTTAACTATGAACATAAACTATAAACATTCAGTAAAACACTGCGTATTCACATAGAAACATTGTGTAGTAATAATGATGAATTAAAACTCCTTATCATGTAGAGGTCTATATATCCACATCAATGTGGAGATTATAATCCCCTTTAAATCTTCAACACAAGATTCACTACGTATGAATTTAAGAAATATTACCAGAAGACATTTTAGAGCTGTCCTATTATGTACGTAAATCTTTCAATTGAAATATGGTATAATGATGGTATAATAATATTAACCATCATTCTAAAAATTTATTTCAGTGCCCCTTTATCTCTAAAATCCTAAAAAGAAAAAAAAAAAAAAAAAATGCTCAGCAGTGTTGTGGCAGTTTTTAAAAAAAATAGCACACTTGTAGGCACGGGCAAGAGTAACAAGGTTCACTATTTATTTATGCTGCTGTGGCAACAGGAGCCAACGCTTCTCATGTAGCATGAGAGATTATGGGCCCCAATCAATCTGCTGAGACGTCTACGTTGGGTCCTTGAGCAAGGCCCTTAACCTCACCTGCTCCAGGGGTGCCGCACGATGGCTGACCCTGTGCTCTGACCCCGGGCTCATGATAGCCTGGGATATGCGAAAACGGGGCAGTGGTGGCTCAACTGGTTAAGGCTCTGGGTTGTTCATCAGAGGATCGGCGTTCAAGGCCGAGCACAGCCAAGCTGCCACTGCAGGGCCCTTGAGCAAGGCCCTCAACCCTCCCTGCTCCAGGGGCGCTGTAACATAGCTGCCCCTGCACTCTGACCCCAACCTCCTCAGTTGGGGTATGTGAAGAAAAGAATTCCACTGTGCATGTAATGTATATGTGGCGATAATAAAGGCTGCTATGCCCCGCGTTTTGTTTCGTTTCATTTCGTTAAATTGAGATTTTTCAAAAATAATTCAAACACAGAAACTGAAGAAAGGAAAAGATTGTCAGTCATTGGCTATATCCCAACACCCGATCATCTCCTGATAAGGAAAACTTTACCAAGGTCTGCCTAAGCTATTTTTGAGCCTGAGTTTCACCATCTTGTCTCCAGATGATTCTGAATATTTTACACTAACAATCTCTGGTAACAAGAATTTCTAGTCACAAACAACTTCTAGTCATGCACACAGAAAGTCAGAACTTCACAAAAAAAAAAACATTTTAGTAAAATGTTCATCACAATTTCCTCTTTCAACAGATTGTTTTATCATTTGATTTAAACTCTCAGTTTTAGAGCTCCATGATTCTGAGAAATCTAAAAATATAACCCCTATTGTTTACTCAGAAAGTCAGTGCTAAAAAAACCCATTGGTGTAGTCGGGTGTTTTGTTAAATAGCTCTTCTCTTTGGTAAAAATTCAGATCTGGGTGTCAGGATACAACCCGGACTTGTCCATGTGCGTTTGTTTATGTTCGGTGTTCACGTGTCTGCCTCGCCATTGTCTCGTGTCAAGTCTTTTGTCATGTCTGGTATCGTCTGCGTCCTTGTTTTGTGTGCTTTTATTTAATCAATTAGTTTATTTTAGCTATCCTGTATTTGGGTCTGTTTTTGTCCCCACATCGCTGACACTGAGACCTTGTGGGCATAATGCAGTTTGACAAACTGGCTTGGTTTTTTTTTTTGCAGCGGTGTGTCCCCGTCTATCTTAAAGCAATCATGTAACGAGGTTTGTTGACAATGGAGTTGGGGGCCTTTATGTCCATCCCTGGGACTCTCATACTTGGTACTGTTTGCAGTAACCTGCTGCTTTATTAATAGCTGCTATAGTTAATAGATTACATTTTATTAAATTGTAAGATGGAGAGTACAATCACATTTGTACACAATTGCTTTTTTTTTTTTTAATAGTCCCAATAGACTTTCTAAAATAATACGTAACCGATCTTTATTTGTATACCACTTTCTAATCTTTAGTTACAATGTGCTTCAAAAAAACATAATAAACACAAAATAAAAGACATAAAACAATAAAAGTACAAATAAAATGACAACAGTATGCTAAAAGATAATAAAAAAAAACATTATACAAAACGACTAGCAGGAGCCATTAAAAGGAAGCGCATAAATTTCTTAAAGATGCTTACTAAATCTGATCACCTAAGGCAGACTATTTCAAAGTATGAGAGCATGGACAGCAGATGCATAGTTCCTCTTTCATTTTTGATTAGTTGGTAAGCTGTTGGAAGTCCTAAGAGACATCACATTGCTACAGGGAGACAGCAGTTCAGAAATATATTCATTAGCTTCTCCATGCAATTTCTGATAGATGATGACCAGGAGTTTGAAATGAATCCTAAAATTCACCTGCAAGCAGTGGAGTGAGGCAATGATTAGAGAGAGGTGACGATGACTCAGTGCTTAAGCTTAATGCTTTTAGGCTACTAATCAGAAGGTTGTGAGTTCAAATCTTAGAGCTACCAATCAGCTACTGTTAGGCCCTTGAGCAAGGCCCATAAAACTTCATCTGCTCAGCTCAACTGGAAGTCGCTTTGGATAAAAGCATCTGCCTAATGAGTACTTGTAAATGTGCTCCCTGCCTTTGGTCTTCATAAGAAGATGAGCTGCTGCCTTCCGACTAAATGGAGATGAGTAAGAGCTATTTGATCAAAAAAGCAAACAAAAAATTGGAGTAATCCAGATGTGAATACAAAAATAAAGAAAAAGCAATGCATATCTCACGAAACAGATAAAACAGGATTGAACAACCTTTTCCATAACAAATTTCAATGTCCAAATTTTGGGCCAAGAGTATAAAATTTGATAGCAAAGTAACGCAGACTAGCTGAAATTCCAGAGACATATTCAGGGTCAGTTACAAAGACTTCTGTTTTGTCTTTGTTAAAATTAAGAGGGTTATAGGCTTCCTGTCGTTAATAGCTACAAAGCTAATATTTTACAAACAAGTACAAGTACAGGGGGGCACGGTGGCTTAGTGGTTAGCACGTTCGCCTCACACCTCCAGGGTTAGGGGTTCGATTCCCGTCTCCGCCTTGTGTGTGTGGAGTTTGCATGTTCTCCCCGCGCCTCGGGGGTTTCCTCCGGGTACTCCGGTTTCCTCCCCCGGTCCAAAGACATGCATGGTAGGTTGATTGGCATCTCTGGAAAATTGTCCGTAGTGTGTGATTTCGTGAGTGAATGAGAGTGTGTGTGCCCTGCGATGGGTTGGCACTCCGTCCAGGGTGTATCCTGCCTTGATGCCCGATGACGCCTGAGATAGGCACAGGCTCCCCGTGACCCGAGGTAGTTCGGATAAAGCGGTAGAAAATAGATGAATGAATGAAGTACAAGTACATAACCTTAAAACTAAAACAAGATATTTAAATGCCAAATGGATCTCTGAGGCACCACACAAGTAAGAGCAGTGTGAGAGGACACTTCATCTCCAACATAAACAGAGAATTTCCTAAACAGATAAATAAGATAAAATCCAATTAAGAGTAGTCCCCAAAATACCAACCCACTGAGTAAGCCTATTAATCATAATGCCATCATCAGTTTTAGCAAAGTCTGCACTAACGTCTAACAATATCAGGACAGGAATCTGTGGACCATTCAAATTTAAAATCCAGACTGATGTTGTTGCCCCAGTGCACTTAACAGCCGAGCAGCAGGCACTTTCTCTAAAAGAAATAAAAGGCCAGTTAAAAACAGGTCTTTTTATTGTATAAAACTAGATCAAGGCTAAGTTCTTAAGAAGAGTCTGAACACCTGCAAATTAAAATTAGTCTGGAACATAACCTGAAGTTCACAGAATCATTCACAGTTGCCACTCCAAAAGGACAGATTATATAGATTCCTAATACATACAAATGCATAGATAACATTTTAAGAGCTACTCTCACTCACTCATTTTCTACCACTTATCCGAACTACCTCGGGTCACGGGGAGCCTGTGCCTATCTCAGGCGTCATCGGGCATCAAGGCAGGGTACACCCTGGGCGGAGTGCCAACCCATCGCAGGGCACACACACTCTCATTCACTCACGCAATCACACACTACGGACAATTTTCCAGAGATGCCAATCAACCTACCTTTGGACCGGGGGAGGAAACCGGAGTACCCGGAGGAAACCCCCGAGGCACGGGGAGAACATGCAAACTACACACACACACAAGGCGGAGGCGGGAATCGAACCCCCAACCCTAAAGGTGTGAGGCGAACGTGCTAACCACTAAGCCACCGTGCCCCCCATTCTAAGAGCTAGAACATTCTAAATGACTTTCAAGCTTAACTGATTCATTAAAACCACTGAGTGTACATTGACATAGCATTTAAAGTTGGTGATACAACCAATTCAATATATGAATTGGTAAGAATGTAATCCCTGTAAGCCTTTCTAATCTTGGCCCAAACAATATGTTTTCTTCATTGGCCTAATTAAAAAAAAAGTCCAAAGACTCCTGCTTCGGTAACCCTTGTACAGTATTATAGGAATTTTATCAACTCACTATAATTATTAAATATTGAGTGCAACATATTTCTTCTCCCTCTTCACCTTTCGGCCATTTTCAAATCAGTAGAGATTTTACAAAAAACACAACATGTATTTAGAGTTAACAGTGTGGTCAGAGTCATACATGTGTTCCAAATACACAGAGTTAAGTAAGAAAGTGGGATGTGGTAGCTCAGTGGTTAAGGTGTTGGGCTACTGATTGGAAGGTCATGGGTTCGAACCCCAGGTCCACCAAGCTGCCACCGCTGGGCCCCTGAGCAAGGCCCTTAACCCTCAGTTGCTCAATTGTAAGTCACTCTGGATAAGGGTGTCTGCTAAATGCTGTAAATGTAAAATGTAAGAAAGCCAGGGTATCCAGGGGGATGTCGGTATACCACCATAAAGGACAAAACCACATCCAACATCAAGTGTGTACCTCAACTCTCCTGTCTCCACTTAAACTGTTAGTTGGAAAATTCACAGTGTCAATATTCATGATCAGGCTGCTATAGGCAAACCTTTGGTCATTCAAGCCAATGCCAAACAATAGTTTCACTGGTGCCAGCAGCGGAATTCTTTGGCTGTTGACAATATGAAACATATTGTTTTCTGACGTCCACTGATTTCATTGTCTTTCTCACAAATAATGTGAAGAAGCCACAAAGAATCCCACCATCCAGACTGTTGCATGTCCAGGGTCAGTGGTGGTTTGGGCTACATTATTATGCCATTTATTAGACCCACCACTTGTGTTAGATGTACGTGAGACTAATGACTAATGCCAAAGGTGAATGATTCATTCTGGAGGACCACATGAAACCACTGGATTAAACACTGTACTATGAAGGTGGTGCCATGTATAATGCCCCTTTTCCACCGAGGAAGTTTGAGTGCTGGTTCGGAGCCAGAGCCTAATTTAGAACCAGTTCTTTCTTTTTCGACAGCCAAAGCACCGGCTCTGAACCAGGAAAAGTGGTTCTTAAGTAGCACCAAAACGTTGCTGGTCTAGACTTAAGAACCGCTTGTGTCAGGGGCTGTGGGCGGAGCTACTGTTAGCGCATTTGATAATGTACCTTAAGTAAACTAATGTTTAATACACTTTTACTTTACCGCAATATGATACATTATCAGCACACATGATAGTAAGTAGCTACATGCTAAGGCTAACTTTTTTCTGTGTTAATAATAAAATAACGTTATGTACTTTCTCGATTACAACCTCCGTTTATACAGATTACATGGAGCTGCACGTACACCTTGGATTCGCCGCGTTTGGATGCCAATGTAGGTTCACAAAGCCATGAGCATTAACAGTAAAGCAACATCCGCCATTGTTGATGTGTTTGTGTTTGCCGCTGCTGCGCTAACATTGCTGGCACACATGACACGTATACAGTGACGTCAGACTCGGCTCTGTGATGGCTCTCTAACCGGTGGAAAGACAAACCGGTTCTTAGAAGGTTCGCCAGTGGAACCAACTTTGAACCAGCACCAGCGCTAGCTCTGAACCAGCACCCGGTTGTTTTTGGTGGAAAAGGGGCACAAGTGTCCTTGTAGCCATGCTAAGAAAGGTTGAGTACATATTACAAAGCTTGACACATCAAAATTATTCGGTTGACTCCCCACAAAACCATAAAAGTTATACAGTAGTTGCAATTTCACATTATACCATGGTATTCACACTGAAGTACTTGGAGTACTTTTATGGGAATAATGCATGTTCCAGGGCCTTTTTTTCTTACAGTTTTATGCCAGGATCACCTCTATGTTTTTGTTCTCATACATCATGCTTTACAAATTAAGCACTGACTTCAGCACAATGAAGGAGAGGATTAAAAGCAGCAGCAAAGCCAACACCTAGGCCAATGAGCTTTTGAGAGTTTTGCAGACATATCAATGATGTGGCCATTGTCACGAGATTTTATCCAAGGCACAGCTAAAATCAGAAAGCTCAAGTACTAGGAGAAAATGAATCTGCTCAACATAAAAAGCTTATTAAACAGTGTACATTAATTAGTGGAAGCTTGGCAGTAAGACAACAGCCTCACCTCACTGCTGTTTATGAGACAGAGGACATTTTCCAAAGGTCATTAATATCACCAAGTTAAAAATAAGTTTAAGAATCGAATGAACCCTCTTTGGCTAGAAGGATATTTAACTATGACAAAACATTATCTTATATAGCCTGATTATTTTATTTCTATACCGAAGTGGCCAACTGTTCTTACAAATAAGCTTCCATCCTAATTGCAACTAGTGGCAACTCAACAAGAGACACAAATATTATGAGTCATGGCATCGTTCCTATTCATGAATGCATGTTGATGTACTTCATTGCAATTATGTAGGGAAAAGTTTTCACTTTTCCCAGCTTTCAGGTACTTTTGGTCATTAAATGTTAAACATCACTTATCACTGCTTTACACATGTGTGTGAGACCAACACACACAAACCTATACACCAAAGCTTTTAAACGTCTAGCATTTTTGCGTATAAAAAAAATCGCAAACCCATTTCTTGCTGAAACATATAATTATCTATCTAACCAGTGCTTTTTATATTTAATGGAAGTTGTTTAATGGTACAACAAAATAAACAATTAATCTGTTCTAAACTTTATATAAATATATACTGAAATTAAACAAATGGTTTAAATTCAAATATTTAAATCATTTTAATTATTACATTACTTGAAGGGGGCAAGGTGGCTTAGTGGTTAGCACGTTCGCCTCACACCTCCAGGGTCAGGGTTCGATTCCCGCCTCCACCTTCTGTGTGTGGAGTTTGCATGTTCTCCCCGTGCCTCGGGGGTTTCCTCCGGGTACTCCGGTTTCCTCCCCCGGTGCAAAGACATGCATGGTAGGTTGATTTGGCATCTCTGGAAAAATTGTCCGTAGTGTGTGATTGCGTGAGTGAATGAGAGTGTGTGTGTGTGTGCCCTGCAATGGGTTGGCACTCCGTCCAGGGTGTATCCTGCCATGATGCCTGAGATAGGCACAGGCTCCCTGTGACCCGAGGTAGTTCGGATAACATATTCAAATAATATGTGTAATATTGTTTTTTAAGTAGATTTTTTAAATAGACAGCAGTAATTTTTATAAAAAATAGTAATTTTTATAAAAAAATAGTAATTTTTTTTTTAATTTATTTTTTTTTACCTGATATGCTGACACATGCAGTTTGGACCCATGCTGTTGATGCCAATTTCTGGCCCAACTATTTGCATGCCACACCAGAACTAATAGATTAATCTGAGTTATCAACAACATTACAATCTTTAATTGACCAGATTCTGTAGGCTGGTGCGCACCAAAAACTGTATTCCTACCTGCACAATCACAGCACAATGTATTTAAAAAAAAAAATTGTACCATCTGTGTAAACTCTTTAAACTCTTGTGCAAGAAAATCCCTAGAGATCAGTAGTTTCTGAAAAACTCAAACCAGCCCATCTGGCACCAGCATCCATGCCAGAATCCTAGACACTGAGATCAAATTGAGTGTACAATTCCTTGCAATCTATTACAACCTTCTCATACAGTTATCAACAGTTAATAGCACACAAATTATCAAATTCATTTTGTTTGTGATGACTGATTATGTAAAGACATCTGCATCGCTCAGTCAGCTATGATGACAGACATCAGGCTTCACAAATTGCAGATCTTTCAGTTCCTAGCTAGAAGATTTTTAGCTTTTCATTTACATGAAAAGATGAAACACAGGAGTATGGAAAATAAAGCTGAGGAAAAAGTCTTATCCTCCAGCATTGTTTGGCCACGTTCACACTGCAGGTAAAAGTGGCCCAAATCTGATTTTTTTGGGGTCAAGTGACCAGGTCAGACTTCTTCAGGAGTAGTGTGAACACTCAAATCTAGTCCAGATCTGATTTTTTTCAAATCAGATTCAGACCACTTCCAAATCTGATTTTTTCCAATGTGGCCGCAGTGTGAACAACCAAAGCGGATTTGATGTGACTTTTACGTCAATCTACATCGACATTCGTCACAATTATGCGCCGGCGAGTACGCACACAAACGTGACTACGCCTACAGAATGGATCAAATAATCAAAAGTTGCCCTCGACATCCGAAAATTTTCAAAACACTGCGTCTCTGTGCTGCCATTACACAAACATTTAGAAAGAAAAGTGAAAGTGCTTACTTCCTCCATAACCTCGCCAACTTTAGCGCAACGGCGTGCTGCGTGTGACGTCATCGTTATTGTTCGTTTGCGCATGAGGGTCAGTTCGAAACAGCAAACAGTTCACACTGGTATCTGATATAGGCCACATTTTAAAAGGTAATGTGAACAGCCAAACAAAAAAATCAGATCTGAGCAAAATATCCGAATTGAGCATTAAGACTTGCAGTGTGAACGCGGCTTTTGAGTAAGCCCCTAACTGAAGTGTCAGCTCTTCATTTGCTTTACTATTCATGGACGTCATGCACTCATATTTCTTTTAGAAATAAAGTGTTTTAATCTCTATATTTGAGTTATTATTTGAAGATTTTGGCAATTGACTTGACAGTCTGTCGTGGCAACTGTTAATTCATGAAAAAAAATACTGTGCAAACATACAATCATTGGTAAAAGAATATTCCCACAAAGGGAATCCAAACAAAAGCAAATCTACTCTGAAAGAAAAGATGATTCATGATCCACAGAAAGCTGATTTTGCAGAAAGCTGGACCTTTTAGTGAACATAAAGTTAAAACTGCAGGTGTGCAGCTTAGAAAGCTAGAAGTTAAGACCAGGTACTAGGATTTGACGATTTGGATGTTTTTTCATATTTTATTGGCTCTTTTATGTTGTTTTTATTTATTGTTGCACAGATGTGTTTAGAAAGCCCCATGGAAAAAATGAGTATAAATGAAACCTGAAGCTTTCTCTCCCTGGGTTATAGCAGAGGAAGGGACACACAATTAATTGCTATTCACAGCAGCTCTGAAAAGGTTCAGCAGCCATGGGGTCCTTTGGCGAATAATAATTAGGAATACAACAACACAACCAGGCAGCCCAGCTAGCACAAAGAATAGCACCCATTTGGCATGGACGGCAATGTCAAGTTTGAGCGGGAAGCAAACCCGCGAAAGGCTCTTTTCATGTTCATTATTAGTAAACTCATCTGTTCCCCTCCTCATTTGTAGTTACAGTAAGTGTGAGCACATACAGCACACACTTAAATGCAACGAGACAACGAGACAGAGACCGCATTTAGATGGCCGCGAACATGCTTGTTCAGTCCTTAAATTATAATGATGCCAGGGATAAGAAGTAAAAGACATATTTATATAAAAATGTCTAAACTAGTTAAGAATGGAGAACCTGCTGAAGATAATGTCATCAATGCCAGCTCAAGCAATGATGCTTGCAACACGTGTGTGTGTGGTTGAACACTGTCAAAGCTAACAGACGAATGAATTCAGATCACTATCACAGTAATGTGCACACATGAAAATGTCTCGAACAAAGAAATGAATCGTTAACATTTTATTGTAGGCACTTGGGAGAACTAATAAACACACTGTATCTATAGGTACGAACGCAAATTAGCACAAGAAATGCTCAATGTATTTTTTAGAAATTAAACTCGAACCAATACGAAACTGGCTTAGTGCATTCTGATAAAAATTCACTGTCAAGCTGCAATTCATTAGCTGCTATTGTGAACTCATTACTGCTGTAGCAGCAATACTGTATGTCACGTCTGAGGTGTTTCTTTTTCACTTGTCATCTAGAAGCCATTCAAATCACAGAAGGTGTAAAATGCGTCAGAGTGAAATGTGGAGTAAAACGAGGATGACATTTACTGTACCTTAAGGATGTTCACATATATTGAGACTTTGGGATAACATGGTCAACATGGTAGATGATTCTCTGGGTTCACATGTAGAGTGTAGCAATGATGAATGTCATTTCTGATTAAATCAAAGATACGGTCTGTACTTATGACCACCTGCTTCCCTCTGACCTCTAAGTCACCACACTGCTGTTGCAACTGTGGTGCGTTAATTAGAAGCATGGCTCACTGTTGTCGGGGCTACTGTTTAACGCAGGTCACATCGAATGCCAAAAAGGTGCTATACCTAAACAGCCATAAAAAAAAATCTAGGTCTGATTAGCTTTCATCACAATGCATGAGTTTGGCATGATAAAATGCATAGACAGTGGTATCTCTGCTGCATGTGGAAAGGTTTAGGATTCTATCTTGCAAGAAATACATGATCTCCTATATTTAATATAGAATAGTGGCAAATTGCAAACTTTGCAACAAAAAATATTGTTTGGTAAGTTAAATTATTTCAATCTGCTAAATCGCTGTTTCAAATAAAATCTCACAAACAGTGCTTTATCTTTAGTGGCTAAAAATATAAATCTGTTGAGCCTAAAATTAGACCCAAGTGCAGATCATGTGTGAAAACAACCTTATTAAAATGATTTATTAGATTAATAAATCTTTATATTGGACTGATGTAGGGTTTGGTATTTGGTTTCTGAAATGATGGAATTCTAAAAGACTTCTTCTCAGTCAGACATACAGTATGTGACTGTGTGTGGACATAATAATTTCACTCAGAGATCAGGCGGATGGTCACTTGGGGTTGCTTTACTGGGAAAAACAGCAACAAAAGGCTTATCAGCATACAGTGCATCCGTGTCGCACTGGAAGTCTCAACAGCAGGATGAGCTACGAGACTCTGATTGTTACATATTTTTACAAAGAGATCATATAGTGGACAATTCTAAATACAGCATGCATTATTCATTCATTCATTCATTCATCTTCTACCGCTTATCCGAACTACCTCGGGTCACAGGGAGCCTGTGCCTATCTCAGGCGTCATTGGGCATCAAGGCAGGATACACCCTGGACGGAGTGCCAACCCATCGCAGGGCACACACACACACACACACACTCATTCACTCACACAATCACACACTACGGACAATTTTTCCAGAGATGCCAATCAACCTACCATGCATGTCTTTGGACCGGGGGAGGAAACCGGAGTACCCGGAGGAAACCCCCGAGGCACGGGGAGAACATGCAAACTCTACACACACAAGGCGGAGGTGGGAATCGAACCCCCAACCCTGGAGGTGTGATTCGAACATGATAACCACTAAGCCACCGTGCCCCCCTCAGCATGCATTAAAGAAAATAAAATATAAAACACTAATACAGATAATTCACATTAATACAGAAAAGATATAAACTCAAGTAACCGTCATTTTACATGTTTTGTATAAATAAAATGAGCAGCCCTAAGATGGCGCAGCTACACATGAGAGAACGTGTGCACATTACATGTGCTAATAGCTAACACTCAGTTGGGGCTAATATTTTAACATGGAACATAACTCAATAAAACACATACCTGGGAAAAACAGCACCAAAAGTCTTATCAGCATACAGTGCATCCGTGTCGCATTGGAAGTCTCAAATAAATAACCAGAAGTTCAGCGTTTACAAACAGGCCAATTAACACACACTTCATACACAAACACAACTAGGAGTTGACTGACAAAATAAGTAAACCTTTGTGTGATTTCGTTCAAACTTGGACTTGAAAATTATCCAAACTCAATTATTAAGACAGAACAATCATTAATGCGACTTACCAGCAGGACGAGCTACGAGACTACGAGCTACGAGCTACGAGATTGTTTAGCTCCGCCCACCGATATCATGTGCACAACCGCTAGTGACAACAGCCAATGGTGAGTTTCCCCAAATTATGCTGAATTTAACAACTATTTTTTAAAACTCTGTTACACATAAGTAATGACTTTGTATTCATGCATCAGTCTTCTCTGTTTTGTAGGCACTGTATCACTGTTAGGATTGCACTGGATCCATAATAAATACTGGGAACACTGGACAGGAGTGTTCCTGATCCAACACAGGTGACCAGACACATAAACTCATTAAGACTTAGGACCAGGCTTGGGAAGTTGATTTAAATAATTGTAATGAATTTAATCTGTGTGTTTTGGTGAGGAAGAAAACCACAAGAGTGGAAACCACCCTGGATCATGGAGCTGTCAGCCATGAACAATAACTAACCTAACAAAAAAAGTGAAAGATTTATACCTGCATGTACAAATATGGTATTTGTAGATAAGACCAATCCTGGATAAATTCTGATAATGCTATTTTAAAACAGCAGAACAAAGAACTGGTAATGCATTTAAGAATCTCTTAAGTCAACGGTAAATTGGGTTTGTAAGCTTATTCTGTTACAATAGTGAAAATTATTATCAAACAGTAGTGTACAGTTGTGTACTTGTGTTAAGACAATGATCGAACTGCCGAATTCTTTAGGACATATAGGAAAAAAATACAAAATATCATAGACATAATATGACTATAACTATTGGCAATATCAATTGATATATTGCCAACAGAAGGGGTGGTGTTATAACCTACAATGACTTTGCCTACTTCACCAGCAAATATGACAGGGGATGCTGTTGAAGCTATTGGAAAATTAACCCCGATATGAGGTCGAGAGAGACGTGCACCTGAGCCCACTTACATTCTCAGTGCTTTGCTATAAAGTCTGGCTGTTTCAGGATGTCACAAACATTTCCAACTCTCCTAACGTGATTGCAGTCACATTATTAGCATTTCATCCAAAGCTGTGGATGAAATCACTGCATTTGTTCTCCACCTGCCAGACAAAAATAACCGATTAAATTATGGAATGCCATATGGCCGCATCACTCCATCTATTTCACATTGCCCCACTTGCAGCCAGGGAGTTATACCCACAGTACTAAACACCTCAATTATTAATGTGCTCTTCTTGCATAGTAAGATAAATGTTAAAAATTTAAAAGCCGTTCCCGATATGCAGTCTCTTTCCCCTCTAACCCTCCATTCTGTTCATGCTGCAGAGCTGTTGCCATAGAAACCTGCATGCTTAAGAAAATGTAAGAATGATGTGTCACTAGTATTGTATTGGTAACAAAAGCAACAAGGATTCTTAGGTCATGTAAGATAATTTGGCAAAGTGCTTGTCAGGAATAAGGTCAGGTATGAGAGAAATATACCTTATCCCTGCTGTATAAACACAAGACGGTGAAATAGGGAAGAAAAACAAGACTGTTCACATAAAAAATGGAATAAGACGTTATCTAGTCTTCGCAAACACGGATTCATTACATTTTAAAAGACCTACACCATTATAAAGCAGAAGAATTTATAACATTTTACAGAGTTAGGTAGGAAGCTAAGATTGAACAAAAAAAAAAAAAAAAAATGTAGTGTTAGAGCATAAGCCACTTTGTACTGAACTTTCTGTACACAAATCACATGACAATCCAGATTTGGGAAAGGATCTGCGATACTTTCACTGTAATCATTTTTGGCGGAATACAATGTGCTTTTTTAAAAGATTCTTTTTCATGCCTCATGAGTAAAAACTGCAATTAGAGATGGCAGCTAAAAGCAAGACTCAAGAAGTAAACCTTTATTTTTCTCACAAATTAAATGAGGCATTAATCTCATTGCAAAACGTTTTCTGATCGTAATTAGCTTAAACATCAATCTTCCCTTATTTGTTTTAACAAATAATAAAAAAGTGCTTTATTATTTCATCGTGGGCATTGTAATAATAATAATAATAATAATAATAATAATAATAATAATAATAATTAGAGATGAGCCGGATACTCGGCTGAAACGAGTATCCGGTACGGATAAAGCTCTTCTGCCGAGTACGAGTATTATACAAGTAATACGAGTCAATATCTGTGCTCGGATTGAATGAAAATCATCATTGGGTAGCTGATTGTGTCAGCGTCCTGTGATAGGCTAGTCACAGCGCCCCTCCCCTACAGTGATAGGCTAGTCAGAGCGCCCCTCCCCTACAGTGATAGGCTAGTCACAGCGCCCCTCCCCTACAGTGATAGGCTAGTCAGAGCGCCCCTCCCCTACAGTGATAGGCTAGTCACATGCCCCTCCCCTACACACATACAGATGTATTGTGTTGCTGTGTCTCGCTCTGCTCACTCACAGTCACACACACAACAGCTCTCTGTCTCTCCCTCAGTCACTCGGGTTCGCGGGTCTTTTCCGTTAACGTTTAGGGTTTCTTCAGCTTTTTACTTCGGGTTGTAACATTAATAATATGTACTCACTAACCAGTAGAGTTCTGGTAAACGTGGGTTCGTTCAGACGTGGTGCTTGCTTGGTAGAATGCGACTCGCATTGCGTCTCTGCATGTCGGAGATTTTTTCTTTTTTAAACCTTCAGCTGTCTCTAACCAGTAACCAGACACTGAGTGTCTGACACGTTTTTGCTGTATTTCATAAAACATAAAGGTAGTAAGCTAGTGTTATAAATATTACAAATTAATTATTACCGGTTAAAGCCCCGCCCATTCCAAGACAAGCCCCACCCACTCCGAGTACGGATACGGATACAGATAATGCTGTACTCGCTCATCCCTAATAATAATAATAATAATAATAATAATAATAATAATAATAATAATAATAATAAAAGACACATACCGTTTGATCCAGTACTGAAATCACAATTTCTTGTGCACTTTGAATGGAACATATTATGAAAATTGGGTATGGTTAACTGATTTATAATGATGGCTCTGTTGTACTTCGTGCTTAGGATTAAACCTTATTCCTGTCTAATCTCTGCTCACAATTTATACCATATGTGGTGCTCTGTATACCCAGCAATGTGCCATATGGGATTCACACCATTGTTAGCTATGTGGGATGTTGTAGCTCAGTGGTTAAGGTGTTGGACTACTGATTGGCAGGGCATAGGTTTGAATCCCAGGTCCACCAAGCTGCCACTGCTGGGCCTCTGAGCAAGGCCCTTAACCCTCAATTTCTCAGTTGTATAAATTGAAATATCAATGTAAGCCACTCTGGATAAGGCTGTGTGCTAAATGTAAATGTAGCTACTTAAAAAAAGCTGCTAATCGGTAGGCTAATTGCTTCCTACTGGCATGCTAACCTCATAACAGAGAGAATCAGAGATAAGCCAATAATCAATGAGAGGTTGAAGATGTCAAGAAAGACCCTGGCTTGTTGTCCTGTAAACTCATTCAACATCTGGCCTAGGATACCACCTGGGTTCACAGTTCACCAGTACAGATTCTACATCAACAAAGGAGAACGTGGGGGTCTGATCATCCTTTTGTGAAATCATTGATGTGCCAGGTTTTGTGTTTCGCCCAATCAAAATTAGCATAGAAGCTCATCTGAGAGGGAGATGATGATAGTAGTAGGGAGAGATTTGTTTTGTTTGTAGTCTGTGATGAATGCATTTCCACATGCAATGGTTGTCAGCACTGTGGAGGTGCACTTCAATTTTCACTTTGTGTTTGCCATTTTCATTATCTTTGCTCCGGTTTGCTCTTGTTAAACTGTAAACTGCTGTGTCACCAGATCTAAAAGTTTAACGCGGTGTATTTGGGGAGCAGGAACGATTCAAGACGATTGGAGGTTGATGGTTTTTGTAAGCCTGATCATTATTGGTGTACACATGATATAAAATATTGTTTCCATGATTAGGATAGGAAATATTTTTATACCGTATTTTCCGTACTAAAAAGCGCACAGAATTATAAGACGCAGTATCAATTACGGGGTCTATTTCTGTACTTAACCCATACATAAGGAGCACCGTATTATAAGGCGCATGCTAAAACATACGGTCTACAAAAAAGGTAACGGAAGCAAAACAGTGTGTTTAGTTCAACTTTATTCTACTATTTAACAATAAATACACACTCATTATTTTTTAATCAATATTCTCCCACAAATCCATCAAAGTCCTCATCTACTGTGTCTTCTTAACTTGGCGCAGTTCATTTTCTTGCTTCCTTCACTTCTGAACCATAGATTCGTTGATGTTGAATTCTTTCGCAGCTGCTCTGTTCCCATTTACAACCGCGTAACTGATAGCCTGTAGTTTGAATTGTGCCTCGTAAGCATGTCTCTTCACCGGTGCCATTTTCGGGGGTCCTTAGACAAACAAATGTTGTTGTTCTTCTTCTTCTGATTTTAATTGGCGGATGGCAAACCAACTGAAGGTGCATTTACCGCCTATTTACCGTCTAACCCTAACCCTACTGGACTGGACTGTGGAGCGTATAATGGTTAGGAAGAAACAAATTTTGTTTTGCAACATACCGGTAGTATACCTACCTACCGGAGATGTGGTGGAGGTAAGCGTACGTACTGTACGTATTACGTAATGTTCTCTGATTGGTTTATCGCTGCCAGCGTACGTAGTGTATGTATTACGTCCCTGTGTCAGCGGGAAATGATCCGACAGTCAATCAAGCGGAGCGCTTACCAAAGTCGCACAACAACATTTTTACAGATTTTTGGAACTCAGTGCACACATAAGGCACACCGGATTATTAGGCGCACGGCCGATTTTTGAGAAAATTTAAGGCTCTTAGGTGCGCCTTATAGTGCGGAAAATACGGTAAATTTTTGGTAAAAAATAAAATAGAATTGGAGTCTTCAATGACAATAAAAATTTCATTTGAATAAATTCTGTTTTGCTAAATGCAGTATACAGGCATTCCACTGTCAACTTAACATTAGCTTACAGTGGGAAGCAGTATATCAGTCAATCAATGGAAAATCAGAAACTCTAAATTAGCAGAAGGGGGCACGGTGGCTTAGTGTTTAGCACGTTCGCCTCATACCTCCAGGGTTGGGGGTTCGATTCCCGCCTCCGCCTTGTGTGTGTGTGGAGTTTGCATGTGCTCCCCGTGCCTCGGGGGTTTCCTCCGGGTACTCCGGTTTCCTCCCCCGGTCCAAAGACATGCATGGTAGGTTGATTGGCATCTCTGGAAAATTGTCCGTAGTATGTGTGTGTGTGTGAGTGAATGAGAGTGTGTGTGTGCCCTGCGATGGGTTGGCACTCCATCCAGGGTGTATCCTGCCTTGATGCCCGATGACGCCTGAGATAGGCACAGGCTCCCCGTGACCCGAGGTAGTTCGGATAAGCGGTAGAAAATGAGTGAGTGAGTAAATTAGCAGAGCAGTGCCTTTCAACAACAGTGGTATCAGTAAATCATGACCTGTTTATGCATGATTTATGCACAATCCTTCACCTTTCTTTTTTCCATACTCCTCTGCTGTCCTGTCTGTCCTGTAGATGTTACATCATTTTAGCTCACTGAAACTGTTAGGGATGTTGTTATTAAGCCAAGTTTCTCTGAAAATTCCTATCTTATATTCCTATTCTTATGTAATTCGTCTCAACTTGTCCATCTTGTTCACTGTGGATCATATATTGGTTAGGAAGATGCTTGCAGTGAAGGACAATGTGGCTTATGTGTTAGCTGAGCTCACACACCTCTCTACTTCCCCAAACTGTGCTTACAATAAAGTTGGTGGTGCAGAGCATTTCCAATTACACAGGTTTTATGTGATATCTGCTAGTTAGCAAACTCCGCAGTGAGCAGAGTACTGTACCTTCAAAAATGCATTGAGTGATAAAGGGCGCCTGAATCCAATGTCAAGAATAGCTTCTTGTGTATGGGTGATTTCTGCAAGGCATCCCTGAGAGAATTGACCAATAACTAAAATGAATACAGCTACTAAATGCAATTTCCGTAGAGCTGCTGGGTCTCGCATTGTGCGTGTGCCGCATCTTGATCTACTTTTATGAATGAAGCAGATGTTACCAGAAATCGACTGACCTGCCAGACTCTTATACTCATGCACACGCAGATACAGTATAGGACACTTAGTAATATGTAACATCTAAAGACCCTAAGACTTTTTTTTTTCATGTATTCCTTGTAAAAAGTCAGATGATAAACTAGAATATAGATTATTAAACCAACCTCTTCCAAAGTAGTGTTTCAGATTTCACTTTCAAATTATTTTTGGTACTGAATTTATTAGCATGTCCTTTTACACAGTATATGCCACTATATACTACTAACTGTTTTGTTTTTCTAGGAGTGTAGAAAAACATGCTTTGAGTGACATTTTACAGAAAATTAAAAATCTTCTTATATACTGTATGCACTTTTATTTTACTATAATTTCAGTTTTTTGGAAACTGCATTTTTATATTTTTATGCTAAAATTAGCATAGACTAACACAAATTTTATATTTTATTCCAAACATTAATGAATAAAGAAAATTCACTCTACTGCAATGTTTGGTAAACTTTTAAAAGCACACAAAAAAGACTGACTTATTACATCAGGCTGAAAATGAGATTGATATAATTGATCCACACGAGCAAAACTCCAAATGTGAACCATTCATTCATTCATTCATTCATTCATTCATTCATTCATTCATTCATTCATCTTCTACCGCTTATCCGAACTACCTCGGGTCACGGGGAGCCTGTGCCTATCTCAGGTGTCATCGGGCATCAAGGCAGGATACACCCTGGACGGAGTGCCAACCCATCGCAGGGCACACACACACACACTCTCATTCACTCTCTCACGCAATCACACACTAGGGACAATTTTCCAGAGATGCCAATCAACCTACCATGCATGTCTTTGGACCGGGGGAGGAAACCGGTGTACCCGGAAGAAACCCCCGAGGCACGGGGAGAACATGCAAACTCCACACACACAAGGCAGAGGCGGGAACAAATGTGAACCAATGAATTTAAATTAAAAATAAATGCTAACTGTGGGTCGCTCAGTAAATCCAAATTAGAGGCCAGTCATCCCACTATGAGGGATCTGTGATAATCAGCAACAAATGTGTTCAGTACATACTGAGCTACTGATTTGCGGAAAAAGGAGGATGTGTGTGTGCGTATGTGTGTGTGTGTGTGTGCATGTGTTTAACATCTTTATGCCTATTTATTTTAACAAAAACCATAGCTTATATTTTAAAAATCAAAAAGAGCCCAAAGGGTTCTCTTACATTAATTACACGCATTAGGAATCATGTCAGTGATCCGCTTAATGATAGCAAGACATTGAATTCAATTTCAATTTATCTGTATAGCATTTTTAACTCCAAGCAGCTTTACAGAAGCATAGAAACAGAAAATAAAAATGTTAAAGACTTAAATTAAATGAATATTTATCTCTTGACATTATGTGTATACATGTACATGTAAAGACATGGGCAGCAAAACACTTTCTGTACATGTTACTACAGCTGTTTAATCCAATCATGGGTTAAAATAACACATGACCATATTCACTGAGGACTTGACAGAAGTCAGAATCGCATTCTGTACAGTATCATCACGAAGGGATGTGCTCTGCGTTTTTTTTTTTTTTTTTGACAGTTATAAGTCCCCAGTGTCCATCCTGTTAAACTAAAAACCAAAACAAAACCCACTCAGGTGTTTTCTAAGAGTGGAATAAAATCGGTGCCGTGTGCCATCAGTAGGACTAGAACTGGTAAGTTGTGGGTGTAAGAACTATTCACACTCCACAGATAGATGGCTCATTTCAGAGGCATTACAGACAATTCAATTAGCGGGTCATTACCTCATACAGTATGTCCTTCTTTTAACTCTACCTCTTTAAGCTGACTGCAAAGTACAGTGCATATAAAAAGTTTATATCTATAATAAAATTACAAATTTTGTCGCTTTTCCCCACCTTTAACGTGATGCAGTAACCTACCAAATACAGGGAAATAAATCAATCAGAAAGGTGTTGGGGGGAAAAAAAGGAAAAGAAAAGAACTCACATCAACCTGGTTGCATATTAGTGTCCACCTTTTAACTATAAATACTGTGACTCATGAACTTTTTGCTTGAAATACAGCACTTTCTGGGTAAGAGTATAGCAATTTAGCACTCTTCATGTGGCCTTTGTATTTCACTCGATGTAGGGATGTGGTAGCTCAGTGGTTAAGGTGTTTGACTACTGGTTGGAAGATCATTGGTTCGAATCCCAGGTCCACCAAGTTGCCACTGAAGGGCCACTGAGCAAGGCCCCTAACCCTCAATTGCTCAGGTGTATAAACTGAAATAAAAATGTAAGTCACTCTGGATAAGAGTGTCTGCTAAATGCTGTAAATGTAATGTAATGTCGAATTGTAAGAGGAATCCCATGTGCAGGAGACCAGCTGTAGAGAAGCCATATGACATGATGCTGTAACCACCAACACAAAGGCAGTCACATAGCCTGATGCTGCAACCATGAGATACAGTATGCAGGCTCTTTATTAGTACCTAAAATAACAGAGCATAGCTATTTTCTGCAAAGCCCCACAGTTATGGAACAGGATTCAATATAATGTTCAGGTCTCCTTTTTTGTAAAAATTTCTATAAGACAAAATGATATCTACTAAACTTTGTTTTCTTCATTTTCACCTGAGAATCACTCGCTGCTGCTGAGGATGGACTGACATAAATGGCCTAAAAACTGCTGTGAGACTGCTGTAAATTTTGCCACCAGGATACCCTAAATCAGGGGTGTCAAACTCAGGCCCGCATGTAATTATACAGTATTTGGCCCGCGAGATCATATCAAATGTGCATTACAGCTGGCTAGCCGCATGCTCCGCTAATGCTACAACTCCCAGAATGCCTTGCCACTGTATTGACACGTAGTCACGAACAGCGAGCGCCCATCATTTTCTGTTGACAGTCGTTAACAACCATGTTACAGTCACATCGGGCAAGTTAACTCTCTCTACAAAAATGGTCAAACGAAAGATGGACAATAGGAGCTTTCAAGACAGATGGGAGGCAGATTATCTGTTCACGAATATAAAGGACAGACCTGTTTGTCTTGTGTGCTAACGGAGCTAAACGTGTCTGTAACCAAAGAATAGAACATAAGAAGACACTATGAAACGAAACATTATGAGAAGTATAAGGACCTGGACGTAAAGCAGAAGCTCCAGAAGGCGGAGGAGATGAAAAAAGTCTGGTTTCCAGGCAGACTATGTTCAGGAAAGCAAAATCAAAAAGTGAAGCTGCTGTAAAGGCTGTAAAGCTTTATTGTGGCAGCAGAGATCGCAAAATCTGCCCGGCCCTTTAATGAGGGAGAGTTTGTCAAAAAGTGTATGGTCAAAGTTTGCGACATCATGTGCCTAGATAAAAGGCAAGAATCAATGTGATCAATGTGCAGAGTAAATGAGAGTGTAGCAAACTGAGGTTGAATATTCATTCATCTTCTACCGCTTATCCGAACTACCTCGGGTCACGGGGAGCCTGTGCCTATCTCAGGCGTCATCGGGCATCAAGGCAGGATACACCCTGGACGGAGTGCCAACCCATCTCAGGGCACGAGGTTGAATATATGTTTTCTTTATGCACTTTTTCTACTCCAAGACATGAACTGTTAATAGTCGAAAAGTTGGATTTTCATTGAATGAAATGATTATTTTTGGTTGTTTTGTTGTTGGGTTTGAAAAAGATCCACTTCAAAAAGGAACTTAAAATGATCCAGTGAGAGGCATCATTTATTTATTTATTTAAATAAGAAATGAACATCACTGATGTGTCTTTTTATTTCAAATTTCATTTCTTATGTGTTTGTAATATCAAGCTCTGGTTGTTCCAAATCCTGTGTTCAAGCAAAACTAAAGTTTGTTTCCATATGAAAAAGGTTGAACATTACATATCAGTGGCAGTTCATTTTTCAATAAATATTCAGTTTGGCCCGTGACTTTATCTCAGTTTTATATTTTGGCCCACTGTGAATTTGTTTGACACCCCTGCCCTAAATAAACAGTTTACCCTCAAGTCTCTTTCATGTTTATAGTGGATAAGATGCTACAGATGTAAAGCTAACAATATAAAAAATGGTAAACCTAGCGACTTAAAAAGTAGGATTACTGTATAAATCCCAAATTAATCCCTGCTGCATTACATTGAAGTAAGATGATGTCTGTACTAATATAACACAGTTGGGTGAGACTGAAAGAAGCTCCAGCAGATAGTGTGCAGATAAAGAAAAGATTCACGTCCTATCGTGGAAATTAGTTTATTGAAAGTTTAGTCATTGTTTTATTTTTAAAGTTATTCATTGCTTTCCTGTGTAAAAACTCATGAGACCTTGTTTGCTTCTTTGTCAGTGGGAACACAAGTTGATCATTCATGTGAAAGAGATTTAATTGGCTTGGGGAAAAACAAAAATGGGGGCACGGTGGCTTAGTGGTTAGCACGTTCGCCTCACACCTCCAGGGTCGGGGTTTGATTCCCACCTCCGTCTTGTGTGTGTGGAGTTTGCATGTTCTCCCCGTGCCTCGGGGGTTTCCTTCGGGTACTCCGGTTTCCTCCCCCGGTCCAAAGACATGCATGGTAGGTTGATTGGCATCTCTGGAAAATTGTCCGTAGTGTGTGAGTGTGTGAGTGAATGAGAGTGTGTGTGTGCCCTGCGATGGGTTGGCACTCCGTCCAGGGTGTATCCTGCCTTGATGCCCGATGACGCCTGACGCACAGGCTCCCCGTGACCCGAGGTAGTTCGGATAAGCGGTAGAAGATGAATGAATGAATGAAAAACAAAAAATGTAATATTTACTCAATGTTACTTTATCAGCATATCTAAATATGATTTATACAGCCTTGGCAGTAGAAACCTGATATTTAAGCTATTGCATCATCAAGGATCATACAGGATTAGCTATTGTCTTTGAAGGTCTTATATAAAACATGCCACCATGCTCACAACTGGATAGGGAGTGCTCCTGAATACACATTAAATCATATGTGAAATACTAGCACATTAATCAACTGTCAAATAAGGCTTCAGTCATTTTAGAAGAGCAATTTACATGAACAATGTTGTTCTTGCAATCAAAATAAACCCAAAGCATGTCCCCTGTATAGCAGCAATATACTGTATAGACTATATATGTGCAGACAATTTCCAGCTCTGATTAGTCTGTCACATTTCATTACAGACTGCATGCTCAGAGAGCCTCCATGGGCCAAATGTTACTGCATCACACCTTTTTTGTGCATTGGTTAATGTATTAAATTCCCTCCTGTTCAGTTATTACTGTCAGGGAGCTCAATTTACTGATCTCAGCGGATAGGAGGGTGCAATTGTAAAAGGCCAGAATCAGTTTACCAATGTTGTGTATCAGAGTGAATGCAAAGTTTCAGGACAGGATGATGTACTCTGGCAATACTTTTCTTATGTTCCTCCTATCACCTGATGGACCTCCAGGGTTGGGGTTCGATTCCCGCCTCCACCTTGTGTGTGTGGAGTTTGCATGTTCTCCCCGTGCCTCGGGGGTTTCCTCCGGGTACTCCGGTTTCCTCCCCCGGTCCAAAGACATGCATGGTAGGTTGATTGGCATCTCTGGAAAATTGTCCGTAGTGTGTGATTGTGTGAGTGAATGAGAGTGTGTTTGTGTGCCCTGCGATGGGTTGGCACTCCGTCCAGGGTGTATCCTGCCTTGATGCCTGATGACGCCTGAGATAGGCACAGGCTCCCCGTGACCCGAGGTAGTTCGGATAAGCGGTAGAAGATGAGTGAGTGAGAGTGAGTGAGTATTAAACTTCTGTACTGTAGGTGCAAACGTCTTCAGATCTCCAGTAAGGTCCATAAATGATTATGGAAACTGATTAAAAAAAATGACCCCACATCTTTTTTGGCAGGCGTTTGCTTCTCATACACAAAAGAAATAAACTCCCTCCTACTGCCTGTCACAAACCCTCATATAGACTTCTCTCACGCTCCATATTTATCCAAAATCTTAATCAAATTAGCCACACTTGCCATAATACAGTACACTGCCACTTCTTCCTTCTGCTAGGCTGCATTTGGAAAACAGGACTAATGGATCGTATCAATCTCTTTCTCTCCACAAGCGCTTGACTATACCTAAGACAACCACAACAGATGGTAATTTCCAAATCACTCTGGTTAAGAAAATATATTCATTAAAGTCGGCAGCATTTTACTTTTATTTAGTGTTATTGTGTTTATTTACATTTCAGAGACACACGCCACTTCACTGGGAATAGGGATACTTTCCATAAGCATGGACGATGTTGCTTTTATGTTCCAGTTTGCAAGGCATCAAAGCAGATTCAAAGAGATCTGCCAAGGTTAGTTGTGATAGTCATCAAAAGAATCATTATTGTAAAAAGTGAGAAATGATTACTTATGCAGAGACTGGAGCAGAAATTAGCATTAGTTATCATAATCGCATGGGAATAAAAATGAGTAATTATTATTCTGACCAAGGTTATCACATACTGTAGTTGGTTTATTCTCATGTAGAATATACAGCTTCGCAGGGCAAGTAGAGTTAAGAAAATGTTCAATTATACTTTGCTCTAATGAGTAAACTCTAAATTTCAATTGTTGATATGTTGGAGTTGATATGATTGGAAGGTTGTGAGTTCAAATCCCATTACCAGCAAGTTGCCACTGCTGGCCCCTTAGGCAAGGCCAATAACCCTCGACTCACTCAAATCGCTCTGGATAAAGGTGTCTTTCAAATTCTATAAATGCAAATGTGAATTGATATACACTCACCGGCCACTTTATTAGGTACACCTTACTAGTACCGGTGTGGTCTTCTGCTGCTGTAGCCCATCCGCCTCGAGGTTCGACATGTTGTGCGTTCTGAGATGCTCTTCTGCATACCTCGGTTGTAACGAGTGGTTATTTGAGTTACTGTTGCCTTTCTATCAGCTCGAACCAGTCTGGCCATTCTCCTCTGACCTCTGGCATCAACAAGGCATTTGCGCCCACAGAACTGACGCTCACTGGATATTTTCTCTTTTTCGGACCATTCTCTGTAAACCCTAGAGATGGTTGTGTGTGAAAATCCCAGTAGATCAGCAGTTTCTGAAATACTCAGACCAGCCCATCTGGCACCAACAACCATGCCACGTTCAAAGTCACTTAAATCACCTTTCTTCCCCATTCTGACGCTCGGTTTGAACTGCAGCAGATCGTCTTGACCATGTCTACATGCCTAAATGCATTGAGTTGCTGCCATGTGATTGGCTGATTAGAAATTTGTGTTAACGAGCAGTTGGACCTAATAAAGTGGCCGATGAGTGTACATTGTAAAATATGTCAATTGTTCAGTGCAATTCAAAACAGGTTCAGTTCAGTAGACCAGACTTAATCTTGAGAAAGTGCTGTGTGGTCTCCAGGGGCAACCACAGGGAAAAGCACGAAACTGAACATTGAAAAAGCAACGATTTCACATTCCAATTTTAATTGCTGCTGTTTAAAGTCATCTATTTATTTCACTTAATTAAATACTCATTTAACTATTAGTTTAATAGTCACAATATTACACACCATACACAAACTCGAAATTAAAAAAAAAATGCATGTCCCTTTATTGTTTGATTGTTATTATGAGTAAAATAATAAATCGTCGCTGTCGGGCGGAAACCTCGTATGTCCAAATTTGGTCAATTTCATATTTTTTCACATATCGATGCTATTGGTCAGTCCCCACGTGGGTCTGTTATTTTTACAAGTTACTAACCAATCTAAAGTCTTGAAAATAGCTTGAGGCGCAAATCTCTTAACTCCATTGGACACTTCAACTGTCCACCTCTTCCTCACTCCACGGGAGAGCTTCACGGCATATTTCTCCTCAAGAAGAGTCGCAACGAATCAACACGTCTTCTGAGGTAAATGTCTTCAAAACACTGGGCTCAAAGAAAAAAAATCTTGACCCCCGCTAGTTCTGGTGCTCGTCTGAGGACAGGAATTTAGTGCAAGACAATCCACTGCAACGCGGACTAAACCCTGTGCACTGCAGATAAGGTACGTGTTTTTTTAATTTCCTGAAAAATAACGGTTTTGGAGATACGAGGATTCCGCCCGACAGCGACGATATTTTGTTTATATTTACATGGTAAAAGATCTTAGTGTGCAGCATTCAATGATGTACAGTTATGTTCAAATGACTGTCCAACTAAATTATGTTTTAAGCAATTTATCTGGCGATCAAAGATTTATTTGCTTGTACCACAATACTGAAATGATGTAGCAATACAAGCAATGAGGCTTTGCAAAAAGCTGTTGATATTTTGTTAGGTTAAGGCACCTTTTATAGCTACAGTAACTATTTCATCCATATTGAATCTGAGTTGTATCCTGATAATATCTTAACATTTACCAACTTCATCTCCTGTTTGCTAGACTAAAATCTGACAATATTTAACACCAAAAGCCTGTGCTGTTTATAAAGTCATGCACATTCATAGCTTTAGGGGTGCTGAAGCTAAGGATATGATCAAAAGGCACACAGAAGTGTGTCATTTTAAATGTCTTTATTATTATTATTATTATTATTATTATTATTATTATTATTATTATTAGTGGGCTTAGAAATGTTTTTTAATGACAAATTCCTTTCACAAGAGAAGCTGTATTCTCCATTGTGGGATTGAAATAAATAAAAATAAATAAATAAAAGCAGGGGACCATTGCCTAGATAAGTAATTTGATACAACAACAGATGGTTTGCATTATCTGTTATTTTAGCTTGCTTAACATTCTTTCTTAACACTTTTCAGATGAACGAAAAAAAAAAAAAAAAAAAAAAAAAAAAAGACAGAGGTTATTATGGACTGTCCCTAGTCTCTCACCTGAATCTGTCTTTTTTCTTTTAAAGAACTGTCGTATGTCCATTGCTCACTGGCAGGCCACACACACACACACACACACACACACAGAGAGAGAGAGAGAGAGAGAGAGAGAGAGAGAGAGAGAGAGAGAGAGAGAGAGAGAGAGAGAGAGAGAGAGAGAGAAATGCTAGGAGTTCAGGAGTTAAGCCTGGTTCAGGTTAAATCCTCTCTGTGTGACAAATGAATAAATACAGCAAAAGAAAATCATTAAACTTTCTTTTATTGTCTAGTTTGATAATCAGCCCCACCTGAAAAATAACAGATCTAAATCTAGGAATGAATAACAATTCATTTAAAAAGCCACAGTGAGTGTTTTCACACATACTGGTGGTATACAGTGATATGTCGTTTGTTTTCACTCTGGTCCAAATGCCAGGGCTTCATGTTTCCATAACGACTGACCAGAAAAGACGCACGTGACGTCATGTTTACATGATTCCCGATTGTTAAAATGCGTATCAAATTAACGATAAACTTTAACAACAGAGAAAAAAAAGGGGCTAAAAAGGGGCTAGCCTCGCCCATGGAGTGCGCCCTTGGGTTGTAAACGTGACTTTCAGATGCATTTACACTTGTAATATAAAGCTAAAGTGCATTTCAGAACACCTCTATATATATATATATATATATATATATACACTGTGTGCTCATTCCACTGCTGTTTACTTTGCTGACTCACAACTGTACAGCTCGAACCACATCCTCAATTCTCAAACCAAATCAGCAAGAACGATGAGTCAGCATACAGAAAGGAGGCACAACAGCTACAGTAACAGAGCCAACAACCTGTGTTTGAACAAAACAAAGGAATTGGTCTTTGACTTCAGCAGAGACAGAGCAAGCATTCTCTACTCCAGGATCCTACAGTACATGGAGCCTGGTTTTTTCTAATCGAAAAGACCCTGTAGCAGATAGTGAGGACAGCTAAGAAGATCATCAGAGTCTCTCATCTGTCTGTCAGGGACATCTATACAATACACACTGTATCCGCAAAGCCAGCAGCATTTTGCATGACCCCACACACCCCTCACACACTTTCTTCAACCTGTGTAAGACTGTGTAAGTGTTTTGTCTCAAGCCATCAGACTCGATACTCTCAATACCCAGATCTGAACTGAACTGATAAACACACACTCATATTCAATACAAATTTGTTTACAGCATCTTTTTTCTGTTTCCAAACTGTTTGTTCTTTGCACATTACTCTTTAACAGTGGGTGAATGCTGTTCTTGCACATTACACTTTAATGCTGTTTTGCACATCACATTCTAAATGCTGCTACCAAGCGCTGCTATCATTTGTGTACATATGTTTACAAGAATCACTTTCTTTGCACAATGCTCCATACAGGCTCTATACTGTCCAGCACTATTTTATGTATCTGTCCTGTTGCATATTGTATTGTCTGTCTTCTGTCATGCACTCTTTGCACTAGGTTGCACACTATGCACTTTATGTGGCTAGGCTAACTTCATTTTTTTAGTCCTAGCTCTGGGTTGCTTTATGTCTATGGTCCCTTAGGAGCGCTTTTTCATTTCACTATATACTGCACAGCTCTATATCTTTGATTTATATTCGAAAACCACTTAACTTAACATAACATATACCGTATTTTCCGGACTATAAGCCGCAACTTTTTTCCCACGTTTTGAACCTTGCGGCTTAAACAATGACGCAGCTAATTTATGTATTTTTCCCGCTTTCAAATTTTTTTTTTTCCAAAAAAACACATTCTGTGACGTGCTCAGTTTTTTGGCGGCATGAAGCTTTCATTAGACCAATGAAATTGCCGAACGGGTTAACTCCGACCCCGAAGGAGATGACTTCAGTGGTTTCAGTGCACAGGAGGAGGAAGATAGTGACCAATGACTTTCTTAGGCTACTGTTTACTGCAAATTTTTTATTTTTTATTTTACAAGCCGTGTTTCTTTAAGGCATTCACTAAATTCCAGGGGTTTCGTTACCACGGCGTAAAGTGGGCGTGTTTACGGCGGTTATGGAAAAACGCCCTCTTTTAAAAAAAAAGCATACTACGATGGACAAAACAGTCATACAGGTAGATTTATTTTAGAAAACAAATAAACAACCAAAAACTACGGTTATGGCTAGGGTTAGGGTTAGATTATCAAATAGGCCACGCCTGCCCGATGACGCAATATCTGTTATGCTGTTCTGAAATCCCTGGAAATAAGTGCATCCCGTTTCATTCATTCATTCATCTTCTACCGCTTATCCGAACTACCTCGGGTCGCGGGGAGCCTGTGCCTATCTCAGGCGTCATCGGGCATCAAGGCAGGATACACCCTGGACGGAGTGCCAATCCATCGCAGGGCACACACACACTCTCATTCACTCACGCAATCACACACTAGGGACAATTTTCTAGAGATGCCAATCAACCTACCATGCATGTCTTTGGACCGGGGGAGGAAACCGGAGTACCCAGAGGAAACCCCCGAGGCACGGGGAGAACATGCAAACTCCACACACACAAGGCGGAGGCGGGAATCGAACCCCGACCCTGGAGGTGTGAGGCGAACGTGCTAACCACTAAGCCACCGTGCCCCCCCCGCATCCCGTTTCGTTAAAGCCTATTTATTTTTGTTACAAGCCGTGTTTCGTTAAAGCCTGTGTAAAGTTAATTTGTTTCAATGTACCTGTAGGCACCTGCGGCTTATAGACATGTGCGGCTTATTTATGTTCAAAATAATAATTTTTTTAAAATTCAGTGGGTGTGGCTTATATTCAGGTGCGCTCAATAGTCCGGAAATTACGGTAGGTTATATACATAAGTATACAGAATGATTGTTAGGAAAGAGTTGCCTAAATTAACAAAAAAAAAATCAACAAAGTTTGTCAGAAAGCTATAGACCATAAACAAATGTTTTTCAAGAAGATAAATAAAGATTGTAATATATGGTCAAGGGCAGAAAATGCGGAGTTAAAGACTAAAACATATAAGCTGTAAATATCAGACTTATGATGTGTTGCAGACAACTTGTAGGCACAAAGCAAAAGCAAAATTGATTACGAATACTGAAGCTCAGAAAACATTATGTAACAACAGTCCTAGTGAACACAGAGTGTATTTTTTTTATTTATATAAGGCCTATACACTGTTTTTTTTGCGGATAAAGGTTGTGCTATCATTATCTGGAATTCATTTGAACCATTATTAAAGGGATCTAGTTGAAACCAGTAAAAGGAATAAAAAAAAAAAAAAGACACTGTATATAGTTTCATCAAGCTATAAGTAATACTAAGCCACTGTCTCATAAGATTTTGTCTGCACAATAGAAATGCTTGATTAGAATAGAAAACCATGATCAAGACCTGTGAGGGAGGTTTTATAATGTTAAATAACCTACCTTAGACCTTCAAGGTTCAATATTAAGTAGCTGAGAAATCACAGCAAACCTCATTTTAAAACCTTTGTCCAATTATCATGAAATTTAGATCACTGCATCTTGTGCCCAGTCTGAACAAAACTTTTTTTTTATTTTTTATTGTGGAAATAAGGGATAATATATCCATAATATGCAAACAAATCTGACAAATGAAAGACATAGATATCTCAGCAACAGTGAAACCTATTCCAATAAATGTGATTGGGGACCTGGACCTAAAGGAAAGCTATAATTCCCAAATTACTAAAAACTGCTCAAAACCTTTGACTCTTCTCTTGAATCTCTGGACAGTGTTTTCACTAATTTGTGATTTTCCAAATAGACTTTTGCTGTTTTTTACTCATTTTTTTCCAATCATCATGGAACCTGGACCACAGTATTGTGAGACTAACCCCAACAACGCTTATTTTCCACAGATTTTTAATATACAGGATGGGTGTCCGCATCACTGCGGAGGATACACCGATCCGCTCCGTCCTTCCCTCACTCGTGAACAAGACCACAAGATACTTAAACTTCTCCACTTGAGGTAGGAGCTCTCCACCAACCTGAAGGTGACAAGCCACCTTTTTCCGGCTGAGAATATACTGTATACCGGTCCGTTGTGGTGAAGAAAGAGCTGAGCTGCAAGGCGAAGCTCTCTATTTACCAGTCGATCTACGTTCCTACCCTCACCTATGGTCATGAGCTTTGGGTCATGACCGAAAGGACAGGATCCCGGATACAGGCGGCCGAAATGAGTTTCCTCCGTAGGGTAGAGATAGGGCGAGGAGCTCGGTCACTCGGGAGGAGCTCAGAGTAGAGCCACTGCTCCTCCACATCGAGAGGAGTCAGCTAAGGTGGCTCGGGCATCTTTTACGGATGCCTCCTGGACGCCTCCCTAGGGAGGTGTTCCGGGCATGTCCAACCCGGGAGGAGGCCCGGGGAAGACCTAGGACACGCTGGAGGGACTATGTCTCTCGGCTGGCCTGGGAACGCCTCTTTTTTCCCCCGGAAGAGCTGGAGGAAGTATCGGGGGAGAGGGAAGTCTGGGCGGAAGATAGATGGATGGATGGATGGATGGATGGAGGATGGGTGTCATTAATGCACAAATGGATTTGACAGTAAAATGGTGAACATTAGGTGTGGCCATTTCTGAGCAACACTTTTTACTCACTGATGTCCAACCAGCTAACATATTTAGCAACATGATTTACTCATTAGACACTGAGTTGAGTTCATTCGCAACTTTCAGTTCTCTGCAATATTTCAGCAATGGCTTGATGTATAGCCATCAAATTTTGCATACCTCGTTGGGACGAATGATGCCCCAAATAGATTTTGATCCTTCATAATCTATGCAGCTATGTTTATTACTGTATATTACCTTTTACTTCTCAAAATGTAGGGTTAATAATGAATGTAAAATTGCTTTAAACTTAATGCCAAGTCAATTTAGAGTTTAAAAGACATTTCTCCAGATAGCAGAAGTATCTGGTGCAGGAAACAAACAATTGGCTTGAGCAGCAACTTGCCAGCAATGATACTGGCACATTACATTCTATATAAGCACTGTGTGTCTCTCTGCCAATTGTCCTGCCCCATTAAGCAACGCTCCGTATTGATTGCTATCTGCTGCCTACTCACCCCCTGCATGTGCACATACACACACACACACAAAGAAAGAGAGAGCGTGTGATGTATATTTCTACACAATACGAGTGTGCAAATCATCCTCAAGTTGTTGTAAACTTCAGTGTCTGCTTGCTTAGACAAAACTACTAGTTAAAAACTACTAGTGGTCTTGTTTTTGCCCTGTTAGATTTGATACAGCCCTAAACGTTCATGCCTCTTCATACACATCTCTTAGGTCCAGTAGTTCTTAAAAGTTCTTATACTGTTTTGTACATAAAAGGATTTTTGAAAAGGCTTACAAAAATATTTTCAAATATCTCAGTTGTTTTAGCTTAGCTATTACAGGGCTCTCAAGTTTGGAAGACATCTCCACCTCCCCAGCGTACCCCCCACCCCCACCGCCACCACAAGCGGGGACATCCCTCCACACCACCACCCCCCGCCAAAGAAAAACCCAACAACAACAACAACAAAAAAAAACAATGGGGGTGTTGTTGTGTTTGGTAAGGATCACTGACCACAATTTAACCAAATACAAAGTATTTGTTCAATTTCCATTTATTAATTTGTGTGTGCGTGTGTGTGTGTGTGTGTGCGCGCACATGCGAGAGAGAGAGAGAGAGAGAGAGAGAGAGAGAGAGATTATGACTGGTGTTGTTTATTGTAAGTGTTTGTTGCCTTTTTGGACTCCTTTATCATTTGTATTGTTGGCTCCCATTTAAATCTTACCTTGATAGTGCTATTTTCTGATTGGCTATTGTGTAGTCTCTTTTTTCTGATTGGCTGATAAGTGTCAGGCTCGACTAAGAAGTCCAGGGGAGACGCGCTTGGTTCCTGCCCGGTTCCATAGATGATGCGTGACTGTCTCTCTCAATGCGTGACACTTGACAGCCCTGCTATTAGTATGTATAACTTGTCTCTTTGCATCTCATGTCAAGTGGGTTTCATTTGATTCCTCTGTATATCTTGTACGCAATACAACACAACAGTATGCAATACTAATACTAAAGTGCAAATACACAAAAGCATGAGACGAGTGCAGGACGATAAATACACAGAACAGGACAATAAATACACAGGACATTAAAAACACAGAAACTGGTTATAAATTGTAAACTGCTTTTAGGGGACCAGCAATACATTTAGCCTTCTGTAGGGCTTTTCATTCAGAGACTGTGCAGTTCCCATATCACATGGTAAGACACACTCTATTATCCCTCTTCAGATGCTTGTGAGATTGGGAGGGGGGTGTCTAAAGTGTCCACAGGACGTGGATGTACTGCGGGTCTTCTTGACTAGACAGGCAGTGTTGGGAGTCCAGGAGAGATCCTCTGTCGTGAATACTATGTACTTTTGAGTGTCTCCGCAGTTGATAGATTGATGTGGAGTGGTGAGGAGTATACTTTGGTCCATCTGAAGTCAACAATCATCTCTTTAGTCTTATCAGCATTAAGAGATAGATTGTTGTCTTTACACCATTCTGCAAGATGCTTCACCTCTGCTCCAGATGCTGACTCATCGGTGTTGCTGATGAGGCTGTAAACCTGATGATGTGATTTTAACTGTAGGTTATAGCTCAGTCATGTTGCAATGTGAACATCACCGAACTGATTACACAGCATGGGCATGCACCGTTGTTCAGTGCGATGTTGTGGAGGTGGAGTTGCCAATCCTGTACACGTTGGTAAAACAATTACCATCCTTACAAAGAAGTCATTACAGTTTTTAAGGCCACGTTCACACTGCAGGTAAAAGTGGCCCAAACCTGATTTTTTTGGGGTCAAGTGACCAGGTCAGACTTCTTCAGGAGTAGTGTGAACACTCAAATCTAGCCCAGATCTGTTTTTTTCAAATCAGATTCAGACCACTTCCATATGTGGTCCTGAATCAGACCCAAATCTGATTTTTTCCAATGAGGCCACAGTGTGAACAACCAAGGCGGATTTGATGCGACTTTTACGTCAATCTACATCGACGTTCGTCACAATTATGCGCCGGCGAGTACGCACACAAACGTGACTACGCCTACAAAATGGATCAAATAATCAAAAGTTGCCCTCGACATCCGAAAATTTTCAAAACACTGCGTCTCTGTGCTGCCGTTACACAAACATTTAGAAAGAAAAGTGAAAACGCTTACTTCCTCCATAACCTCGCCAACTTTAGCACAACGGCGTGCTGCGTGTGACGTCATTGTTATTGTTCGTTTGCGCATACGGGTCAGTTCGAAACAGCAAACAGTTCACACTGGTATCTGATATAGGCCACATTTTAAAAGGTAATGTGAACAGCCAAACAAAAAAATCTGATCTGAGCAAAATATCCAAATTGCGCATTAAGACTTGCAGTGTGAACGCGGCTTAAGATGACTTGTGTTTGTCCAGTCACCACTGCTATGATTGTGTTTACTGTCTTTCTAGGTGATAATACAACATCTCAAACTCAACCATTACAACAATGAACTAGAATATCTCAAGGAAAGAACTCTTTTCTGCTTGACCTGATAATCACCATCATCATCATCATCATCATCATCATCATCATCATCATCTTTACAAGAACACATGGCTAAGATTATCATCAATCACCATACCCTACAAATTATATCTATATATAATATTTAATATTATTTTACCTTAAATATTTTTCATAATATCGGAATATAATATTCTTTTAATATAACATCCGCTCACTCTTATTGTCTTGCTGGTCCCCCTACATATGCAATATGCAAATCAACACTACTACAGAGTTTTCAGAATGCTGCTAATATCTGGCTTACAACCTCAATAGGACAGTCTTTAAATCTGGTCTCTAGAGCACGTTAAAGTTATAACTCCTTGTAAAAATGCTAGATTATTTGTATTGCTGCACTGTCAAGTGTTTACATGTCTTATAGCTTATAGTATGTAGGTATAACTTTTAGTAAATACATCCACGTGCACACAATTCAAGTCTGCCATTACCTACACCAGCTACACCTGACTGGGGTTAAGCAGTCAGCATTCCTAATTACTCCAAAGGGGTTAAGTGGGATTCAGGGCTCTGGGCAGGTCATTTTTAATGGTACAGCATACAATGGCATTCCAGAAACTTTTATCTTTTTGTGTTAGTTTGAGGAAAACCCATATGGGTCTAAAGGTCAAGTGTTCACATACTTTTGGCTGTATAGTTTAAACTGTGTTTAACATGCTTTTGGGCTAGTATCATTCATTCATTCATTCATTCATTCATTTTCTACCGCTTATCAGAACTACCTCGGGTCACGGACGCAGCCTGGACGGAGTGCCAACCCATCGCAGGGCACACACACACACACTCTCATTCACTCACAGACTCACACACTACGGACAATTTTCCAGAGATGCCAATCAACCTACCATGCATGTCTTTGGACCGGGGAGGAAACCGGAGTACCCGGAGGAAACCCCCAAGGCACAGGGAGAACATGCAAACTCCACACACACAAGGTGGAGGCGGGAATCAAACCCCCAACCCTGGAGGTGTGAGGCGAACGTGCTAACCACGTGCCCCCCGGGCTAGTATCAAGTGTCTTTTAAAATATTAGAAATCTTTCTAGGCTGGTGCACAGTGCATGGTGCAGCATCATTCGTGCCCCAACGGGCCTCTAATTGCACTTTTTACAGTTCCAATATTTGACCACTAGGTACAATAAGACATCAGCGGAGCAAAATGGTTCAGTGAAATAAGAGAAAATCAATAAAACACTGACATGAAATCTATAACATACCAAACTTAAAAATATATAGAAGAGGTAATAAATATTTCAATCAAAATTTAAAAGCACAGACTGAATGAGGATTTGGAAATTATGGTTAGGCTGCCAGAGTTTCTGTCTAGTAACAAGTAGATCTGAAATGCTGGTTTGTAACCAGAAGCACAAACTCATAGCTAGCTTAATAATTCTGACTTAACAAGCCAAATTTTTCATTTAATAAACAGACCCGAAAAGTTAAATAACATGGAAAAAATACAAGCACGTCTGTTAATATACAGTATCTACTTTCAACGAGAAAAATGACTTAATTTGCATTGCCAGAAGGCTCACTTTACATCATCTGAAGTTGTCTGCAGTAAATATGCAACTGTTTATGGTTTGTCAGAACTGTTTCAAGAAGCATCCGAAAGAATTTAGAACAGATGGAAGCATTTGTTTTTTAGTAAGTTACGTGTAATTATTGTCGTCTTTTCAAATACAGTAGCGCAGTGCTTCGACTAGAATAAAGGCGATTTTATGTTAAGTTTTGCAGTAGCATCATCTGTGCAAAATGACACAGAATCCCAATTGTCTCCAAAGGGAAACACTGATTTGATAGCATGATTTTTCAGCAGGGCGCTTGTCTGCCTCTTCATTTGCACCAAATTACAATTTACCCTTGAAACAGGCAATCTAATTGAAAGAACAACTTAAGCTGTTTTATCTCCTCTCTATTAAACTGAAAGGTTTACTTTAACCAGGGAAGTCTGTGATAAACAAGCTTGAGGAGGATCACATGCAGGCTAATTTATTTATTGCATAGTGGTACCCAGAGTCCACCACAGTCCTGATATTAAAGATACTGACAGCATAATATTTAAGCTGTTTACTGTTTTCTCCTTTCAAGGTTGTATTGAAAATAACACACGGGATGGAGTGTTTTTGTATTTCCAATCTAAAATGTTGTGTTCTTTTATGCTTAGTGTATTTGACTGCAATTTTTTTTTTTTAAGTCTGGCCAAAAAATACAACTAACCTGTCCAATGCAGTCGGTTCTTGCATCCTTTAATATACATTTTGGCTGGATGTTTATGTAAATAGCCCCATTCTGTGCTGTGTAATTGCCACCCAATATCATGCAATACTGATGCAGGCAGACGCTGCAGCTGAGGCCCAGATCCAGCGGGAATAGTTATTGAGAATATGATATCTCAGATGTGGAAGTTTACCAGTGCAAACTAACACAATGTTGACAACATTCAGAGACCATTTAGTTGTTTTAAAATGACAAAAAACCTCTGGGAGGAATTGTAAGAGTGTTGGTTTCAACTTAATTGCATTGATAAATGTCAAACATAAGAACATCAAACATCAGCATGGGGGGAAAAATACGATCGCAGGCTGAATCGAGCGTTTCCGAAAATGCTGATCTCCTGGGGTTTTAATATAGAGTGTAAATTTCTGAAAAAACAAAAACAAATCCTTTAGTATAAAACCAGCCTCATAAATATATGGACAAAGTTGTTAATTTAGGTGTCTAACACAGAAGTTTAAATTATTCATTCATTCATTCATTCATTTTCTACCGCTTATCCGAACTACCTCGGGTCACGGGGAGCCTGTGCCTATCTCAGGCGTCATCGGGCAGCAAGGCAGGATACACCCTGGACGGAGTGGCAACCCATCGCAGGGCGCACACACACAGGGCATGGTGGCTTAGTGGTTAGCACGTTCGCCTCACACCTCCAGGGTTGGGCGTTCGATTCCCACCTCCGCCTTGTGTGTGTGGAGTTTGCATGTTCTCACCGTGCCTCGGGGGTTTCCTCCGGGTACTCCGGTTTCCTCCCCCGGTCCAAAGACCTGCATGGTAGGTTGATTGGCATCTCTGGAAAACTGTCCGTAGTGTGTGAGTCCGTGAGTGAAAGTTTAAATTAATGAATATAAAAATGTACACACCCTATTTGAGGGAACCTGAAAAACAATTGGCTGCTCAGGTGTTCCAGTGTTATTTCCTCATTATGTCACTTACAAATATGCAAATTAAAAGTTTAGTTTTAATTTCAAGTGTGGCATTTGCATTTGGAATCTGTTGCTGTTTAATTTTCAATATAAAGACCAAAGAATTGTGCTGACAGTGAAGCAAGACATCATTTGGCTGAAAATCCAATGGCCAGAATAAGAACAGCCTAGGCATAACAAGTGAAGTTATAAAGCATATTACTGTATCTGTGCCAAAGTCAACAACCAAGATAAGGCTTAATCAGAATAAACATAGACGGTTTTCTACAAGAGGTAAACCATCGGTAATCCTCAGATTAGAGTTTGCCAAATCATCTAAAAAAGCCTGTACAGATTGGAAGCAACCTTCTTTAGACACATGAAACAAAGATACCAGTATGATGAGAAGACAAGCCAAGGAACTGCACGTGATCTGAAAGCATAACACCTTTTCTTCTGACTTTTTTTGAGGTAAAGTAATTTGGATTTGTATCCAACAGAGCAAGCATTTCACTTGCTGAAGGCAAAACTGAAGGCAAAATGGTCCAAGGACATGACAGCTATACTGTAGTAAAGGGCTGGCAGAACATCAGCAGGGATGAAACCCTGCATAAGTTCCAGACTTCAGGTAGTCACTGATTTGATTTTCAACGTACGCGAAGCAAAAATGTTAATGAATTATTGTCAGATAAAATTGAATTGATGTTGGGAAATATTTTCATGAAAAATAAAATAAACTTAAAAGAAAATTGGTTGGCACGGTGGCTTAGTGGTTAGCACGTTCGCCTCACACCTCCACGGTTGTGGGTTCGATTCCCGCCTCCGCCTTGTGTGTGTGGAGTTTGCATGTTCTCCCTGTGCCTCGGGGGTTTCCTCCGGGTACTTCGGTTTCCTCACCCGGTCCAAAGACATACATGGTAGGTTGATTGGCATCTCTGGAAAATTGTCCTTAGTGTGTGATTGCGTGAGTGAATGAGAGAGTGTGTGTGTGCCCTGCGATGGGTTGGCACTCCGGTGGGTTGATGCCCGATGACGCCTGAGATAGGCACAGGCTCCCCGTGACCCGAGGTAGTTCGGATAAGCGGTAGAAAATGAATGAATAAATGAAAATTAAAACATTCTTGGCAGACTTGCTCCAGGTTTTTCAGGTTGGTTATATGATGCCTTTGGATTGCAATTTTCAAATAGTCCCATAGATTATCAGTGGGATTGAAATCAGGACTTGACTGTGCCACTGTAGGACATTTTCAGGATCTTTTGGGATTGTGCTTCAGATAATTGTACTGCAGGTTGCAGTATTTCACTACATTTTCCATCCATTCTTCCTTTAATCCTAACAAGATGCCTGGTCACTGATAATGAAAAGCATCACCACAAAACGATGCTTCAACCACCACACTTCATGTATGAATCTTGAGGCATGGCAAATTATAGGATTTTACAACTATGAGTTTTGGGCCAAAAAATATCGATTACATCTGGGTCACTCTCATGCGTTCTGGCAAACACAAGGTGTGCTTTCATATGCTAATTTATGAGTAAGCCAGTGATTTACAGTGCCTCATAGTTTACTGATGCACCATTGAACTCTGTAATTCTTTCAAAGTGATTGTTGGCCTTTCTGTGGCTTCCCTCTCAAGTGTCCTTCCTGATTGACCACTGGGTTTGAGGGGTGGCCTTTTCTTGGCAGTGCTGGGGTGTGTGTGTGTGTGTGTGTGTGTGTGTGTGTGATGCAAATTTCACTTTGTGATTATTGATCCAGCTGTGCACTTGGATTTATTTTGTATTATTATTGGGTACCCTGTCTTTAATCAATAATTAGAACGACATTTGGATTTCGTTGTTTCATCGTTCATTTCAGGTTAAAATATTTATTTGTAAAATAAAACAAAACTCTAATCTAGCATTGTAATATACACATATAAAAACATTAAACAAGTATACAACACGGTAGGTTTGTGAAACTGTTAAACAGGGAAGGTAAAAACTAATGGTAGCAAATATGAAGAATATGTTCAGTGAATATTTTTTAATCAGCACAATATTGAATATTACACGAGACAACTATCGAGACTTTTCTAAAACAAATGGCTAAAAAAAAAAAATCTCAAAATGTCCTGTTAAAATTGTGAAGGCAACTGGGAAATGTGTGACTCTTTTTATTTCGTTTTCCTTGCAATGGGATCTCACTTTAAAAAATGGTTATAAATATGTAGACATATACTGTACATACACACTGTACTGTATATTGTTAGTAGTTATATGTACAGTATCGTTCATAGCTCTGTGGGGACCAAACCATGACTTTTAAGACTCCTTGTTCATCTCTACGCTGAAGATAGTTTCTTAATATCATTAGCTGTATGTTTGGGATTGTTGTCTTGCTGCATAATAAATTTAATGCCTCCCTGATGGTATTGCACGATGGTATTTGCCTGAATTTCTCATTATTGAGGATGTTAATCCTGACCAAATCTCCAATGCCAGTTGCAGAAATGCAGACAAAAACTTGCAAGGAACCTCCACCATGCTTCACTGTTGCCTGTAGACACTTATTATTGTAACACTCTCGGCTCTTTTGACTCATCAGTCCAGAGCACCTGCTGCCATTTTTCGGCACCTCGATTCCAATGTTTTCCTGCATAGTAAGTTGCCTTGTTTCCATGTCAGAGGTATGGATTATTCCCCCCTCTTTGAATTGGTAGTCCACAATTCTTCTACGAAGGACGCTTCTAGCCAGACATCTCCAGACAGTAGATGTACCTGGGTCCTCCTGGTTTCTGCAAGTTCTTCGCTTATGCCACTGCTGGACGTCTTCCGATGTTGTAGGGAAGTAAGCATAACGTTTTTCAAGTTTCCTTGGCCAACTACTGTGTTCCTTACAAAAAGGTTGAACAGCACATATTGAAACCCCAATATACTTTGAAATTTTTGCCTAGGAGACCTTGCTGATGCAGTATAACTACATTATCTTGTTGCTTTGCTCAGTCTTCCCAAGGTGTACGACCTGTTAAATGAAACTGTCTTCCACAACCTCACCTAAGGCCACGTTCACGCTGCAGGTAAAAGTGGCCCAAATCTGATTTTTTTGGGGTCAAGTGACCAGGTCAGACTTCTTCAGGAGTAGTGTGAACACTCAAATCTAGCCCAGATCTGATTTTTTTTTCAAATCAGACTCAGACCACTTCCATATGTGGTCCTGAATCAGACCCAAATCTGATTTTTTCCAATGTGGCCGCAGTGTGAACAACCAAGGCGGATTTGATGCAACTTTTACGTCAATCTACATCGACATTCGTCACAATTATGTGCCGTCGAGTACGCACACAAACGTGACTACGCCTACAAAATGGACCAAATAATCAAAAGTTGCCCTCGACATCCGAAAATTTTCAAAACACTGCGTCTCTGTGCTGCCGTTACACAAACATTTAGAAAGAAAAGTGAAAATGTTTACTTCCTCCATAACCTCGCCAACTTTAGCGCAACGGCGTGCTGCGTGTGACGTCATTGTTATTGTTCGTTTGCGCATGCGGGTCAGTTCGAAACAGCAAACAGTTCACACTGGTATCTGATATAGGCCACATTTTAAAAGGTAATGTGAACAGCCAAACAAAAAAATCAGATCTGAGCAAAATATCCGAATTGTGTATTAAGACTTGCAGTGTGAACGCGGCTTTAGTAACAGAGTTTGCTTGTTCTTCACCCAGGTTAAGCCTCTTATACAGCTGTTTCTGTTTTATTTAAAGATGGCTTCAACCTACATATGAAATTGATGATCATTAGCACCTGCTTGGTATAATTGCTTAATCACCTGACTACAAAATCCCTGTGTGTAAAACAGAGGTGGGAGTAAGTCACACATGTGCAAGTCACAAGCAAGTCTCAAGTCTTAACCTTCAAGTCTCAAGCAAGTCCGAGTCATTTTTTGTGAGAGTCAAGTCAAGTCAATGATAGCGTTAGATTACGCTCTTGCGTGCGTTTAAAAACAGATTTAAAAACAAAATAGACAAAAAAAGATAAAACAAAAACGAAAAACAAGTTATTTCGAGTCATTTAACTCAAGTCCGAGTCAAGTCTCAAGTCATGAATGTCAAGTCAAAGTCAAGTCGAGTCTTTTTTTAATATTTGTCAAGCAAGTCTCAAGTCTCAAATGTGCGACTTAAGTCCGACTCGAGTTAAGTCATATGACTCGAGTCCCCCATCTCTGGTGTAAAAAGCCAAAGGATGGTGACACAGAATATATATCTATATTTAAAGAGAGAGAGAGAGAGAGAGAGAGGATAGTTGCATATACATAATATTTGCGTATATATAAACACAAAACTATTTTTCCTATTTTATTTATTACAGATTTTTCATAATAAATTTTAAGATATAAAAATAGCCTACTGTAAAGGAAAAGAAAAGAAAAATAGATACAAAACGATCTTTTTGGGGATATGGCAGGAAGAAAGATATAAAACCAGAATATTATGTTTGTGAAAAGTGAGTGACATAGTCATTTTGAGACCAGCACAAATAATTTTGCCTCATATGTCACGCTTGTCAAGGGAGGCACCTGCTGTGACGAGCTAGAGATAAAGCTGTGGGTGATGATTATGCCTCGTATCACAAAACTGTATTCGTAACCGTTTGACTTTTCAAACCAAACCTATTGATTTCATTCTAATATAGCAGCAAAGAATATGAATAAAAAAAACAAATGAAAAGATATGAATGTTAGAATTAAGGGTGTGGTCAGTGTTTAAACATGTCGCACAACTTTACTGATGAAATCTGATTATGTTTAATCCTCATTTATTCAGATGCATACAGTTCCATGAGATCAGGCTGTATTTAATTGACAGTTCAAAATCTTCAGCACATAAAGCCTGTAACTGAAAGGCACATTTGTGTAACTCATTAGTGAACGTGAAAACCTCCTTGTTAATGTGTTCAGTGAAACGTACGGCGCTCTGTGGTTGTACTATTCAATACATGACATCCTGAATGAAGAATACACACTAAAATACTGGCGTAGATTATTTGTGTCATTTTATTTAAGCACACGGTAACCTGCTGTAAGGGGGGGCACGGTGGCTTAGTGGTTAGCACGTTCGCCTCACACCTCCAGGGTTGGGGGTTCGATTCCCGCCTCCGCCTTGTGTGTGTGTGTGGAGTTTGCATGTTCTCCCCGTGCCTCGGGGGTTTCCTCCGGGTACTCCGGTTTCCTCCCCCGGTCCAAAGACATGCATGGTAGGTTGATTGGCATCTCTAGAAAATTGTCCGTAGTGTGTGATTGCGTGAGTGAGTGAATGAGAGTGTGTGTGTGTGTGTGTGCCCTGCGATGGGTTGGCACGCCGTCCAGGGTGTATCCTGCCTTGATGCCCGATGACGCCTGAGATAGGCACAGGCTCCCCGTGACCCGAGGTAGTTCGGATAAGCGGTAGAAGATGAGTGAGTGAGTGAGTGAGTGAGTGAGTAACCTGCTGTAATGCGTACAACCAGAACACCAGTAAAAGGCAGGTCAAAATGACCTTAATATAATGATTTTGACTCATGGGGAAAAAAATCCACCAAGGCAGCAAAGCACTACACAGACTGACACTTCTGTTTAGGAATATGGAAAGCATTCTGAGAAATCCAGTCTGAGTAATTCAATCTACTGTCAAGATCTATAAAGATTTGGGCAATTCTGTATAATTGTAAAAGACATTAAAATATCACTATTTAATTTAAATGAAATAACATGCAATCTAGTCGGATCTTACCTCCTTAGGTAGGGTTCAAATACGGCAAGAAATAACGTTTCATTCTGCAAAAAGCTATGTAGTACAATATGGAGCAGCAGATGATGTTGAATTATTTAGGGCCCAGCAAGTTGACTTAAGGGCTTAACGCCACAGAGTTAAGGGAAAGAGTTTCATGGACTCGTAGTGAGACTGCGGTTCCAGTGCCAATAACAACAGATCAGCTCAAGCACCCACTCGATTAGCTATGGCTCCTGATTGGCCTCCCATCACTTCCCAATTCCAGTTCTTCTGTTTATTCTACATGTGTGATTAGCCTTCTTTCTGAAATGAGGTCAAGCAGCCATTTATAGGCATAGTCCAGACAAGAACAACCAATTTCGCTGCGATTAATAGCAGTGTCATTTTTTACAAAGAGTGAAAATTAACCATTTAGGAGACAAATCTAGCTCTGGATCGACAAATATATCTTTAGAAGATTTGAGAAAAGGGCTACTGAATTTAAGAAAATCAAAAAGAATTTCATACCTTAAAAAAGGATAACATTCATTCATCTTCTATCTCAGGCGTCATCGGGCATCGAGGCAGGATACACCCTGGATGGAGTGCCAACCCATCACAGGGCACACACACACTCTCATTCACTCACGCAATCACACACTACGGACAATTTTCCAGAGATGCCAATCAACCTACCATGCATGTCTTTGGACCGGGGGAGGAAACCGGAGTACCCGGAGGAAACCCCCGAGGCACGGGGAGAACATGCAAACTCCACACACACAAGGTGGAGGCGGGAATCGAACCCCCAACCCTGGAGGTGTGAGGCGAGTTTGCTAACCACTAAGCCACCGTGCCCCCCAAAAAAAATATATCAATTTTTCATCATTTTATCTGTTGTATATTACATTCAAAAGAAGTTTAGGCAAACCCATTAAATTTGTCAATCTTAATGCTTTAAGGCTTTAAGTAAAATAAATTAAAAAATGAATAATAAAAGTAAAATAAAAGTGCTCTCCTCTTCTCAGCTTCAAAAAGTTATTCAAGAAGGTTATTCCAATCTTGATTCTGATCTGTTTGGTGCATCATTTGTATGTGGGTGAGTTTTAGAAGTTAGGAGGTGATCATAAGGTCATCCTTAAAAATATTCTTGTTTGCCGTAACACGACCGACCCTGTCAATTTAGGACCGACTCAAATTTTTATTTTTTTTTGCTTTAAGTCCGACCGACTTGCCGGTTGTAAATTTGCGTAAATTTTTTTTTTACTCTTCAAACAACTAACACAAAAGCAATAAAATAATATTAATTATATTTTAGTAAGAATTGTAAATATATAAATTGCCTAGGCCTACATACTAACGAAGGCTACGTTCTTTCTTTTAAATAAAAACCTGTGAAGTCATCTATGTTTACATTATTGGTTAACGGATGTCAATATATAGCCTGTGCGTTCGCTTCGTCTAAAAAATTCATTAAAACAGCTCGACACCGCTTTAACTTGGCACGAAGTTCTGGAAGAACTGTGCCCAGATCTTTTCCCATCCCTTTTCCTGTCTAGTCTAACCGTGACCGTGTCGACTGAATTGAAGGAAATCTAGTGGCTTCTGTATTTCTTGATTCTACCCCATTTTTTTCTTCAAATGAATGCACCTGAAATTCATGCAATAAACACGTTTTTGACGAAGATTTCAATTTGTTTGTGGTCTATATACTGTAGCCTGCATCAAAATGAGTTTTGCTCAAAGGCACGGGTTAAAGACCCAGTCAGTGACGTCATGACATGCTAATTTGTGTCATACCTACATAATCACCATCACCAAAATTGTACTTTTTTTTTTTTACATTGAAACTTGAAAAAAAATATAGACCTACCTGCCGACGCTTTTTTTTTTTTTTTTACAAAATATTTTTAAGGATGGCCTAATGTGCTATGACTACTTGACATTTATGACCAAAGATCTCCAGGGGAAATTGTCAACCTGTGGTTGTGGTCCAGACGCAGAACCAGCAAAGATTTACATAGGACTGGAAATGAGTACTTAAAAAAGATAACTACTTTGATTTTTTTATTATATAGTCATAAATTAAATTAATGCTTAACATGGCCCTTTTTTTTTTTAGCTAAATACATCTAACAAAGCAGAGATCGTGCCTTTAATAAAGCAAATAAATGTGCAGTCATCCAAATTTTGATGATATCTGTCATTCAAAATGCTTTTTCATATCAAAAGGCATCAGATTTACATACACCAGGCAAATGATTTACTTCTTCCATCTCATTGATGCAAGTAAAATAGTAAGGAATATGTGCCTTGTGCAGATCAGAAGGCAGCTGGCATTTTAAAATGCAGAGAGGAAGCAAAACCTTTAGAAAGAGGACTAAATGACTCAGCAGAAATGTTCTGACAGCGATAGCGCAGCATACTACATTAATATCAGCTATCATCCGGTTCTATGATGCTCTTAGAAGCCCAAAACATGACAAGGACCCTTCAGACTGACAAGCAAGCAAGGCAAAATTATTGTCTAGAATAAAAGAGAGAGAAATGGTGTGGGGGAGAGAACAGGGCAAATGGATAAAAGGAGACGACGGGTAATGATACAATTCTTCAAGATGTTGCTCATTTCCAGCTGGGGCTATGCAAGTGACTATTGTAATAGATATTATTTTGGGCAGGTGGCGTCTAACAGACGTCTGAAGAAGACATGCTAAAGAAAAGGAAGAACTGTCGAAGATAACTCAGGAGCTTGGCTAAATCATGTATACTGTATGTCCATAGCACTCATATGATCATGAAAAATATATGAAGATGCGAAGAAGGTGTTGCTGATGCTAAATATGCCTACTACAAGTGTACAGATCTCAACTGTGAAAAGGATGCATTTTTCTTTCCTATATTTCTAATGAGAGAATTGTGTAAACCAATAAATAACTTTTGTGCAGTTTCTAAGGCCACGTTCACAGTGCAGGTAAAAGTGGCCCAAATCTGATTTTTTTTGGGGTCAAGTGACCAGGTCAGACGTATTCAGGAGTAGTGTGAACACTCAAATCTAGCCCAGATCTGATTTTTTTCAAATCAGATTCAGACCACTTCCATATGTGGTCTTTTTTCCAATGTGGCCGCAGTGTGAACAACCAAGGCGGATTTGATGCGACTTTTACGTCAATCTACATCGACGTTCGTCACAATTATGCGCCGGCGAGTACGCACACAAACGTGACTACGCCTACAAAATGGATCAAATAATCAAAAGTTGCCCTCGACATCCGAAAATGTTCAAAACACTGCGTCTCTGTGCTGCCATTACACAAACATTTAGAAAGAAAAGCGAAAATGTTTACTTCCTCCATAACCTCGCCAACTTTAGCACAACGGCGTGCTGCGTGTGACGTCATTGTTATTGTTCGTTTGCGCATGTGGGTCAGTTCGAAATAGCAAACAGTTCACACTGGTATCTGATATAGGCCACATTTTAAAAGGTAATGTGAACAGCCAAACAAAAAAATCAGATCTGAGCAAAATATCCAAATTGAGCATTAAGACTTGCAGTGTGAACGTGGACTAAGGGTACTCATTTTCCAACAACCTGTAAATTTGGTGGTTTGGGACCACCTGTGACACCTGAAATGCATTACATATGCGTAAGTATAAGTTAAATTACACTTGTATCATAATTGGCTATAGCATGCCGAGTCATCACAATAATCTGAAGTAACCTCACATCAAAAAATGCATGCGCAAAAGATGCCTAGCCACTGCAGAGATTACTGGAATGGACTCATAAATGCGAACATCCACCAGCGTAATGATGCAGTCACCTAATGTATGTTAGGTTGGGTCTCAATGTAGAGACCTTCATAATTGCCCATTATGTAAATACAATGTGTTTTTTCTATTTCAAAACACTAGTGATGGTGCATTTCAAACACAGATCATATTATAAAGTCTAATCAACCTTTCTTGTTGGCAAGAAGGATATCCTTGAGAAAAGAGCACTGAGCCAGGAAAAATGCATTTCCAGGAGCTTTAGTGTCCAATTCATAGGCCACGCAATTCATTTGACACACAAAACCTGTATGCAGGTGGAAGATATCAAAGAATGCCACTTATTTTGGTCTTATCTTGGACTGTTTTCCATTAAAACATACGGCAGAGCGTCCGATGGAGAGGAATCTTTTGAACCTGCTATCTGAATAAAGAAAGATTCATTTTAAACATCACTCTGCACAACCCACTCCAGAATAATTAGCACCTAAAAACAAATATATAAACATATTTCATGGATGGGACTTTGAACACATTGGTGCTCCATGTATGACGTTAAGAACAAAATATTTATTTGATATTTTTTATGTAGTGTTAAGTAATATTTTTGTTTTAGAATTAATGTTTGTCACGCCTCACCTCATAAGAAAAATTGCGGTGATTCGTTTCCTCTCAAAAGGTTGTAGAACAACTCTTACAGTAGGTATATATGTGGACTCACTCACATTCAATAACTGATTTATGATGGTTAAGATGGCCGGCGTCTGGTGACTATCCCGGGAACGATGGGCATGGGGTGGGGATACTCACTGTATGGAAATTTATCAGTAACCTCAGCTCAGGATTCAACTGGCATAACATTTACTCACTGTTGCATACAGTATGTGGATTTCACCTTTTCTATTAAGACCGCATGTTTTCAATAGTTTAAATCTGTAGAGTGAAATAGTCACTGCAAAACATTGATTTTTGTGTCCCTGCAACCATTTCTGTGATGTAAGCATTTCTGCTTAAAGATCCATCTGCGGGTAAATCTTAACCTCCTGACAGAGGAAACCTGGTTTTATGCTACAACATCCTGGTACTTAACATTATTCATGATGTTATTAATCTTCACAGGAGCCCTGGACCCCTAAACATCAATGCAAAACATCAATGATGCACCGCTATATTTTACAGTGGGATATGAGGGCTATTATCTGTATGCCATCTGCCTTTTCTGCATAATATGTCCATGGCATGTGTAGTCAAAAGGTTAGACTAACCATAATCAATGATTTCTGTCAAGGAATCTTAGTTCAGACACTAGAATATGTGCTTTGTTGATTGGCTTCTGTCATGTTTTCAGTACAGGATATCAAAGAAATGTGTGCACCGTTATATTTTGGACTTTTGTTTATGTTTCCGTGAACAATTTACTATAAAATGTACTATAAACTAAAACGTATTATATACAATCATAGGAATTTTGTACAAACCAACTAATAGCATAATAGCAACTTGAGACTTGAACAGAAATAGGAATGTATTGTTGTATAGAATGGATAGAAACTATAAAAGGGAAGAAAATAATAAACACAATAATCTTATCTAATGATGCGTATTACTTAACATTGACCGTAGCTTTAAGGACCACACAAAAGAAATGTCTAGAAAGTCTTTATGTCTTTATGCGAATATCTTTTCTCCGAAATATTACTGATTATATTTAGTACATTAAAGCTCCAAGAACACAAATAAGAGATGAATGAAAAATGAGTGACGGCTCTGTGCTGCCTGTCATTTACTATTGATATTTGGCCTGCAAACCACCGCTGAATAACAATAATGAGCTCATTCAAAGATGCCTGCCAGAACGCCACCTTTATTTAACCTTGATGAGACTGTATCTTACACATCATGCTGCTCATATTGTATATTACATATCATATTTTAGCCTAGACTTGAAAGATGTACAATGTATTTTGCCTCAGATTCAAATTCAGCTTACAGTTGCGATACTTTTACCACACCGTACACATGCAATTGCAATAACTGATCTTGTCTTCCATATATCTTGTCAAATTAGGCGACAATCTGCTATTTGTAAAAGGCCGTCACACGAGTAAAGTTAGTGTGTACTAGGTAAGGCGCCAAAACTAAAATAGTCTGAAAAAAGAGCATACATGTTTAAATCCAGATATTTCTAAAGCACACAGTTACATTTGATCAGAAAGACGGGCACTTGATCCCTAAAGGGCTATTACTTTCGGCTTGTGGAAACAGAATGCCACAGGAGGGTTCTACCAACACGGAGGACTCTCTCTCTCTCTCTCTCTCTCTCTCTAACAAGTGATTTATTATTTCCGAATATCTGTCCTGGAATGAAACGTGTGGTAAAATTCATTCACATCTAGCTATCCCACCCATGGGCTTTCATATTTTGGTCACTGCTGAGCCATCACCAGTACAAACTGACATCCATTACAAAAAACATTTATATGTGAGAGTTCCTTCAAATGCAGACATTTGCAATTGTACAGATAGGTAGTGGGAGTGATTATATTTTCATACCACCCTCCTGACCGAAAGCAACAACACACATTATTATCATATTAGATGATCTACAGTATGCATTATCTGTTGCAGTGTACACAGATAGAAATGTGCTCGAATAAAGTGCATGACAATATCTATACAGCTGAAAATATTGCCTTAAAAGCTTAAACGTATATCATATGTGTGAAACTCCATCAAACCTAACCATGATTAGAATTTGTTTAAATACTGTACACTTCACTGTGTACTTCCCCATTAGTTTCCAAGTTAAGCAACTGTGTGATCTGCAGTCAAAATGGAGTCCATGCAGTGCTTGCCACATGGCCCATCATATCGCACAATAAAATCTGGTACTGCTGATACAGTATAACCTAAATGACATTTATTATATGACAAAAAAAAAAGTGTTTGAATTTATTTTATTTAAAGCAGTAAATAAAGCAATGTGCTGTGGTTTAAAGACGTTCGCTTTAATGGCTGCGTATTTTACTTTTGGGAAGGGCGACAGGTTAACAGGTGTACGACCAAACGTATAGATAATTATCGCAAACACCATTCCAAGCATGTGTAAAGTGCTACCCAAAGAGCGGGCATGTGCATACTCACCCTCCTTGGATGGCCGTTTGACCTCTGCACTCAGATTGCACGCATGTGATGTGCGCAGCTGCGCCGTTAGGCACCCTTCGGTTCGTGGATTTAAAGGCAGCACCACATTGCTGAGCATTAAAACACTCTCAGATTCCCCATCACCCAAATGCTGAGGGCAGGTGCATTTGGAGTACACTATTCCACAAGACTCCACCGACCCTTTCTCTCCCTTCAGACAATTTTCCAACCACATGCATAAGACCTGACATCCAAACTGGCTCGGACTCGCCTTGTTTAAAACCACAAACTCCACCATCGACTTCTCATCTTCATCCTTTTTCTTTGCAACCAATCCATTGTAGTCGTAGGGGAACACCCGCCGTATCTGAACAAAATTTTTGTCATAATGCAAAAACACGTAAATATTCTTTGCATCACACAGGTACACAATGGATTCGTTGATCTTTAAGAGTTCGTTGATCTTCTCGTGAGAGAAGTGGTCGAACTGGTAAACCAAAAGGGAGAACTCGGAGCAACTAATCTCACGTGTGTAGAGTTTCAGGTAGATGCTGTATTTGGTAGGATCAGGGTTTTCCAATGTCCAGGTGCAGTTTGTGAAGTTCTTCGGGAACATCTCATTGACAGAGTAAGATCCATAAATAACTCCCTTAACCAGTGTGGAACACCAGAAATCTTGGGCACTGGTATATCCAAACATAACCAATAGATAGGTGGAAAATATATAAATCAACAAATTACGAACAGCCTTCATCCTATGTCATTTGGCCTGAAAATAGAAAGAGAAAATTAAATAATGGTACATCGTATACTTATTAACACTGCAGGAAAGAGAGAGCGACAGATGAAAACTTAAGTGACTTAGTGTGATCTTTGGTGAGAATCTAATGTACAAATACTATAATGGACGGATGAACAACCATTATACAAAAAGATATTTCCTCAACTGATGTTTTGGTGGTGGAGAGCGCTAACATGTCCGTCCAAACGCTGTGTTCAACTCGATTGAGACCAAGTGACTGCACGATCCACAGCCTATGAATTACTATTCAGGAGGCCTGAATGGGCTGAAAACGACCTCTCCCATCAGTGTCGAAACATTTCAATATTTTGCAGAATATAGGTGATCAGTCACAATATCTTTTATATTGATTTGAAATGACCACTGGTGCCTAACCGTGCCAAGAAAATGTCCTCCACAGCCATCTGAAGCTTACAATGACTTTTCACATATGAACTAGTGATCTAGGTTACTGGTTAGGATTTTGTGTTTAGCCATTTCCAATTTTTTTATTATATTACATCGCATAAAAAAAAATATTCTTTATTCTTTAGCTAAGAGGAAACACATTTGGATAAACATTGCCACCTTGTGGTTCCCAATAAATTCAGACTCACTTTTTGGCACCTGCACAGCCGTGAAGATAAAAATGATCATTAGATTAATATCCGATATTATTATTTATTATTTTTTTAGATTAGTGTTTTTTTTAAAATCTGTGTAAACTCTGTGTAAAATATCGCAATATCTATAGTGTCCTCGTATAAGGTCGAATCTTATACAAAACGCACACTAACTGATTATCTGCAATGTTTAAAGGCTTCGAATAGGTCTTTGGATGGATAAAAACACTGGTATATTTCGGGATGAAACTGGTGAGTAAATACTTATATACAGCCTTGCTTTACATGAAGAGAGAAGCCACATGATGTGGACTAGGTTTGGTACAATGCACATGTAAAATAGAAATGCATGGCAAGTCACTGCAGTGGTGCTGTAGGAAAATCCAAAAAGGCAACCGACGTCGGAAATATTGGCCAGTGATACAGTCTCGTCATGAATTACTGAACAGCGAGAAGATTAACATGCAGCACACTTTCACAAGCCAATTTGACGCGTTACTGTTGGACACGAAACTTTAATATGAACTGGCTGCATTGGATGCATTTTACGCATCAGAAATGCGCGTTAGTACAGATTAATATAGAAGTATCAGAGAGAGAGAGAGAGAGAGAGAGAGAGAGAGAGAGAGAGAGAGAGAGAGAGAGAGAGAGAGATAAGTGCTATACAATGTCCTGGTTGCATTAATCCTGCAGCCACTGCAGTTGTGTGCAGTGTACTGTGGTGCTGTTGTGCGTGTTGCCGTTCATACATTTCATGTGAACTCCACGAGATTCCCTAGAATGGAGCAGACGAATGCTTACGCACGACATATAAGCTGTCTCAGTGCTTCAGCCGACTTGAATGCGGCAGTTATCTTGTGATGGACCAAAGCAGCCCGTCTTTTTGCAGAGACAAACACAGCTGCTTCGACACTTTTCTATTAGAACATTTAACCATGCGCTCCTGTCCATATTCCCGTTAAACAGTCGATGCCAAAGCTCAATTTTCTCATTTTGTTCAGTCGTAAAAGCCGAATATTGCGCTTTTAACTTCCCGTCAAATCTCGTCCATCATGGGAGTCCTCGAAAAATTTGGCGTAGTTGGTCTGAATTAATCAAACCAGGAGACAATGACGTGCCAATGCAAGTCACTTTATCACTGACATACAATTATTACAACGAAATTAATAATAATAATAATAATAATAATAATAATAATAATAATAATAATAATAATAATAAATAATCATCATCATTTACCTTACACTCCAGAAGCTATGGCTATTTATCCCACATACTTGAAGACATTCTTCAGAAAAGACAAAATGCGATGCTGTTTTGGCAATCGAGATGTTCCATTGCCCGCGACACGAGTCCTGTGCAACAAGATGGATTAACGGGCAAAAACGCGTTCGGCTCGGACGTGGCTCATCTCCTGCCTTCCATTTTTTTCCACCTAAAAGGGAGCCAAAGCGAGACCCAGACCCAAGCGCGCGCGTGACGCAACACTAATACCGGATCTCTCCAAAAAATACAAGCTACAAACAAAGCGTAAAGGTATGTCGACTCTGGGTTGCCTCTTAAGATAGTGGCAGGGTAAAAGAGCGGAATCGTTTCCGGATGCTGCGGACGCTCGCTGGAGAGAGAGAGAGAGAGAGAGAGAGAGAGAGAGAGAGAGAGAGAGAGTGAGGTGAGAGAGAGAGCTGCAGTAGCGCGTCACTGCCGCTGAGATGATGCGCGCGCGAGCTTCTCTCGCTCTCCGTCTCTCACCACCTTCACCCCCTCATTTTTTTTTATATAAATCGTCTGGCTTCCACCACCAGCTCTCGTTACCGGTTGCAATCAAACCGTGGAAGCGTCCGTCAAATTGCACTTAGCGCTACGGGGCGCTTCTACTACAATGGACAACAAATTGTATCTGAATAGCAATGCAAAATAGAGGATGATATTTGGACCTAAGAAAAACGTGACGTTCAAGTGGAAAACATCCATTTTATTTTTCTTTAGGCTTTGCCACAAATCGTCTTATTTCGTGTTCTACTCCCTGGTCAAAGAACACGATGAGAAATTCTGCTCTCCTTAACTGTTAGAGTGATCTTTGGCTTGTTGCTTCCATTTCTTGCGCAAAATCAATGTGTTCTTGAAGCGTCACACACTGTACAGCGGCTGGTCACATTGCTGGCTGTTTCAAAGGTCAGCTGCAAAACAGGCTGAAAAAATAAGTTCAATAGATTTTAAAGTTTGAGTTTAACAACAGAGTGGAAACCGGGCAGCAGATCAGAGGCTGTACAGAATATTAAGAATATCAGGAACCAATCAGAGAAAAGTTATGTACACTATAATGTATTTTTTTTTTTTTGTCATATCACAACATACACAGATCAGCCATGACGTTAAAAACACTGACAGGTGAAGTAAATAACAGATCTTGTAATGTCAATAGTTGGGATATTTTAGGCAGCAAGGATCTGAGCAACTGTGCCAAATTGTGATGGCTAGACGTCTCCAAAGCTCATATATAAATATCAAAACACTGATGAATAATAGTTGTAGCTTGCTGCATATGGGGCTGCTTAGCTGCAGGAGTCTGAGGGCCTATTCTGACCCCTGTCCATCACCAAAAGGAGACCAGGGAATGGGAGGCCTGGTCTGATGAATTACATTTACATCAATTGCATGATCAAATGAATGTATGCTGTAACTGAGATTTACTACTGTTCCACAGGTGGGGAAATACCAGGAAAACATTATTTTGCAAGTGTATCATATATTGGCTCTTTTTTGTACTGTATATAGTTAAAAAAAAAGTGGAAACTAAGTAAAAAGGATGAAAGTATAGGGGTGAGGCTGCTTTAAGGCTGTTCATAGGGGATAGAGTTAGCATCGATTCCACTCAAGCTTTGTGTCACTTCAGTATGTTCAGATTCCCGGCAACAGAGTAATCTAAAATAGCACTGACCAAACTATCAATGGAAGTCAATGCGAACAGTTTTGTTGTTGTTGATATTAAAGGGACCAGCGATGCAAAATAGTCTGCTGAGCAGCACTTCTCTTCATCATCAAAGCTACCAATGCTCTCCCAGTCAAATGGCAGTGATCAAGCCGTGTGTTCTAAGGCAGTAGCTTGTGATAATGACTTGTGGGTAGGTGTGCATTTAGTATTTTCATATCATATCTAAAAAAGTTAAAAAGTAAAGTAAAAATGACGTGACATACGGCTAAGTACGGTGACCCATACTCAGAATTTGTTCTCTGCATTTAACCCATCCAAAGTACACACACACAGCAGTGAACACACACACACACAACGTGAGCACACACCCGGAGCAGTGGGCAGCCATTTATGCTGCAGCACCCGGGGAGCAGTTGGGGGGTTCGGTGCCTTGCTCAAGGGCACCTCAGTTGTGGCCGGCCCGAGACGCGAACCCACAACCTTAGGATTACGAGTCAGACTCTCTAACCATTAGGCCACGACTTGCCCCCAACTTGGAACACCAATAATGCAACAAAATAAATGACTTCTACATTTGTTTCAGTTGATCATGGTGAAGTCCATGCCTCAATGGGTCGGAGCTGTTTTGGAAGCTCTGTAGAATGTGACAGCACTTAAATATTAGCCATGGCATCAGTATTATGTACATACTGTCGCTCAATAAAAAAGAGCCAATCTCAAATTTGGTAAATGTGTTAGCCAAAAAAAAGAAAAACAAAGAAAAAGGAAGTAAATCTAATTTATCAGCAATGAAATCTTTACAGTACCTGAACCAACAGTCCAGAAGATGTTGGGATTGTTTTCAAAAATTAAAATCCCCTCAAATCTCATGTTTGTCATCTCTAACACACTTGTTAACCTGGTCATGTTATGAAAAGGATGCCATAATTTAAATAAAACTATTTAAGACTCATGTTTTTTTGTTTTTTTACTTAACCACAATTTTCAAATTTTGTAAGGTTATAACCTAAAATGAATTGACATGTTAAATATGAAATACAGACCTAAAACAGACATATTTAGACATGTCTAGCCTCTTCACTGCTTGTGTCAGTGTTACTTTCGGTTTCATTACCCTTATAGCTATGAAAGAATTTTTCCATGAAGAATTTACACTCACCGGCCACTTTATTAGGTACACCTTACTAGTACCGGTGTGGTCTTCTGCTGCTGTAGTCCATCTGCCTCAAGTTTCGACGTGTTGTGCGTTCAGAGATGCTCTTCTGCATACCTCGGTTGTAACGAGGGGTTATTTGAGTTACTGTTGCCTTTCTATCAGCTTGAACCAGTCTGGCCATTCTCCTCTGACCTCTGGCATCAACAAGGCATTTGTGCCCACAGAACTGCCACTCACTGGATATTTTCTCTTTTTCGGACCATTCTCTGTAAACCCTAGAGATGGTTGTGCGTGAAAATCCCAGTAGATCAGCAGTTTCTGAAATACTCAGACCAGCCTGTCTGGCACCAACAACCATGCCACGTTCAAGGCCACTTAAATCACCTTTCTTCCCCATTCTGATGCTCGGTTTGAACTGCAGCAGATCATTTTGACCATGTCTACATGCCTAAATGCAATGGGTTGCTGGCCATGTGATTGGCTGATTAAAAATTTGCATTAACGAGCAGTTGGACAGGTGTACCTAATAAAGTGGCCGGTGAGTGTATATCCTATAATCTTTAGGATCAGAAGTGATTTGGCAACCAATCAACGTACAGTACAGTCATCTTTGTTCAATCTATTAGCCTGACTATACTTATATCACCATTTTGTTTGCTCTGTTCGTTTGTTTTTTTTTTTTCCAAAGTGCTGGCTGTAATTATAAAACCTAAAATCATGATGAGACAGTGGATTTTTGGCATCATCTTATTCGAGGTTAACTAATATATTAAAGAGGATTCTTTTTGATTTTTTTTGTTTTTTTTTTTAAACCAAGTGCATCAGATTGGTATGAAGTGATACTGTAGGCTGGGTGTAACAAGCCCACTGCTGTAGCTTCATACAGCCTATCAGTGACAGTTATGTCAGCAGATTTCACAGAGAGAAACACCCTCTAGTCTGATCTCAGTTTGGGCTACTAATCTTCAAGCCCACTTTGACGCTTCCATTAAATGTCTCCAGCAGACATGTTACTGACTCAGTTGTGAGTATACTGTAGATACAGTAGTAGGTAGACCACGGAACACACTCTATTTAATAAAAGAACAAATGACAGAAATATACAGAATTCAGAACTAAAAGTTTAGTGCTGTTTTGTTTGGAAAAAAGGATTACTTTTTTTTTGTTCATGGTTATTAAGAAGAACCATATTAGCAATAGAATCACTACCTGACACAATAAAAACAAAATCATAAATCCATAAAACAGCTCCCAAACTGCCTCTAAGGCGGTGTGTGTGTGTGTGTGTGTGTGTGTGTGTGTGCGTATATGCGTTTGTCTGACTTAAATAGTTACAGTGTATGTTAGGTGTGTTATCTAAGACCGGACTTAAATCATTGAAAAGAACATTCTCAATAAATAGGCATTTAAGAATAAACTGAAGCAAGTCCCTAGATGCACTTAATATGCATTGAGTACAGTGATACCTCGAGATACGAGTGTTTTGACATACGAATTGTTTGAGATACGAGCTGTGATTCGACTATATTTTTGGCTTGAGATACGAGCAAATTTTTGAGATACGAGCATCAGAGCCACCGCCGCCAAAACAAAGATCCCCAATAACCACGTGTGCTCTGTTTCCCCCACCTCAGCTTCCCGTGTCTCACTCGGTTAAAGCTCGGAAGTCATTAATTTTCTATGGAGAGTCGCAAAGGGACTGCGTGAGGTGCCGATCATCTGCGGATCCGTCATTTTCCGATCCGTTTTGAGCGTTGGATCCGTTAAAAAATTTGAACTTGTGCGACTACACCGCATCTGATATGCCGCCCGGCAGATGTTAGTGAGGAAAGAGTGACAAAAAAGGCAAAAACAAGTGAAGAGAAAAGCGATGAAGAAAATTAAGCAAAATTAATGTAAAGAAAACAAATTGTAGCAATTAAGTTCAGTTAAGTTAAGAGAAATCAAGCATCGCGTTAGTGCTGGCAGCTGTCCACGACGCGCACCAATCCGGTTACAACATCCATATTACCCGACCATTTAAATTCCCATTCATTGCTGCTGCGATTTAAACTCCCTCCTCCAACCCCGACTCCACCATGATGGAACCCGTGTTCGTTGTACCAGTTTGCATCATAAATCTCCACATATTTCTCTCTCTCTCCCTCTCTCTCTAATTATTTAATTATTTATTTATCCATTTACTATTTTCCTTTCCTATGTTTAACTCTATGCTTGATTAATGTATACGGGGGTCTATTCTATTTTCTAGTTGCTGCTCTCCGCGCTCTAAATGAAGTTTAGTTAAGTTATATTTAAGTGTAAAGTAGCATTAAGACTGTACAGTAGCGAGAAAGTGAACGAAAGTGAAAGTGTAATTCCTCCTAACTCCTCCGCCTGTTTACTCCTCCCTCAACCTCCGTGCGCATCTTCCGTAAAGTAAAACCAGTTTATTTTTTTTAACATTCTCTTTTATTACTGTATGTTTTTATAAAATATTTGTCATTTATAAATACAGGTACTGTACATTTTTCATATTCAAAACACAAACAAAACAACTGGAGTGGAATTTTGCGAGCTGGAGCGGATTAATGGGATTTCAATTCATTTAAATGGGAAAAATTGCTTTGAGATACGAGCAATTTGAGATACGAGCAAAGTCACGGAACGAATTAAACTCGTATCTCGAGGTATCACTGTACTTGCTATTGTGAACTAACAATCTCAGATAATTTCGCCAGCAATAAAAAGAGTTTTATTAAAATGTTCACATAAACCAAAAACCATATGAAAATATGACTGCATATCTGTTTTTTTATACTAAATAGATAAGTGTTATATTATATTATATGAAATAGATAAATAAAGCCCATCCATCCATCAAAACTCCAACAAAAGCTGGAAAAAAATAGGCAAGATCAAATTTGTGTAACAACAAAGTATATAAGTATGCAAAGTAGGAGTAATGTGTGTTTTTCTATTTGATTTTCGGTGTAATCAGTTGGAGCAGAGCCGAACTGGAAACCTGCAAGCTAAGGCCATTAAAACTTTAAGTCGTTAAACATTTGTTAAATTTAGTTGGACACTTACCATGTCAGCGGTTGATGTGTCAATAAAGACAGACATACTGTAACATGCTTCAAACCTACTGCTTCCTTTTGTAGCCTGTGTAGTTCTGACTTCTGTTATGTGTTCTACTTTTTACTGCATCCAGAAACCTCTGATCGTTCACAAATACAATGAAGTAAACAGTGTTTTAGAGATGTTCAAGAAGGAAAGGATCAGGCAACAACATCTGCCGACAACATGCACAAATCTGGTTCTTTCACTCATTCTGCATATCTACAGGACCATGATTATTTTTAAACAGAACCTTATTTGATGTTACAGATCAATGTACAATATTCACATTACATCATATTAACAGCCATTCACATATGCAACGTACTGAGCATACCAGGCCGGGTCATGCCATCTTTGAACCAATGTTGCGTCAGTCAGCTGTATGGTTTGGAGTTTATCAGCAATCATTTGAAGACTTTGAAGGAAAGAAGGAATTAGTGTTTGGTCCATGATGAACTCATATTATGTTTACCCATTAGTTCCTCAGGAGCTCTCGGTTGCACTATTATACTGTAAACTGTTGTAGAAAGAACATTATTTACATTTACACTATTTACTGTAGAGTGTCACCCAAATGAGGATGGGTTCCCTTCTGAGCCTGGTTCCTCTAGAGGTTTCTTCCTCATATCATCTCAGGGTGTTTTTTTTCCCACCGTTGCCACCGGCTTGCTCAATGCGGATAGGGATAGATATATAGTATTTTATAAAAAATTTAAAACTAGTCAATTTTAAACTAGTATTTAAAATTAATATTTTCCAATGTATGCATTCATTTATTTAGTTTTATTCTTACTTTCTCTTCTCTTTTAATAATAATATTTATATTCTGTTTCTTCTTCTGTTTCTATACTTCTGTGAAGCTGCTTTGAGACTATACAAATAAATTGAATTTGAATTTGAAAAACAATTCACAGCACAAATAATAAACCGTTTCTGAACATTGCAAATTCATGTGATTCATGTTTTGTTTTAATGAAAAAAAAAACGAATTAATGAACAGAAAACATTTTTAGTTTGCACAAAATAAAAAATGAATAACATACATTACATTAATATTAGATTCATCTGTTGCTGAGTAGTCTTTATGGCAAATTCATCAATATTATTGTATAAAAATCTTAATTATCTTATAAATGTCATCTTATAGAACCTTATTTTTGGCAAATGATACAAGCATCGTGTAAATTCAGTGCATCACTTTTCTGTGGAACTTAATATAGGCCAGTTTATGACATAAATCTTGAGGACACAAGGCTATCACAACCATATGTGCTGCAGGCATCAAGGCAGGATACACCCTGGACGGAGTGCCAACCTATCGCAGGGCACACACACACTCTCATTCACTCACGCAATCACACACTGCGGACAATTGTCCAGAGATGGCAATCAACCTACCATGCATGTCTTTGGACCGGGGGAGGAAACTGGAGGCCTGGAAGAAACCCCCGAGGCACGGGGAGAACATACAAACTCCACACACACAAGGTGGAGGCGGGAATCGAACCCCCAACCCTGGAGGTGTGAGGCGAGCGTGCTAACCACTAAGCCACCGTGCCCCCCCATTCTAACCAGTGTCAGCATATTATGGTTATGTGCCTCACTGCTGAAACATTGATATTCAGTATATGTAGCCTAGTGTCATGCTGAAGGTGTAATTGATTTGGTCCTGTGAAATGAAGAGATTTTTTTCTCAATGCCTGTACAAGTAGACAGTGGTTGAGCTTTGAAAAGTATGTATTAAAAAAATGGGTCAGAATTTAATTTGATTAAACTAATTACAGGTACAAGGTGTGATCTCAGAAGTGAGACCGCTCTCTGTATCTTTCTCCACATTGGAAAACAGTGCAAACTGATTTTGTAGCTCATCACATAACAACTAACTGTATGGTATGTTTAGGAGACAGTTAATTTAGGAATATTAAACATCTATAATCTAACATAACCTATCTATTGTTAGATCACCATTACAGAGTAAAAAAGAGATTGTTTCCCTTTTAATTGTTAGTTAATTACAAATAATTGAACTTCAAGATAAAATAATCTATTTTCCTAATGAAAGTGTACACTTCAAGTGTAAAATCATTTAGACCTCAAATCAAAAAGTCAGATTAGCATCCCTGAATTAATTTTCAGGTATCTTCCGTTTGAAATGCTCCACTTGCATGTTAATAATCTGTAAATGCACTACGCCAAAGCCTGTGGAGATATTGACATTTTAACACCGATCCTGCACTCATTTTTACACCCATTTGACATGTACAGGTATGTCATTAGCTAGCTAAGTGAACTAGATTTTTTTTCTTTCTAACCTTTAAACTTGCTAGGTTGCATACTTAAGATACCATGAATTTAAAATATTGTTCAAGTTTTTTTTTTTTTTTTTTTTTTATAAACATATCGTCGCTGTCAGGTGGAATCCTCGTATCTCCAAAACCTTTATTTTTCAGGAAATTAAAAAAACGCTGTACCTTATCTACAGTGCACAGGGTTTAGTCCGCGTTGCAGTGGATTGTCTTGCGCTAAATTCCTGTCCTCAGACGAGCACCAGAACTAGCGGGGGTCAAGATTTTTTTTTCTTTGAGCCCAGTGTTTTGAAGACATTTACCTCAGAAGACGTGTCGATTCGTTGCGACTCTTCTTGAGGAGAAATATGCCACGAAGCTCTCCCGCGGAGTGAGGAAGAGGTGGACAGTTGAAGTGTCCAATGGAGTTAGGAGATTTGCGCTCAAGCTATTTTCAAGACTTTAGATTGGTTAATAACTTGTAAAAATAACAGACCCACGTGGGGACTGACCAATACCATCGATATGTGAAAAAATATGAAATTGACCAAATTTGGACATACAAGGTTTCCGCCTGACAGCGACGATATATGCAACAGACAGGGAAGGAAGTGCTAGTTGAATTGTTTCATGAATAAGTAGGTCTTTAACCGTTGTTCGAAAATAGCAGGGACTCAGCTGTCCGGACCTCTAGGGGAAGTTCATTCCACCACCTTGGTGCCAGAATAGAAAATAGTCTTGTAGTATACTTGCCTCTTACCCTGAGAGATGGTGGAACCAGTCAAGCAGTGCTGGTAGATCTGAGGGTGCGCCGTGCAGTGTGAGGAGTGATAAGGGCTTTGAGGTAAGAGGGAGATGTTTTTGGCTTTGTACTGTAGGCAAGCATCAGTGTTTTGAATGTGATGCGTGCAGCTACCGGAAGCAAGTGAAGGGATCGCAGCAGCGGGTTGCATGCGAGAACTTAGGCGGGTTGAAAACAAGCTGTGCAGCTGCATTTTGGATTTGCATATAAATGTTAAATATATTTAAATACCTATGTAGCCTATAGGTTTTCTCATAAGAACACATTTGCTCATGTGTACCTCCCTTTGCTAAATATGAATTAACATAGCTGGATAACAAACCTAACAAGCCCAGCATTTGCCACAGTTAGCCAGCTAAATTATGAGCATAACAGGGAATCTGTTATATGCTAATAATTAAGGTGGTGTACTTTTCAGCATAACTTACTTTGTTTGTTAGCATAATTGTTCAAAATGGCATTCTTAAATTCTAGACTATTTTCATATTTTGATATTGCTTATACATATATACATATATTATACATACAGTATAGACCTAGGACACGCTGGAGGGACTATGTCTCTCGGCTGGCCTGTGAACGCCTCGGTATTCCCCCGGAAGAGCTGGAGATGGAGTGTCTGGGGAGAGGGAAGTCTGGGCGTCCCTGCTTAGACTGCTGCCCCCGCAACCCGCCCCCGGATAAGCGGTAGAAGATGGATGGATGGATGGATGGATGGATGGATATTGCTTATGTCAGTTGTAAATATATTGTTATTTGGAAAGTATTTGCATTTTCTTTTTGTTTGGATGGCCCTGATATTTACCTTAATAGATTTTTTTATATATATTATAAATGCATTTTCTAAAACATTTTTGAGAATAAAGTGTCCTTGTGTAATCACCTCCTGGGTGCTGAAAGGACAGCACCACTTTAGCTCCCTTAATGCTGTGGATAGTGCAGGAGCACATGACTATGACAACGACTCCTGAGCAGTGCCAAGCCAAGCAACTTCACCTCCAGGGCAGTAGCCTCACCTCAAATCTGCTTACTCTTACTTGCTGTGCCTACAACTAGAAGCTAATTTCCACTTCACCAAGAACCTTTCCTAATGTGTGTTTGTGTTCAGGATGCTGTAGCCTTGAGTTGTGTAATTGGTAGACTATTCAGGTATGAACACAGATGGCACCCATGGATTCTTTGCTCAAACACATGCTAGAAACCAGCCTCCATCATCAAGCAGTGGCCCATCACCCACCACTGAAGAGATGCTGTCCACACATATGTTTGAAACTGCCGCTGCTATACTTGCCCAGCAATTCTTCACCAAGATGACTGCAGAAGACAATGCTGAAATATTCCTGTACACTACTGAGCAAGTTGACTGGGCACATCTGCACCTTGTTCCTTATCAGTTTGTCAACCATGCTCTACATAGGAAATCTTGTACTTTAGCACTGTGTAATGTCTTCTGCTAGTACAGCAGCAGAGTTACATCAATTGACCTGCAAATGGACTTGTAGTACACAAAGAATCCAAATGGATACCATTCAGTGCAGCACTAAGCAATGGCCACAAGCATTCCACAAGATGGTCATTGGCAAGGAAGCCAAGGCCAAGCTCTTGAGAGCTCAAAAGAAGACTACTAGAAGAGCACAAAAGTGTTGGAATGCAATCCCCTGATAACCTGAGGGAGATGGTAAAGGCCTTTGAGTGTAAACTACACCACCACTTTGCGAAAGCCACTTTTCAGATCACTGCCAAAGAGCTTGTTCAGCTGTGTGGTAATCCCATGGACGAGGTACACCAGGACATATCTGTGGACATGGCTTTTCCTTATGTCTCCTAATTGTCTTCCCTTTATATCCTTATTCTTTTGAATGCTTGTCATTGTATTGTCTTGTTTTATAAGTTTCAGTTTCTTTTCTTTCTGCAGTGTTTTTCCGATTGTTTATTGTGTTTTTAGTTATCCCTGCATTTGGGTCTGGGTTTTTATTCATGAAGACACCTCCATTTTTTGACAGAAGGATTCCACCACTCACAGACACAGTGGGATAGCCTCTAGCCTCTATCTGTGGAGCATCTTTTCTGGACTATTTTTTTCTGGCCTCTTAGACCCCTTTTTTTCTAGGACTTTTGGTTTCTTTTTCGTTTTTTTTTTCTTTGGACATGGATCCACATCTGTTCCAGGGGGGATCCGCTCTGCTTTCTGTTTCCTGCGGAGGACACGGCCTCACCTCTTGCCTGGGGACACCAGCCTGATTTGCTATTTTTTGTTTTTCTTGGTGCCCTGCGACATCGCTCTGCACCTGTTCCTTTATGCCGCTTCACATCCTGTTTTCCTGTGTTTTTAAATATCCCCATGTTTGGGTCTGGGTTTTTATTGATGAAGACACCTAAGTTTTCTGACAGTTTGTTGTTTCTCTGCCATAGTCTTGGTCCTCTTCATGATTGGTACATTAGTTTATGCATCACAGTTCCTTTTGCACCTTGTAAATATCTGCACTTGCATCCACCTTTGCATCCATTAACTGTTACAAATAATATAATTATATAAAACCTTAAAAAAAGCTGCCAAAATCTATGAGCCATGAATATACCTAAGAAAATTATAAATATATGTACTAACTTTTCTGCATCATGTAGTGGATGAACACTATGGCCTTTACCATGGTGTAAATTTCATTCATTCATTTTCTACCGCTTATCTGAACTAACACGGGTCACGGGGAGCCTGTGCCCATCTCAGGCGTCAGCGGGCTTCAAGGCAGGATACACACTGGACGGAGTGCCAACCCATCGCAGGGTACATACACACTCTCATTCACTCACACAATCACACACTACAGACAATTTTCCAGAGATGCCAATCAACCTACCATGCATGTCTTTGGACCGGGGGAGGAAACCGGAGTACCCGGAGGAAACCCCCGAGGCACGGGGAGAACATGCAAACTCCACACACACAAGGAGGAGGCTGGAATCGAACCCCCGACCCTGGAGGTGTGAGGTGAACCTGCCAACCACTAAGCCACCGTGCCCCGGTGAAATGGATTTGAAATATTTAGTAACTATATATCATGACATCAAGATTTTTAGATGTACTGTTTTGCATGTCGTAATGGTGGTACCAACAAAGTTAATACTTTCACATGTAGCTTATTTCTGTCTTATTGATCTGTAATAGGTAAAAGTAAGTTATTGGAGAATCTAGTCTTTGTTATCTAATACTCAGTAGGAGAGTGATGCTACAGTATAATGCTGTACATAATATATGCAGCTCAAGCTGAATAAGGCTGAACATGCATAGATACAAACAAATACAAAAGAACCACTGTAAGCTTGTATTCTATGTATTCATATGTAGTGTGTGTTAATATTTTAAGAAATTACTGACCATGATCAATTATGTAATACAAGTCCAGTCAACTCAAAAAGCTTTTATTGTCATTTCAACCATATATAGCTGACACAGTACACAGTGAAATGAACCAACATTTTTCCAGGATCATGATGCTACAAAAAAAATGACATGAAGATACATAAAACAACACCCATAAAGTGTGAGACAAAAAACAGTGCTCTCCTGAACTCTCATATATATATATATATATATATATATATATATATATATATATATATATATATATATATATATATATATATATAAAACATCTATTCTCAAAGTTTATTTAAGTCTATTTAGTATACTATAGTAAAACAATTGTGCAGTACTTGAATACCACAATTGATATATTTTCCAATCCCAATAGTAATGGATGGTTAGCTTATACTCATACAGTATGTAGGTGTCCAAAACTGTTAATTTATCTATAATAAAAATTCAACCAAATAAAATAAATAAATAAATAAATAAATAAATAAATAAATAAATAAATAAATAAATAAATAAAGGTTGTTCTAGATACAGAAAAAAAGATAAGGTTTTTCATTCACGTGGATAAGTAAGGAGATGCCATTCTTTGGCTGCCTAGATATTCCTTTCTCTTGTTCATGTGAAATGAAATGTTCATGAAAAATCATGTGTACATCACTCAGGTGACAGCCATTATGGGTTTGGAAGACAGAATCACAGCTAAATCACTGAAAGAAACCGGTTTGGACCCCTTAGTTCCAGTGAAGGTACATACTGTATCAATGCCACAACATACAAAGACATTATATAAAATTGTGTGCTTCCACCTTTCTTGCAACAGTTTGGGGAAAATTCACAAATGGTTGTGATGGTCAGATGTCAGATAAAAGAAGAGTAGATGTGGTTTCATGAAATAAATTGTAATTTGCTACTATTATATTTTAATTCTTTCAATTGAGCTGTCATAAAAGTATTTTATGACAGCTCAAAAAAAAAAAAAAAAAATCCCTTACTATCTGATATCCACTTAAACTCAGGAAGGGCTATTGCAAACAGAAACAACACTAAATTTGTAGGACAGAAGCTATTCCAGGGCTCAAAGACATATAGACAAGACATAAAAAATGGAGATATTTGAAATAATACTTTATTTATATATATTTTAGCTCCTTACTTACCCATTCAGGGCTTCTATACTTTTTGTGGTCTTTGAGTCTGCTGTTATAAATAGCCTAAGTAACCTCATAACTCATGTTATTTATGTCTCTGTCTCTTTTTCTTCATCACAATGTTCTAAGTTAAACATATATGCCTGTTAGAAAGGCAGGTTGGTAGGAAGCAAGTGCAGGCTTATTGAAAAAACCTGGGCAAACAATTGAGACAGGCAAATAAGCAATCGTAAACAAGAATCAGGCAAATGGCAAACAGACTAGACTAGACAATCTCTGCTGAAAAATTCAGCCTGGTCTGACCATTTACCACCTGCCAAAACACAAGTCAAGCTGATCAAACCAGCTTTGCCAGCTGGTAAGTTATTTTTCAGTTATTTCACAAAATTAAAAATAAATAACTATTTATTTTCCAGTTGTTACATTAAAATTTTATTGTTATGTATTAAAAAACTGTCTATGATGAACCTTGAATGTAACTGTGATTTCAAATTGGTCAAAACTGGGATAATAATGCATTGACTCAAAATGCACAGACTCTGAACTGGCATAGGAAATAGGAGCTCAATATATTGTCACATATATTGTGACTGCTATTGCAGTCTCCTCTTTTCCCCAATAAAAATGGCAGGCAAGTCATTTTATATGAATCTGAAGCCCTAATCTCAACTTCTCTAGTTCTCCTCCTAAAGATATGACCTCATGTGGTCCCCTTGCTTTCTTTCATGCGAAATGGAGAATGTTACACACGTATGTAGTTAATATCAATAATAAAAATGGATTACACCAAAGCTTTCAGTTGAAAGTGGTTAAAAACAACACTTGGGTTAGAGTTAGGGTTAGAAAAATTAAAAAAGTACATTTGATATAGACCACCAGAACATAACCATTTAGCTAACAGTAAATTTTACAGTGCTGCTTTTCTGTATTTCTGCATATGTTTTACCTGAAATGTGAACTACATTCAAGTCCTAAAACATGATAAAAAGTTTATATATATATATATAGTGGGGGGCTCGGTGGCTTAGTGGATAATAATAATAATAATAATAATAATAATAATAATAATAATAATAATAATAAAAATAAAAAAAAAATAAAATAATAATAATAATAATAATAATAATGATGATAATAGGTACGATGATTGACTTGGCCAGTTTAAAACCCTCCTCTTTTTTCACCCTGATGAAGTCCTTTGTTGTGTTGGCAGTGTGTTTTAGGGTCGTTGTCTTGCTGCATAATGAATGTTCTCCCAATTATATTGGATGCATTTTTTCTGTAAATTAGCATATAGAATATTTCTGTAGACTTAGTCCTGCATTGATTCTGCTGGTCATCAAGGAATATTAGTGAGCATGTTCTATGAGGGGGGGCACGGTGGCTTAGTGTTTAGCACGTTCGCCTCACACCTCCAGGGTTGGGGGTTCGATTCCCACCTCCGCCTTGTGTGTGTGGAGTTTGCATGTTCTCCCCGTGCCTCGGGGGTTTCCACCGGGTACTCCGGTTTCCTCCCCCGGTCCAAAGACATGCATGGTAGGTTGATTGGCATCTCTGGAAAATTGTCCATAGTGTGTGATTGCAGGAGTGAAAGAGTGTGTGTGTGTGTGTGTGCCCTGGGCTGGGTTGGCACTCCGTCCAGGGTGTATCCTGCCTTGATGCCCGATGACGCTTGAGATAGGCACAGGCTCCCCGTGACCCGAGGTAGTTCAGATAAGCGGTAGAAAATGAATATATATATATATATATATATATATATATATATATATATATATATATATATATAAAAAAGTTAAATATCATTGTCAGAAAAAATGTACAGTATGAGAACCCCTGGGCAAAGAGTAGTCCCAAAAATATCCAGATATACCTGAAAGCAGCAGGGACACAGTCATTAACCAGCCGTCACAGAGAAAACAATCAGCAAAGCACTCCACTGCCATTTACTGCATCCTTGATCGCCCCAGAAGACTCCATTACTGAAGAATCCCAGAAGACGAATAGAGCTATTTACCGGGAATTCCTTTTGAAAGAATCTGTTGATGAGGATGAGACATGGGTGGACCTTCCAGCATGGCTACAACCTAAAATAGACAGCAAAGGAGACTTTACTTGGTTCCATTGGAAGAACATAAAGTGCCCCAGTAAATTACCAGAAATAAAGATTTGTGGAATAAACTTAAGATTTAAAGACTGTCTTTGTAGAAGCGCCAAAATTTCACCTAAACACTGCTAGATTTTTTTTGGCTAAACCAGTCATTTATAGCATGTCCGCCATATTAACACTGTTCTGGCATGACAGTCTCCTTTATTAAAACATTTACCTTGTTGTTAGTGAACATGCTTTTCTACTTTAGTCCCAGGATTTAAAGGGTCTGTGGTTAACTGTTTCCATTATAAACCACTTTTTGAATTACTATTTGCAGCTTATGTGGAACATGTCTTCCAAGCACAGTTTGAGTAATGAGCTGATAAATTGAATCTTAATGTCAAACACAGTGCAAGTGATTTTTGCGGCTGGGGTTAGTCACATTTTGTGCTTTTATTTTTATTATTATTATTATTATTATTTTTTTTTTTTTAGTTTTATTTTGGCATTTTGGCATGGAGGCATTGACATCCAAAATGATGAAAAGGTTAATACTGTATGATATCAGAGGGAAGGTTATTTATGTAACACTGATTGATTTGAATGCCAGGGTGGTTATCTTCGGATCTTGTGGTGTTTTTCTGATGTGCTCATTTCCTTTCCAGTTCTCCAATACAGTATTAGAGGTTATACAATTTATCGGGCTGTTTAAATGGTGGCCCAGTGATTTGCTCCAGCCCTTCAAGAAGTCTAGTGTGAAAAAGATATCTCTATAATAAATTTAGTTTAGTCGGACAACAACAAGGGGGGCACGGTGGCTTAGTGGTTAGCACGTTCGCCTCACACCTCCAGGGTTGGGGGTTCAATTCCCGCCTCCGCCTTGTGTGTGTGGAGTTTGCATGTTCTCCCCGTGCCTCTGGGGTTTCCTCCGGGTACTCCGGTTTCCTCCCCCGGTCCAAAGACATGCATGGTAGGTTGATTGGCATCTCTGGAAAGTTGTCCGTAGTGTGTGAGTGAATGAGAGTGTGTGTGTGCCCTGCGATGGGTTGGCACTCCGTCCAGGGTGTATCCTGCCTTGATGCCCGATGACGCCTGAGATAGGCACAGGCTCCCCGTGACCCGAGGTAGTTCGGATAAGCGGTAGAAAAATGAGAATGAGAATAGTCGGACAACAGTCCCTACAGTTATCAAAGTGACGCACGTCTGTTCGTTTCGGCACGCAGCGTAGAGCAAGAGTCACGTGACGTTAGGCGTGTTAGAATGCAGCCTAAATTTTTGCCAATTATTGAGATGACTGTTGTAGTTATACTAAAATACTAAAATAGTATGACTATAGTTTTTATGTGCACTTACGTTTCAGTTAAATGAGTTAAATTGTAAATGAGTGTGATATAGCTCTCTGATTTACCCATTTGAATGTAGAAAAAGTCCACTTATGCATTTTACAATGCACTGATGTTATATAGTTTCAAAATACAACACAAGCAAGTTTAAATGTAGGGAAAAAAAAAAGTTTATTGGGTGCCTTATAGTGCAAAAATGCAACATATTGGCTCCTATGTTGTTGTTGTGTCTTCAGTCAAATTGCAAGCTAGATCTCTCCGGCCTCTCATTTGGGATGCTTTTCATGAACTGTCCCCCATGACAAACTAATTGAATAGCCCTGCAGTATACTATACATAACATTCTGTTCTACTTCCTTTTATTACAGTCTGTCAGGGTGGTTTCCTTTAGAGATCAGATGCTACAATCACTATAAAATCACTCTCTGTTAAAATCCACAGTATATGAAGCTATGAATGATAGTAACAAAGCACCAAATAAATAGAGAAGTCTTGAACAAATGACCTAAGGTTAACTTTGGAAGTTTACATTGAATGTGATCAGGTCTGTTTCTGACTGGCTGAGACTGACCATTAACAGCAGTGTGAGAATAGGTGTGGTTTCTTCCCCAAAGTCTTAAAATTGAAATTTAACAGCAGTCAAATTGACAGCAAATGGATCATTTAACAGAGAAAGTGGTCATTCAAATGGACCAGCTCTATGGTGAAAAATAGCACTGAAATGGAATTGTATTTGACACAGATTAAAAGTTCATAAAAGAGGTTAAATTTAAAGATGCTTCGGCTATTATTACAATTGGTAAATGATTTTTGTACACGCGGGCACGGTGTCTTAGTGGTTAGCACGTTCGCCTCACACCTCCAGGGTTGGGGGTTCGATTCCTGCCTCCGCCTTGTGTGTGTGGAGTTTGCATGTTCTCCCTGTGCCTCGGGGGTTTCCTCCGGGTACTCCGGTTTCCTCCCCCGGTCCAAAGACATGCATGGTAGGTTGATTGGCATCTCTGGAAAATTGTCCGTAGTGTGTGATTGCGTGAGTGAATGAGTGTGTGTTTGTGCCCTGCGATGGGTTTTCACTCCATCCAGGGTGTATCCTGCCTTGATGCCCGATGACGCCTGAGATAGGCACAGGCTCCCCGTGACCCGAGGTAGTTCGGATAAGCGGTAGAAGATGAAGATTTTTGTACAATGTGTTCTTGTTAATTTAAACATTTGCCTGAGAATGATGTTTTAAATGGAACTTGTGTCAGTATTTTATCCACATGCGGTTATAACCACATACTACATACATATACAGTTATCAATCTCATTGACATATTGCATATATAATATGCAAAACAGCTCATTAAATTTAAAATCCCGATTCCTGTAATGGTTATTGTTTCAAGTTCTATGTAAAAGAGAGTTGTTGCATTAACCATACATCATGCTTTGAATTGAACTGAGAGGAAAACACCATTTTTAGTCATTTTAAGTCAGAAGACTGTCTGTGTAAAATATTGGTTATAGAAATAGCAAATTCTACAACAGTATCTGTTCAAATTTCAATAAAGACGTTTTACTGTTTGTGTACAATCTATAATGATAGTTATGTGGCAGGGATATGTCATGGAACAGTTACGTTATGTCATTATGTATTAGGAAGAGTTTAACTGTATATAATGCTTGAGCAGGATTTGCTCTGTGTTGTTACTGACTCCGATGAACCCAAAGTACGTCATGTTTTTTGTCACTTCTATGCTGGAATAAACTTCTTGTTCTTCATTAAGATCTTCAACATCATCGTCTTATTTTTACACAACGCATTTTTTATTTCTTACAGTTTTGAAAGAGAAACATATTCACACATTTATACCATCTGTGTCTCAGACCAACTCCTGAAGTGGTGTGATATATTACATTAGATTTAGCTTTAGTGTTTAGAGTGATTTAATTTATGTGTCATGTTTTCTATAACAATTCTCTTATCCATCATAAATATCCCATTAGACGTAATTAAATCTACAATAAATGTGTACATTTTGGGGTAATGTAACAGCTGGGAAAATAAATAAATAAAAAAAAGCTGTCATTTCTTGCCTTCATGTAGATCTGTCCCTGATGTTTTAAACAACCAGAGAGAAAATAATCAAGTGCAGAACCATAACTGTCATTCACATAAGCTTTACTGAGGATAAAGAATCTAGTTGTGTTAAACAGGTTTAAGTTTACTGAGATAGCGTGTAGAGACTAAGGAGCTCAGTGTTAGCAAGGAAAGGCTATGAAGGATACAGTAAATAATTCATTGAAAGCTGAAGAGATCACATCATATGAATACAACAGTGTCCTAAGAAATAATCACATAATTCAATTTAAATCTCTCTGACTAAATTTTAACCAGTGAACATTTCAGAGCTGATTGTTATGCTCAGGATCGCATTTAAAACCCATTTGTATAGTGTAGTGAAGAATATGCCCTGATGAGTTTTAGGGTTTTTTTTTCTTTAGATGGCTTTATTACAAGTTATTTGTGCAGAACCGTTTGAATAATTATAATTATCATCCTAAGTTCTAATAGTAGTCCTTGAATAACATGTTATTGCTCCTAAACCCTCTCACTCTCTCTCACTCATTTTCTACCGCTTATCCGAACTACCTCGGGTCACGGGGAGCCTGTGCCTATCTCAGGCGTCATTGGGCATCAAGGCAGGATACACCCTGGACGGAGTACCAACCCATCGCAGGGCACACACACACACTCACATTCACTCACACCATGCATGTCTTTGGACCGGGGGAGGAAACCGGAGTACCCGGAGGAAACCCCCGAGGCACGGGGAGAACATGCAAACTCCACACACACAAGGCGGAGGCGGGAATCGCACCCCCAACCCTGGATGTGTGAGGCGAACGTACTAACCACTAAGCCACCGTGCTCCTAAACCCATGTATGCCTATATGGTTGTTTTAGACTGTTTGTAAGGAAAATGCCACAGCAATACTACAAAATGTGAAGAAGGTATTTAAAATGATTTAAATAGATTTAGGGACTTGATTTTACTATAAACATGAGAGCTTAAGCTGATTTGTGAGCATCATACAGCAGGTGATTTTGTATTTTGTAAGATATTTAAGAATATTTTATTTTTTTCTACCCGAGTGTCTTGTCCCAGGATCATCAAATGGCTGCCCATAAGCAGACTTTTACAGGTCACATCCATCCTCCAACATAATTTACAGACACAGTAAAATGATGTAAAATATATTATTAGATTAGATTAGATTAGATTCAACTTTATTGTCATTACACATGTACAAGGCAACGAAATGCAGTATTATATAGGGTAATGTACAGTATTGAAGACTGCCTTACTCGATACCTACTGAAAAGTATAACTAAATTAAGCTACAGTACTCTATCATGCTGTAAGTGTGTGTGTGTGTGTGTGTGTGTGTGTGTGTGTGTGTGTGTGTGTGTGTGTGTGTGTGTGTGTGTGTGTGCGTGCAGTTTTTAGCATCAGACTAGGACTGTGATACAGACTGATAACAAACACAGTAAGTGCCAAAAATGATATTGTTGGCTATTTAACTAAAAAAAAAAAAAAAAAGTGTGAGTTTTAGGCAGAATAAAAGAAACAGCATGGAGTGAATGTAAGAAAAAAAAATTGCAGAGAAAAGGACACATCTCCAGTTTGAAAGCAACTATTTCAAACCCATGTTTTGTGTAAAACATATCGAGGAAGACTAGATTTTTATATAATGTTAAGAAGTTTTTGGTCTTCCTTGAGTAAATATGTAAAGGTGCACTTCATCATATCACACTGCATTATATATTTTTGTGACTGAAATGGTGCTTCTACATGTAGTGCTTTATGCAACCAATTATGTTAATCACTAGCTTGAGAGAAATTAAGAGAGAAATTAAGGTCGTATTTTGTTTTCGAAATAAAAAAATGTGGCAACCGATGTGATTCCTACTGAATCTATCTGAATATAAAAATGATCCAGTTCAAAAGCTCAGAATGGGGTAATACCCTGAATTACTGAAATGTCCATATGAGCTGAATGTCATGTTACACTCAGAGGATCCTAGACTTCATCAAATGGAAGTCCTGTTTGCCTGCCAGTTTTCCTTTTTGTGTTTGCATGAAGCTGCAAGATGGGGAATATTAATCAGTCCCCGTGATGGAGAGTGGCAGGGGCCAGCTCTACCCATACTAATGTGTTTGCAAATTGGGAGAGATGGACCCCCGCATCAGCCTAAAAAAAAAATTACCTTCCCCACACTGAACAATCTAAGCCATACTGCATCATCAGTATAGTTCATTAAAAACCACTGATCTCTGGCTTAGCAGATTGCTTTCCCTGGCTTGGGCCTGTTTTGGCTTGGATTAAGAGGCGTGCCTCAAGAAAAGGAAAACAACACCTTAGAGGTGACCTGGAAGTGTTTCGCATATGACTGTATTAATAGTGTGTAGTTGCTTTGGGAGCTTTGAGCTCAGTGAGATATAATAGGGTTGGAAGGTGCAATACACCCAAGGCCCTGATTCATTCATTCATTCATTCATCCATTCATCTTCTACCGCTTATCCGAACTACCTCGGGTCACAGGGAGCCTGTGCCTATCTCAGGCGTCATCGGGCATCAAGGCAGGATACACCCTGAAAGGAGTGCCAACCCATCGCAGGGCACACACACACACACACACACACACTCTCATTCACTCACGCAATCACACACTAGGGACAATTTTCCAGAGATGCCAATCAACCTACCATGCATGTCTTTGGACCGGGGGAGGAAACCGGAGTACCCGGAGGAAACCCCCGAGGCACGGGGAGAACATGCAAACTCCACACACAGAAGGTGGAAGCGGGAATCGAACCCCCAACCCTGGAGGTGTGAGGCGAACGTGCTAACCACTAAGCCACCGTGCCCCCAGGCCCTGATTTAAAGTAGAAAATAAGGGAAGAGGTGGGTTCTGAGGGAATTCACACCGCAAAAATGAATCCATGTAAAGTAAAACAAATGCATGCCCATGCACATTAATCTATACATTCCAGAAATTAATGCATTTCGGAAATTGACTGTTACAGGAAAAGCGTGTGTGCATTGATCTACACAGTAAGAAATTCATTATGATCGGATGAGAGTGATGTTATTAACCCAAAAGCATTTGCTGTGCACTCGCAGAACTCTTATATTTGTACCTGTAGGGAAGAGAACTTTTTACCTGTCTTCGTGTTTCCTTTATTTATTTTTTCTCTGTACAGTAAGTGCTTTTCTGTGTTTTCTGTTCATTTCTCACAGAAAAGAGGCACACATGCACAAACATGAAAACACAGTTCAGCCCAGCTCTTTTCAGTTCATGGCATGCCCTTTAAAAGACAAATAAATAACATATACTGTAAGTAACCTTACCAGATTACACATAGGTGAGAATTGTCATGCATTACCTGACGGTTTAAGGCACCTCTTCTATGTACACAGCGGACATTCAACCACACTCCTGCTGCCCTAGTATCCTACTCTATTTTATTAAACAAGCACTAATCTATATGTGGGGGTCACATTCAAATTGTATTCTTTCCAGTAACAAACTCATGCACAGTTTGGAAAGATTTTTGGCAGAACTGTGGTTTATTTGTTTGATGTGCACCCAAGTGTAAGTGAAATATTCACATACATGACATGGCCAAAAGTATGTGGACACCATGCCATAAAACCCACATGTTATTTTCCCCAAACTGTTGCCACAAGTTTAATATTTCAATTGAATTTTATAGCACTTTTAACAAAGTGGCACGGTGGCTTAGTGGTTAGCACGTTCGCCTCACGCCTCCAGGGTTCGGGGTTCGATTCCTGCCTCCGCCTTGTGTGTGTGGAGTTTGCATGTTCTCCCCGTGCCTCGGGGGTTTCCTCCGGGTACTCCGGTTTCCTCCCCCGGTCCAAAGACATACATGGTAGGTTGATTGGCATCTCTGGAAAATTGTCCGTGATTGTGTGAGTGAATGAGAGTGTGTGTGTGCCCTGCGATGGGTTGGCACTCCGTCCAGGGTGTATCCTGCCTTGATGCCCGATGACGCCTGAGATAGTGAGAGAGTTTAAAATAAGTTATTATCTTTGACGTCTATCCCTAAGTCTTTGACGTCTATCCCTAACGAGCAAGCCGAGAGTAAGGGTGGCAAGGAAAAACTCCGCAAGAAGAACCAATCTCAGAAGGGAGCCCGTCTTTATTTGGTGACACTGGGCAGTAAATTATGTAAATGTAAATAATCTTCTTTCTACAACAGTTTGTAATTGAGTGGAATTAAGCAACCAAGAGCTCCTGAGTAACTAATAGTTCGGTGTAATTTCTGAGTTCATTACAAACTTAACACTAATTCCTTCCTGCCCAAATCTTCAAATGTTCGCTGATGAAGACCCGAGCACAAAGCTGACCGACACAAAAGTAGTTCAAGAAAGATAGTCCCCAAGTGGTTCTATCCACAGCAATCCCATGAAACATGGGCTGTCCATGCAGCTCTATCCCCAGCAGAGTGCACCACCATATAGACACATACTGTATAATTAGCAGAGGTCATGTTAAAACCCTAGGTGTGCACAACTTCTGCTGGTCTGGATAAGTAATGTCTTGACCTGCTTTTACAAACAGGTTGTATAAAGTTCAGATCAGCCACTGGGATTAAAACAGCCACCCAGTTTGCTGCGTAAGTATTTAACCTGTGAATATCACCAAAAATGAGTTCCTGACCTCATTAATGGGCAAATCGCCACAGCTACTGTATATTCCAAAATTTGATGGATAGCCACTCACATGAGTGGAGGTTATTATCATTAATCCAAGAGGGTACTAATATAGTAGGAATGGGATGTTTAACAAAAGTACATATGGGTGTGATGATAAGGTGTACACAAACTCATAACGTATGCTAAAATAGACCGGTCCAAAAAAAAGTCTGATAGATAGAGTATGTATCAAAAAGGCAAGTGTGAAACCACCATAAGAGTCTATGCTATCCTTCTCTTATGAGTCAAAGTGCTTGTATCCCACAGCAGTATTACCCCTTCAGATGACACTGGTCGAGTTTCCAAAAGGATCAATGGGCAAACTTTTGTGTATATTTTTACTACTATCATAATACAAAGGCTTTTTTATTCTTATGTTTTTTATGCTGTTTTTTTATGACATCTTGAGTTTTGGCAGAGTATCGTTGTGGTTTGTTATGTGCTTTCAAATAGTTGTAAACTTTCTTTAACCAGTGTAACAGGAGATACGGATGCATTCGATATTGGTGACAACAGCATATTTCTTACAAAATATCCTTCTAGCTGATGGCTCATTAATTCCCATCTTGCTCCGAAATATCCCTACCATTTCATATTATTCTTCATTTAAAACAGGGGCCAAAATTTTGAGGAAATAAATTAGTTGAGTTATTTAGTTATTTAGTTATTTATGACATTCACATTTGCAATGTTTATTGCTTAAGCTGGATATATTTCTCATGATAAAATCACCAGAATTTATTTGAAGAAACTAATTTAATTGGTGAATTAATGTTCCAAGCATGGAACTGCATAATTTATATACTGCATAATCTATTATGTAGTCTAAAGAAGGGGGGCACTAGTGGCTTAGTGGTTAGCACGTTCGCCTCACACCTCCAGGTATATTTGGTATATTTGTCATATACCTCCACACACCTCCACCTTGTGTGTGTGGAGTTTGCATGTTCTCCCCGTGCCTCGGGGGTTTCCTCCGGGTACTCCGGTTTCCTCCCCCGGTCCAAAGACATGCATGGTAGGTTGATTGGCATCTCTGGAAAATTGTCCCTAGTGTTTGATTGCGTGAGCAAATGAGAGTGTGTGTGTGTGTGCCCTGTGACGGGCTGCCTTGATGCCCGATGACGCCTGAGATAGGCACAGGCTCCCCGTGACCCGAGGTAGTTCGGATAAACGGTAGAAGATGAATGAATGAATGAATGAATGAATAGTCTAAAGAATATCTCTTCCAAGGCAAAAGCTATATTGGAGCAAATATGGTTAATCCTAAGTTGCAGGTGTCAGTGATGTCAGGAACTTTGGTAAAATTTGCCTTGACCAACAGGCAACAACCCTAAAATGTGAATGATGGAAGTCTGATCAGGCTGTAAATCATGTCCATGTTCATGACACTAATTGCAGGAAGAAGTTTACGATTTCTTTCCTGTGATAGATTAATATTCAGAGCTTAACATGTAGAACCTGGGATTCTACTTGTATCGAGGATTAAACTTTACTTTCTCTCAGCCAACTATTTAAGATTTTCAATTTTCATTTTATGTAAAATGATCTCTTTTATATTTTTATGATCACATAGACAGTATTGTACCCCATCATCCAAACGCTTATCGTTGTCATATTTCAGCAATTATGGGCTACACAGTGGCCCATAACAGTAGTCAAAAGTAGAGTAAATGCCCCCACAGGGAAATTCCTCAAAGAGCAGCCCCAGGAAACACGACAGAAACACAAACTATGTCATTTCTTATTTAGATTTCTAAGTTTGAATTAAAAAACAAATGATTCCATTACTATAGTATTTTATTAAATGTGTTGTAAAAGAGTAACGAAAAGACGCAAAGAGCGGCTGAAGATTCATGAGCAGGTGTTTTGTATGCTAGCATACAAATACAAATGACAAACAAAATTAGCATTGTTAAACAGGAATTAGCCAGAGCACAAGCAGCCATAGCATGATCAGACCAAATTTATTCATTCACCTTGGGTGGGATGCCAGTCAATCACAGAGCACTGTTCAGTCTCTCTCTCACACACACACACACACATACACACAATTTAGTCAGTCCACCTACAGTACAGACATAATTTTGAACAGTGAGAGGAAATCTGTGAACTCAGAAGGAATCCACACAGAATCCAAGCCGGAGCCACCAAAATAGTATCCGAAGCCCAGAATCAAACCAGGAAGCCTGCAGTGGTGAGGTGTCAATGTCAAATACAGTGATCAGACTAAATTATAATCAGTCAGGAGATCATACCGAGGGTCAAACACTGCATAGGCGATTAGTACGATTCTAAGGCGCAGATTTACATAACCACAAATTTTTCGAGAATGAATGGCGCAATTATTAAATGATGGTGTGTTTGTATAACAGAAAGAAAACTAGAAAATATTAACAAAGGTCATGTTAAAATTCTAAGGGACCAGAACCTCTGCTGAGGTAACAGCTTGGCCTGGCTTTACACACAGGTGGAAGTATAAAGTTCACATCAACCACTGTGAGTAAAGGAGACGCTCAGTTATTTGTATATAAAAAGTGAACGTGTGATTAAAAATTAGATGGAGAGATTCTAGCTTGACTGAAATCCTAGCTTGAGTATTCAGGCCAAAGCAGTACAGGTATCGCAGTTACAATGATGAAGTCAAAGTGCTTATTCATCTGTAGTAGCTCATTGGTTAAAGCATTGGACTATTGACTGGAAGGTTGTGAGTTCAAATCCCAAGACTACCAAGCTGCCACTGCTGGGCCCTTAAGCAAGGTTCTTAACCTTCAATTGCTCAGTCGTGTTAATGAGATAAATAAGTTGCTCTGGATAGAGGTGCCTACCAAATACAGTTAATCTAATCTGGCCCACATTTAACTTTTGTTTGCCATATAGTCCCCATTTTCTGTTTTTATTTTACACTGAATTCTTTTGTTTATGCTATATAATATTTAGGGGGGCACGGTGGCTTAGTGGTTAGCACGTTCGCCTCACACCTTCAGGGTTGGGGGTTCGATTCCCACCTCCGCCTTGTGTGTGGAGTTTGCATGTTCTTCCCGTGCCTCGGGGGTTTCCTCCGGGTACTCCGGTTTCCTTCCCCGGTCCAAAGACATGCATGGTAGGTTGATTGGCATCTCTGGAAAATTGTCCGTAGTGTGTGAGTGCGTGAGTGAATGAGAGTGTGTGTGTGTGTCCTGCAATGGGTTGGCACTCCGTCCAGGGTGTATCCTGCCTTGATACCCGTGACCCAAGTAGTTTGGATAAGCAGTAGAAAATGAGTGAGTGAGTGAGTGAGAATATTTAACATCAAAAGATGAATATGAAATGACAGATCAGAGATTCAGCTTTATCTTTTTTTGATATTTACATCTTGAACATGAAAACTTGGGCACCTTTTTGATTTTATGGTCACTGTTTTGCTGCATGTTGAAGATCCTCTGAATTAGATTTCTCTTGTCTGAAATTCTCTATAAATTGGCAGAGAGGATGTTTCTGTAGACCTCTTAAAACTTCCAATCCATGGCTCTATCTCTCCTGTGCTTGACCGATGTGCCTACATCTTTTGGATCATGAGCAGATCATTTCTTCTTCCACAATTTGACCTTTCCATCACTTTGGTAGAGGTGAATCTTGGTTCCAGAGCCTTTGTGGTTTATTTCTGTATTTTTTTCCAACCTGGCCTTCTGATTCTTGCTATTTATCTCTATATTTTTGCTTTCTATGTTAAGCCCTAGTTTGTACAAACAATACAGCTGCATTTTGCTGATCATTTTATTAACAAATTTTATCCTCAGAAATAGTATTAACTGACATGGATGTATTAATCCCGATATTCAAAATGAATCAGAAATGTTTATAGTAGTAAAGTGCAAGAATATATTATACGGACTCTAGTTGTGTTTATTTTGGTATTGAATACCTTTCCACATTGAAGTTGGTCTCAAAAGAGATTCTGTGACACAGATTCTAAGTCAAAATTTTATGCTTATCTTTGCCATTGAATAATCTAATTATGGATTACATACTGTAAGCAGAGTTAATGATATTTCAATGCTATGCTATAAATGTGCTATCAGTAACATGCTATTAAAGAAACTGAGTTAAGATTATAAGTTTATAAGTTTGTTTCTTCTTCTTCATCATCTGCTTCTTCTTCTTCTTTTTCTTCTATGTTCTTAAATAGAAACATCAAAGTGCATATAAAAATAATACAATAAAATTTCCCTCCACTGTGTTAGCTGAGCAGTGAAGGGAGTCAAATAAAATAAAAGATAGAAAGATATGCACAAGTACGCTATCCAGCAAGATAGATAGATAGATAGATAGATAGATAGATAGATAGATAGATAGATAGATAGATAGATAGATAGATAGATATTGCATAGTACAGGTACAGCAACATAATGCCGTATATGCACCTTATTTTGATTTTATTATACAAAGTCACCAGACTTATCTCCATTCTGTTTTACGACATTCCAATCCTGGCACATCATCAGATTTATGCTGAGTCAATGACTGTAATTGAAATTTTAGACCTGTGAGTTTGTCCAGCTCCCCTCTGTTTCTCATTCTGTTCATGCTTGCTGTATGTCTTTGCACTGGCTGAGTTTGTAACTGAATTTTAAATCAAGGTGTTTTTCCTCAGCAGTGTTCCTTTTTTCAGAGACAATGCTACAGTGCTGTATGAATCCTCTGGGCCTTTCTTCATTTTCCTTTGAATGCTGTACCAACCACAGGGCCCTAGCATCCCTTAGACCCCTGGTTCTGTTGTGTAAATATTCTATGAGCTGCTTCCTCCACAGTGTAGATTGAAAACTATTTCAAAACCTTAACCCTCCTTATAAAAGAAAACAGTTCTGCAGTCAATCAGTGTAATACAGTTAGTTTGTGATTATACATCATATGTACAATTTTACATTTTAAATATAGAAATATCAAATATGGAAAATGCATTTAAACTGTTGCTACAGTATACAAGGATACGTAAAGAAGGCCAGTAAGCTAGCTGAGCAGCAACCAGGCAAAACCTATAGAGCTCTGCAGAACACAGGGAACATAATCCTCACTACTGTAATCAGGCTCTGAAAGGAGACAAAAGCATTAGCTAAGATATACTGATAAGCAAACTTACTCACCAGCTTATAACTTCTGTACCCAACCATGTGCCTTTTTGTTGTCCACAACACAGAGGGTGTAGAATTGGGATAATATTTTCAGCACCAGGGTGGCAGTTGTTTGATGAGCATGTATTGGCTATATGTGGGTGCGGGCTCCACAGTCACAATTCCTAATTTATAGTTTCACAGGTCCTATATCAAATGTGGGGGTTGGGGTTGGGGGTTCGATTCCCGCCTCCTCCTTGTGTGTGTGGGGTTTGCATGTTCTCCTCGTGCCTCGGGGTTTCCTCCGGGTACTCCGGTTTCCTCCCCCGGTCCACAGACATGCATGGTAGGTTGATTGGCCTCTCTGGAAAATTGTCCGTAGTGTATGAGGCCCGATGACGCCTGAGATAGGCACAGGCTCCCTGTGACCCGAGGTAGTTTGGATAAGTGGTAGAAAATGAATGAAGGAATATCAAATGTGCTGGCTGTATGATGACAGCATGGCAGCATGATCTAATATAATGTTAAGTGGATTACTAAAACAAAAGTTCTGTCTAAATTATGTATAATCTTTTTATATTCAGGGAAAAGACATTAACTCCATATAGTTCAACCTGCTTGTCTGCTCCCTGGCCATGCCTCTATGTTGTCAGAAATAAACGACATGTTCTTTATGCTAGATTATAGGCTATCCCACAAGGAAAGAAAGGCTAAGTGGTGACAATGCAGGCCCAAAAGCATGCTCTTCGGCACAACCTTCAATATCATCACCAGCTAATATAGAAAAGATAAAAGCATGAGCAAGCATGGGCTGTTAGAAAACATTGCTCACCTGCTCACGGATCTCTTGCACTTTTTCATATTTCCTTAGATTCTGCTGCAGGATGAAGAGCTGCCACTTCATTCAATGAATGTGCAAAATGTAAAACAAACCTCACTACTCAGACTTGTTTGAATCTGCTGCACCCTTCAGTATTTCCTCAGCTTCTGCTGGAGAGTGAAGCGCTACCACTGAACTCACTGGGTGCCCACCATGTGTGCCCACCATGTGTGCCCACCATGTGTGCCCACCATGTGTGCCCACCATGTGTGCCCACCATGTGTGCATGCGTACAATGGAGTGCTGAGAAAGCACAATCTTTTTAAGCACCTAACTTCAGTGTTGCCTGTGTATTCAGTATGAGCTAAATTCATGTTAACTAGGGTGTTAAAACACTTAAAACTATATTACTTATCAGGTAGGAGAGATTAACATAATGCAACAAGAATGACAGTATCTACCAATCTGCACACATCTGTTAGCCAATAACAGACATGACAGACATGACAAACATGTTGGGGCAGTGGTGGCTCAGGTGGCTCTGGATTGTTGATTAAAGGATTGGGGTTCAAGCCCCAGCAGTGCCAAGCTGTTGGGCCCTTATACAAGACTGCTCCTGTGCTCTGACCCCAACCTCCCCAGGTTTTTCATATGTGAAGAAAAAAATTCCACTGTGCTGTAATGTGTATGTGGCAATAATAAAAGCTTCCATGTCTTCCAAATAAGCATGCATAGACAGAAAGCTTTGCTGAGTTGAATGAGTCTGTGGCACCCTCTCATACTCCCCAGGCTTTGGCTGGAGGGTGAACAGCTGTCACTGCACTCATTGGCTGCTAGCCGTGTGTGCTTCTGCTATCTCACTTTGCAGCCATGTGTCTACCTGCTGCCCACACATGTGTTGCTGTCTTTTTAACTCATACTACCTAAGTGAAAATCTCCCTAATGTCTTCCTTTTCCCAGAAACAAACACTCACTCACTCTCACTCATTTTCTACCGCTTATCCAAACTACCTCGGGTCACGGGGCGCCTGTGCCTATCTCAGGCGTCAATGGGCATGAAGGCAGGATACACCCTGGACGGAGTGCCAACCCATCACAGGGCACACACACACTCTCATTCACTCACGCAATCAGAAACAAACATTCTAATGTATTTCTTGTTTTGAGAGACAATGCTACAGTGCCGTTTGAATCCTCTGGGCCTTTCTTCATTTTGCTTTGAATGCTGTACCAACCACAGGGCCCTTACTTCCACTTCAACGCTCAGATATTAATTCAAGACACTACCCTTCAGCACTAAACCATGAGGTAAGCACATACTACTACACCAGCCATCACCTGATCAGGATAGCCACAATGTTACTCCTAGTATCATGCTGGAGAGTGAAGAGATGTATTTAAGTGCAGATATAAGCATGAACACCAGTGTAATTTCTTAATCTAAATGTATACCTACTGAAGCCATCAAAATTCTATAACATAAAAATCATCAACCATTTGTAAATCCTCACCTATTCATTCTTCCCCAACTTGAACTCAGCTGCTCTTGTTTTCTGCACCCTTTTATACTCCCCCACATTCTGCTGCAGGATGTGCAGCCATCAAAATTGCTGCATCACTTATTAGCTGTCTTGCCTTGCAGGAATGTGCTTTCTTGCTTTTCACAATACAGCGAGATGCTGAAACAACACAGTCTTTTCAGCACCTTGATGGCAGATCAAAGATCAAAGTTGCTGGCTGTGTATTCATTCATTCATCTTCTACCACTTATCCAAACTACCTCAGGTCACGGGGAGCCTGTGCTTATCTCAGGCATCATTGTGCATGAAGGCAGGATACACCCTGGACGGAGTGCCAACCCATCGCAGGGCACACACACTCATTCATTCACACACACACTACGGACAATTTTCCAGAGATGCCAATCAACCTACCATGCATGTCTTTAGACCGGGGGAGGAAACCGGAGTACCCGGAGGAAACCCCCAAGGCACGGGGAGAACATGCAAACTCCACACACACAAGGTGGAGGCCGGAATCGAACCCCCAAACCTGGAGGTGTGAGGCGAACGTGCTAACCACTAAGCCACCGTGCCCCCCCTATACTTAGTGCTTTACTTATCAATTTTGTAAGCCCTAGTTTGTACAAACAATACAGCTGCATTTTGCTGATCATTTTATTAACAAATTTTATCCTCAGAAATAGTATTAACTGACATGGATGTATTGTTGGATGTGTATTCAGTATGACTTAATTTAAAATTAACTAGCTTTCTACATTTTCAGGGAACAGAAAACAAACTTAGGGAACAGACAATATATTTAGATTATCACACAAGCTAATTGTCAACTTAATTCAACCTGCTTGTCTGCACCCTGCCTTTGTCTCTGTATGGTCACAAAAAACTGGGCTTGTTCTGACATTACAGGCTATGCTGCAAGAAATGAAAGGCTGAATGGTGGCAAGGAAGGCTTCAGAGAGCTCTCTGGAGCACAGTCCTCTACTCTATCATCAAATAAGTTTAAGAAAACAAAAGTGTAAGTAAAAACTGACTGTTAAAATCAGCTACACCTATTTATACTTCTCCAGCTTCTGCCAAAGGGTGAATAACTCTGCTTCTGGTGTCCCTCCTTGCAGCCATGTACCTTCTTGCTGTCCACAGCACAGGGGTGTGCTTAAGTGTCACAGTGTTTTTAGTACCTTGGCAGCAGTTGTTTGTGGATCAGCTGTCACTAGTAGAAGACCTAGTTTCAGATCAAAGGTGCTGGTCATGTACTCAGTATTGTTACAACCCACAATTTTGGTGACTTTTGTCAATTGTGTTCTTTGTGCATTTCTTTATGCAGGTCTGATTTCCAGCCAGAGTTTCTAGCCTGTCCTCGCCTGCCCTGATCCCACCTCCATCTTGCTTACATCATCACGAGAAGCACTGAGGAGCCTCTAATTGATGAGATTCTAATGAGAACTAGGCCATAAGAATAGATCGGTCAGGTCTAGAGAGCAGAAGAGATCAGGAACACTGGGACCTCCAGAGTGGCCTATGTAGCTCAAAAGAGAGTATTAGGCATGCTTGTGATCATATAATGGAAAAGATTACAATGTACAAAGTATGCAGAGTTTGTTACCCATTTGTCCTGCTTTGAGAGCTCTGATTCCAGAGTTTGCTAACTCTGCTTAAGGCATCCAGACTGTCAGCCAGTCTAGTATAGTCTAGCTTTTTCTATATAGCCTTTCTTAGGCAAAGGAGCAGATCTGGAGGGTTCATGGGCATAGAGTGTTTGGTGAACTGGGATGTCTGGATACTGTCACCTTACCACCCTCGCAAGTCACTCAGGTTTGGTGATTGTGAGTGGTAGGACACTTTATGTTCCTGGAAACCCTCATGTCTGTATCACCTTGTGGCTCTACATTTTATTTATGCTGTCATAGCTAGTTGGGGTTTGGGGTTTTGTGCAGTTTCAGCCATAAGAGCATTATTGAAGTCAGGTACTGACTCTCTCTCACTCATTTTCTACCGCTTATCCGAACTACCTCGGGTCACAGGGAGCCTGTGCCTATCTCAGGCGTCATCAGGCATCAAGGCGGGATACACCCTGGACAGAGTGCCAACCCATCGCAGGGCACACACACTCTCATTCACTCACGCTCTCACACACTACGGACAATTTTCCAGAGATGCCAATCAACCTACCATGCATGTCTTTGGACCGGGGGAGGAAACCGGAGTACCCGGAGGAAACCCCCGAGGCACGGGGAGAACATGCAAACTCCACACACACAAGGTGGAGGTGGGAATCGAACCCCCAACCCTGGAGGTGTGAGGCGAACGTGCTAACCACTAAGCCACCGTGCCCCCCTGCCATTGTTCCATTTCATCTCAAATCTTATCAATGGTGTTGAGGTCTGAGGGTACAGGCAACCCATTTTCCTCTACACAAACCCGTTTAAGCTATGTCTTATGTAACGTTGATTAAACCTTGCTAACTAGGCTATTTAAAACAAACCAAAAAATAAAAAATTATGACATACCTGTTAACTGGCAATTTGCACCACACAAGGAGCTTAGAGCTGTACAACACACACTCCCAAGAAGACAGCTGGCACTAAAAGATGGCCAGCACTATCGATGGCAACCATACCTGTGCGACTCGTGAGTCACCTGCGAGTGACGTTCTTCCGTTTGGGAGGAGTATAGCGCTGACGTATGTGGCTTGAACAACCACATTCATTTACACCTGTCCAGTTTAATCTGAAATGCGTCCCAGACCACCTCCTGAAGGGGTTTGAACGATCGGATTTATATCCGTCTCGAAAACGTTTCAGAGGGCATTTAGACCTGATCTTTTTACGATCGGATAGCTATCTGATCACAGAAAACGTATGAAGTGACCAGGTGTAAACCCCCCTAAAGGACAACTGTGCTAGGCAAGATGCCGACTCGTCTTCAAGTGGGCATGGTTTGCAGCAGGTTGTGCTAACTAGGTAGTACAACTAAGCCTTTCTCATTGGCCAATATTATCTGCATGGTAAGGGCTTCTGTGAGAATTATCCAACTGGTTGAGGCTACACAACTACTTAATTGAGTTGGGCTCAAAGTTGTGGCCTCCATCGGAATGAATGCTCCCAGGGAAACTGACCTTGAAGAACCACTCTTCCCCCAAGACACAGACCACTGTTTCAGCCCGCTGATCCCAAGTGGGTAATGCCACAGTAAATTTGCTCTATACGTCTGTCATTGTTAACACATTCTTTTGCCTGGCCTGAGACGATTCCAACACTGTAAAATCTCATTTAATTTTACATCTCATTTAGGCGAAAGGCCAACAAATGCCCCATAAAACTTACAGCAACTGATGGCACATGTTTGGTTTGCTGACACCGCTCACTCTCCTGACTCCAGCGGGCAACATCAGCCGACATACAGTACCCAGTCAGTATCACTGCTGATGTAACAACTGAAGTGTATGTTCTGTACCTTGGTGTCTATGGTGCTGATTTGGGCATTCGCACAGACCATTGGAAATGGGGTAATGCTAGGTAAGGGTGCTTCCATTTCATGTCAATATGCCCATTTTATACCTTCGAAATGAGAGCACAAATAAAACCTGCCCCAAACTTTTCTAGAGGGAGACAGTACTGCTACATTTATATCCCTATTGTCTGACTGTGCACTAAAATGGCTACTTTTGCGATTGGTCTACTGGCGCGATTGGCCTATAAGCCTGTCCATTTGTTAACCATTCTTCCCTCTACAGAATGTTTGCAGACCTTAGAACCCTTCCCAATCTGATGAGCAGCAACAATTGATTATCGTTTTGGCATTAGAGACACACACACAAACACACACACACACACACACACACACACACCTGAGTGCTCCAGAACAACAAACTGCAAAATGTTTTGCATTGCATTACCCCCTAACCCCTTATAAAGACCTTATATTATTATATGCCAAACTAATATTTCTCAGAGCATATTAGAAAAGGTTTTTCTACGTTTGCATTATCAGTGGATAATGTGTACAGTATATTGTTGTATGGGAAGGAAACAAATAACTTGATTCAGAAGAAGAATGCCAGAAAAAATTAAATTCTTTTGTGCTCACTAAAGCTTGCTTAGCCATCTGTACAGGTTTCCAATGTGATATCTGTTTTATGATTTGTGATGATTATTTCTCTCAACAAGCATATTGAATAAATGAACTCCTCTCTTACCCTGCAACTATGTCATTTGTACTGTAGCAGCCAACATGTAAACACACTTTAAAAATGCATCCAATTAAAATTCATATTTAAAAATATTTAGAGGTGCAGACAGAGGCAAGGGATACAACCTCACACCCTGCATGCAAACATTTCAAAAAGGTCACTTTCCTTAGTACGGTGGCTGAGAAGTGCAAAACAAATTAAAAAATCCAAAAACACATTAACAAATCCGAAAACACAACGACAATTCAGACAACCCGGAAGAGGTTGGTATAGTTTGTGATTGGAACACGTACCGATCATTGGACAAGACACCTGTCACTCAAGGTACAGTATACATGAAGTTCAACAGTCTGCCGCAGGGAAAAGTTGGAATGGATGGATGGAATGGATTACTGTGGATTAATTCTGTTATTTTCTTATATGTAAACGGAGAACTTTACACATTACACACAAGATTCCATACCTGTATATCTTGAGTGACAGGTGTCTTGTCCAATGATCGGTAAGTTTCCATTCAAAAACGATACCTACCGTTTCCGGGTTGTCTGACTTATTAATTTGTTTTTGGATTTGTTAATGTGTTTTGGGATTTGTTAATGTGTTTTCGGATTTGTTAATTTGTTTTCGGATTTGTTCATTTGTTTTCGGATTTGTTAAAGTGTTTTCGGATTTGTTAATTTGTTTTCGGATTTGTTAATGTGTTTTCGGATTTGTTAATGTGTTTTCGGATTTGTTAATGTGTTTTCGGATTTGTTAATTTGTTTTCGGATTTGTTAATGTGTTTTCGGATTTGTTAATTTGTTTTGCACTTCTCGGCCACCGTACAAACCCAAATGTCTTCAGAGTATAGCAAAAACAGAAAACGGGCCTGGCTGTTTTAACACTTTCTTAAGGCACTTTTTTAAACTAAGATTAATAAAGATTCATTACTTCCCTAATGCCAAAAGTATAACAAACCCAAGAAGGATAGATTACTTCAATCACTTGTTTTCTTAAAATGACCAATTTATATCAAAGTCTTCATGACTATTTTGTGTTTCAAAAATTAAAAACGTCAGTGATGAAGGGTTTATGCCAGTTTCATTTAGCCCACTGAGCATTGCTTCTAATAAAGTGTTTCCAATCATGACATCTTGTGATGTCCTGCAACTTTGCAAGTTCACAGTTCATACAAACAAGCGTTTCATAATGAAAAACAGCTTTCATCAGGATCCTGCACACACACACACACACACACACACATATATATATATGTCGGGCGGAAACCTCGTATGTCCAAATTGCATATTTTTTCACATATCGATGCTATTGGTCAGTCCCCACGTGGGTCTGTTATTTTTACAAGTTATTAACCAATCTAAAGTCTTGAAAATAGCTTGAGCACAAATCTCATAACTCATTGGACACTTCAACTGTCCACCTCTTCCTCACTCCGCGGGAGAGCTTTGCAGCATATTTCTCCTTAATAGGAGTCGCAACGAATCAACACGTCTTCTGAGGTAAATGTCTTCAAAACACTTCAAAAAACATATATATATATATAGGTGGACATCCTTGTGACACAAGACTGTCAGATGACTCTCTTTACTTAGTATAACACTGATGAGTTATTCCTTTTGTATAGAATAGCTTTGATTTCTTCTCATTTATTCCCTGAATAGATGCTGTGGGCTTTATGCACAGGCAAAAAAAAAAAACACAGGCAAGAGACATTATTTAAAAATGGGATTCAAGTGGGAGCTCTGAGAATTACTTGTGGATTATGCTTTAATAACGTGTCAAAAAAGACCTATAAAGTCGACAACTGAAGGGGAAAGCACTGCAGCAGAAGTGTATTTGAGATGTGGAAGGATGACACATTATGTAGAATAAAAACCAGTAAAGTATCTAATTTTTCTCATGGGAATCGTTTACAGTGGCTTTTTCCTCTTCTGATTTTCTTTATTTTTTTAAGTCAGGCAAGACATTGTATTACTGACCGAAAATAGCAGAAAAAAAAAATCACTCACTGGAATGAGTTGGAAAGGACTTGTCCATTAAGGTCCACACCAGAACTTGCTGTTGGCCTTCATCAGATGCACTGATTGACATGAACCATTTTCTTTAAAGGTTAGCCAGTTGTCATGTCAAATATGGCATCTGCTAAGCTGATTGTTAGACATGATATGCTCATTGACTAAAAGTCATATAGAGCATATGTGAAAGAAAGATAAATGGAGTAAATTATCAGCATAATCAAGCAGGGTCTATAATAGGTTATGTGATGGTAAACTTAAGCACACAGCAGTTTGCTTATTTACAACAACAACAACAACAACAACAACAACAATAATAATAATAATAATAATAATAATAATAATAATAATAATAATAATAATAATAAATTCATTCATTCATTCATTTTCTACCACTTATCCGAACTACCTCGGGTCACAGGGAGCCTGTGCTCCCTCATCTCAGGCGTCATCGGGCATCAAGGCAGGATACACCCTGGACGGAGTGCCAACCCATCGCAACCACTAATAATAATAATAATTAATTAATTAATTAATTAATTAATTAATACATATTGATGACACAACCCAACACACACACACACACACATTTTATATATCTGGGAGGAGGTATTTCGATTGGCCAGAACAATGCTATAATGAGGAAACAGTAACCTTCTTGAATGTTTTAATCTTTCTTTTCTTTAACATTTTGTTTTGGGGTAACATGATGCAAATGGAATGTGCTTAAATGGTAGGTGATTATGTAAATTAAAATGCATAGGCCAAGAGACTAACCAGCTGAAATGAGCAATCAGAACTGGCAGTTTGCAGAGATGAGGGGGAAGATTAAGCTCTTGTTTCATTTTCAAAAGCTGGGATCTGTTCATAACAGATTATACAAATTTTAGCCCATAGGCTGGACAAATCAGTTCACTGTTCTATAAGCTTGTTGCTCTAAAATGCATTCTTGTGAAAAAAAAAAAAACGGTTACATATAGCCTTCTTACATATTAACACAAAACATTCTTTTATTAAAAAAAAAAAAAAATGATCGGTTACTTACTGGGGTCTTCAAAGTGATGGCAAATAAATGGGCAGATATTAAATTCATGTCAGGATATATGATGTACAAAAGCTTGCTAGGGTGCAAGAGCTGTATATAAGAGTAAACATCTTTAAACATTACTCCCTTTCAAGCCTTTTTCCTTTCAGGAGAGGAGGCTTTTGCTCGAAGAAGCTTGAAAGATCCAGCTGCATTTGAATGACGTCTGAAACCATGTTTACACCAAAATGTTTGCAGAATGTACCATACAGTATACTGTAAATATTTCTAAACATGTGCCCATAATATGCAGGATTCATGCGAGATACTAATTGCCGTATATTTTAAGAAGCATCTGACATTGAAATGCTTGCTTTAACTTGTAGCCACAGTGTGTTACAGTATCATCTGCATAAAGGCTTGGAAAATGTCTAAAAGCCTAAACGACCTGCATTTGCATGTCATTTTTTAAAATACAGTACATAGATTATGATTCAAATCTTATCAGGGCCATTTTACAAAATTATCATTGCTGAATTCATATATCCACTGTGGCAGCTATAAAAAGCAATCTGTATTTATTACCTTGATTATTTTCTGACAAATCAGTGCATGCAAGTATTTATCTACTACTTATTTTGACTGTATAGTAATATTGTATGTTCCTGATTATAGGATTCTGTTTCTGGTTTTGGGTCCATCTATCTATCTATCTATCTATCTATCTATCTATCTATCTATCTATCTATCTATCTATCTATCTATCTATCTACTGAAACCTGATTCATTTGGAGAATGGTGTTTTAAAAAGAAGCAAAAACAAATTAAAATGGATTTTATCATCAGTAGAGAAAATTGAAATTTGTTGCTATAGATATTAGTGCCATGGCAACAGCTTGGTAAGCAGGGACAATTTATAGAAAGTGAGAATAAAACAATCAGTCCTAAGAGGTTATTTACAGAGGGTACAGTACACTCCTCAGCACCTCCACAAATGAGCGACAGCATTGTGTCTTCCCTGACATATCACTGTGACCTAGCAGATTTATCGGCATGCACAGCAAAATAAATTCACACGGCTCCTCGTATTTATTCATCCATGACATTCAAAGTATTTCTTTAGAACAATTGAAACCCATGGGCATATCTGGCAGATTTAACACCTATATTATACTGGTCTCCTGCAGAGAAACGCTGTTCTACAGTAAAAATGGTAAATGGGAAATTAATGGGATATGGGAAAACAACAACTCAACCTCTTTCATTTCTAGGTTTTATTTATCAAGGCCTAAATAACAATGAAGGGGGCACGGTGGCTTATTGGTTAGCACGTTCGTCTCACACCTCCAGGGTTGGGGGTTCGATTCCCGCCTCTGCCTTGTGTGTGTGGAGTTTGCATGTTCTCCCCGTGCCTCGGGGGTTTCCTCCGGGTACTCCGGTTTCCTCCCCCGGTCCAAAGACATGCATGGTAGGTTGATTAGCATCTCTGGAAAATTGCCCGTAGTGTGTGAGTGTGTGAGTGAATGAGAGTGTGTGTGTGTGTGCCCTGCGATGCGTTGGCACTCCGTCCAGGGTGTATCCTGCCTTGATGCCCAATGACGCCTGAGATAGGCACAGGCTCCCCGTGACCCGAGTTAGTTCAGATAAGCGGTAGAAAATGAATGAATGAATGAATAAATAACAATGATGTGTTTCTTATAGACATTTGTAGGTCTATATGTACAACTGTTTATGGAGTTGAGGTTTGGACTTTGACCATTTTTTGTCATTCAGAGGTTGATTTACTCGTGTGCTTGGGATCATTGTCCTGTTGCATGGCCCAGTTTTGTCCCAGCTTAAGCTATGGGACCATTGGCCTCACATTTGTCTCAAGAATATTTACATATAAAGTGGATTTCAATGTTGTCTCAATGACCACAAGACATTTGGCTGAAAAACAAGTGCAAATATTCACCCCGTCCTGGCCATCATGTTTACTGGGTTTTCCACAACTGTGTTTACTGGGTTGCCCTCGGAATATTGGCACCTGCCTTGAAGGTTATTTCTTCTTCATTTTTCTAAACATTTTTCTAAACATAGTCACACTTTTTAATAATTAACTAATATTATACATTCCATTGGCTGTTATTATGATTGGGAAAAAAAGAACATTGTACAATTTCCCATTTCTGAATTTTATTTATTTTCTTTGGTTCTTGGAAACTACATTAGAAATGACTACATTTCGAAGTCTGTTTTGTAATTTCTATGTCACTTGAGGTTATTTGATTGTTATAGACTTTAGCGAGATCCACACAGTTGTTGTTTAACACATGAGAAAAACATAAATGCACAGAATTAATGGTGGGTGTACTTTCTTTTTTCCATTTTACTGTAAATGGGATGCTACAATTATGCTGAAAGCTCTACAGTCTACTGTACTGCTTTGTACCTATAGCAACCTTATAAATCTGTATATACCTGAAAACAGACATATGCTAGACATATGCTATATGCATATATATCATCCAAGGAAACTATATGAAACTGAGTGATAATATAAATGTAATCTGTGTATATAACAAGTAATTATCAGGTATATAATACAAATAAAAATAAAAATAAAATTCTATAACATGCAACACATTTTTATTGCAAGGAACTGAGACAGATGTTACAATTCATTGATTTAGGTGCATGTCTATTCATGTGTATATGTATATGTGTGTCAATACCTTTTATAAATGCTCCAAAATTCACATCTATCCACCTACAGCTGGTCTGTAAAAATAGCTGAGCATAAACAAATCTATAATAAAAAGTGGCTGAGAATGTTTGATGTAATGCAATAATGCCATGTTCCCTTGACCCAGTGTTTCTGCCAGAGGATAAACTAATCAGAAATGCAAAAATATGAGCTTTAAAGGAGAGACAGGGGCAAATGTGAGCTTATTTTTTTTGTTTTAGTCTTCCGACTATCAGAGACAAGATTGTTTTTTCAAGATTGAAATCCTGAGATTTAAAAGTCTATGGATAATAGTATCTGCATTGTGTAGTGTTTTGGGGATGGTTTATAAAAAATATTGATTATTTTTCTATAAACAATCTAAATATATATGTAAATATATAATTTACTATAATATATAATTAAATATAACATTTCTAGGGGGCACGGTGGCTTAGTGGTTAGCACGTTTTGGGGGTTCGATTCCCGCCTCCACCTTGTGTGTGTGGAGTTTGCATGTTCTTCCCGTGCCTCGGGGGTTTCCTCCGGATACTCCGGTTTCCTCCCCCGGTCCAAAGACATGCATGGTAGGTTGATTGGCATCTCTGGAAAATTGTCCTTAATGTGTGATTGCGTGAGTGAATGAGAGTGTGTGTGCCCTGCGATGGGTTGGCACTCCATCCAGGGTGTATCCTGCCTTGATGCCCGATGACGCCTGAGATAGGCACAGGCTCCCCGTGACCCGAGGTAGTTCGGATAAGCGTTAGAAAATGAGTGAATGAATGAATGAATATAACATTTCTCTTTTAATTTTATATATATAAATATATGTGGGATGTGGTAGCTCAGTGGTTAAGGTGTTGGGCTACTGATCGGAAGGTCATGGGATCGAACCCCAGGTCCACCAAGCTGTCACTGCTGGGCCCCTGAGCAAGGCCCTTAACCCTCAGTTGCTCAATTCACTCTGAGTCACTCTGGATAAGGGTGTCTGCTAAATGGCGTAAATATATATATATATATATATATATATATATATACATAAATAAAGTAAAAAACAGAAACAGTGGTTTTACTATTTTATTCATAGCAGAAAAACAAATAGTACAACATGTAATGGAGTCTCTGTGAACGTGAACAAGAACGCAATTAAATTTTTTTTCCTTCCGTGCCCGCGAGGTCTTCCATGGGTTTATGTATTCCAATGTGTTTATTTCTGCTAACAGTGGAGCTTATGTCATGTCAATAGCATTTTTTAAGGTCATGCTTTTAATAACACTTATTTACTATTGATAATGGTGAACACTAGTCATTCTCCTTTTTATTCAGATAAAGATTTAGAATGTGTATCTAAAATCGTAGTGAATAGCATGAATAATCACTTTAACAGCTACTTCACACTGAAATAGCCGTTGGAGGCTAATAAGGGTCAGTTAGTCTGATCTTATTTGCCCATCATGCTCCAATAGTTTTCATTTATTATTAACATGATTAGCATCTTTGGGCTGCATGTACCTCTAATATTATTAGATGTTGAGTTCATATTCATTTAGATTAATTGCTACAAAACTGATCCCCTTATTTTCTGTGCCAGACTTAGTCCTAGAGCATTATGGGTTAGCTGCATGGCAGGAGCAGATCTTCACCCACCTGGGCCTATTGACTAAATGACAATGCTTTCTGTTCTCACATACAGCCCTGCAGATGGTGCTGATTAGAGGTAATAAACCCAGGGACAGTTTTCTCCACTTGGAGTAAATGTGTTCTTTTCTGCTGGGATTGTACTTTTCTCCTTGCACTTCCCAAATGAATAGTTTAAGATATTAATGTGATAATCTTTGGTGTGCCTCTCTTAGGCATTATTATCAGAAGATACTCAACTAGGAAGCTTCATTTTTCACTCAGAGGACGTGCGCAGCTAGGCCGAAGCTAGTCTCTAAGGACTAAAACATAACACACACACACACACGCAAACATGCAGGGACAAAATTGGGGTCTCCTGTGGTGTTTTACAACATGTTATTGCACACAACTAAAATGCAGGTCCAACTGAGAAATCACAACATGAGATGAGCAATCAGCCAGGGGTTGTGTCACATCTCAGCTTTATACAGTACGATGACAAATGTTGCTTCTAGGAAACAAAAGTTTGATCTGTAAGCACGGTATGGATGGCACGGTAAATAGGATTGGTGCAGCATAGCAATAACAAATGCTGCTCAGCACAGCAGGGCGGTGGGGGTGGGGGGGGTGGGGTGGATTTTGGGGTGGGCATTGCCACCATTTAAATGCAGACAGCAATCCTGTTGGATGGACACAGTGCAGTGGTCTGCGCAGTCTTGCTGTGCCCTGACAGATAATAATTAGCCTCAACAAATACCCATGACCTCACAGGAGCTGGGAAACAGATGCAAGGCATCGGGAGGCAGACAGTCACAGCAGCAGCATCGAGTCTCAATATGATTTTACTGCACAGCAGCTTTTGTTGATCTGCATATCTGCTGCTACTGAGGTGGGCTTCTCAGTGCCGGGAGCAGTGCTAATATAAAGTGTCTAAAATATCCTGAATATGTCATTTGTAGCTGAATCAATTAAGACCTAATATCCAATGGGGGATTTGGGGGAGGGGGTTTGAGTTCTCTTGCTATGCAGTTTGCTTTCCTTGAATAGAATCAGGGTCTATTTATTCCCTCCATCTTGCCATCTGCCAGGACATTTGTTTCGCTGTGCGTCCTCTATGCAAAGTAATATTTTAACCTCAACGTAGTCTCCTTGTTTTACCCCTGCATCCTCCTGTTGGAAAAAAAAAAAAAAAGAAAAAAAAAAAACTAAAAAAAGTTAACACCAGAGGGTGCCAAAGCTTTTTCTGTACCCAGATGTTGACTTACTTCTCCCCCACCCTTTCTTTAATAGTTTGTGTGTAATGAAAGTTACAAATGATATTTAGTTAACACTCATAGTCAAACATTTTTACTTGAGCTTAAATATTAAAAGTTCCAACACACAACACTGCATCTCAAAGATATTCACATGCACTCACGTCCCTCCAGATGTTTTACTAGACATGACCCTAAAGATATTAGCAGTTGAGTATTTCTGCAGTACCTCTCGCTGCGGAACATAAAGGAGGTGGAGTCAGATTTGGTCCGGCTCCTCTGACCTGGGTGAAGTTAAGATAAAGGTCAGTGTTTATCAAGCTGTTTACATACATGTATTTACTGTGTTTAAGATAGAGGTAAAACGTATTGCAGGAGTTCTATCCCTAGTCTTGTAGATCTAAACTCTGGCTTCTGGTAGCTGAATGCATCACATGCATCGGATTCAAAACAATGCTTGCCTGCCTACAAAGCCAAAAAGAACCAGTTCCCACTTACTGGTGGTGGAATGATCTTTCCCATGATGTCCCAACAGCTGAATCACTATCTTCAAACAATGGGTGAAGACCTACTTCTACCTGATACACTTTTTTATCACTTTTTTCCATGTTTATTTTATGTGCATATTAAAGAAACATACAAACAAAAAAAAAAAAACAACAGCAGAGTTTTAGGCTGCTATCCTATGTCTGTAACCTTGTGTACCAGAGTTAATGTAATTATGAATAGAGATTAGTGTTAATTTCGTCAGACGAGACGAGACGAAATATGTTCGTCAACAACCTTTTTTTTTCATGACTAAGATGAGACGATGACAAGACTGTCTAAAAAACGCCGACTAAGACTAAATTAACATGCATTATTGTTGGCGAAAAAAGACGAGACGAAAATGTTTTGTATAAAATAAAAACTAAGATAAAATCTCTCTTCATTTTCGTCTACAATTGTCTTTGCTTTTTCATCAGCTGTTACGCCTTTGAAATATTCAGAACGAGTTCGCGGCTTCGCGCTGTTTAGTGTGTGCGTAGAAAGAATTCGTCCACACGCCGCTCAAAAAAAAAACCTCCTGAGCTCAAGTCCACCCCTGGTCTAGGCTTTTTGTGTTAAATTATAATTTCCTGTCGCTGCGCAGGCTCTTTTATTGTACATGACAGCTTATGTCCCGATGACCGGTCTTTGCATTACGATTAAAAGCAGTATCAATAAAGTAAAAAATGTGATGTGCAGTCAAGATCGAGTGTATGCACTGTTTAAACGTGTGTTCTCAACTTCTCACTGATACTTTTGTGATTCGCGGACTGTAAAGAGGTTGTATTTTAGGCCCACAGTAAAGTAGGCCTGTTCTTTTCAGTTTTTCTGAGTGTATTTATTTTATTTCTGATTTGAACAGAAACATGAGACACAAGGCAACCAAAACAGTTTTAAAAACCTTTGTAACTTAAGTTGTCAGTCGGAGTCTGTCGGGCCCCAGCTTTTGAATTGTGTTGGTTAAAATAAAATACTCTTCAGAACAAGTTAATCATTTGTGAATGTGTCTCCTAAATCAGACATTGAAAACCAGACACGTTTAACATTTGTATTCAACAAAAATCATTCAACAAGTGTATTTGGTCAGGTAATTATGACATTTAACCAATGTTTGAGATGTGAAACACTTTTTTTACTGAAATGTTTATCAGTAATAATCTCAGTAATAATGTGTTATTTTAAAAAAGACTACAATTTTTTGACTAAAACTAGACTAAAATTAAAAGACTTTTAGTCGACTAAAACGTGACTAAGATACCTTGAGTTTTCTTTTGACTAAAACTAGACTAAAATGACGAGACTTTTAGTCGACTAAAACTTGACTAACAAAAAAAAGATATGTGAATGACTAAATATGACTAAAACTAACAAGGCAATTTGGCACAAGACTAAGACTAAGACTAAATTAAAAATAGGTGACGAAATTAACACTAATAGAGATGTAAAAGCACTTTTGTACGTCACTCTGGATAAGGGCGTCTGCCAAATGCTGTAAATGTAAATGTAAAATATCTTGAATTTGGGTGTATATATAGCCAAGTCAAAACTTATCTGGCCAGGTTTTAGATGTTTTTACAGAATTCAAGCTTTGCATTTTCGAAGGCAGATAATTTTGTTTCTTTCTAAAAATAAATTATCAAAAAATGAGAAAAAAAAAACCAATTTAGATTAAGAAAAATATCAGTAGAAATGTATTATTATTATTATAAATTATTTATTATTATTTACAATTATTATTGTTAGAAAACTATTTAAAACTTGAAATTAGTTATAAAAATACAAATAGATGTAATGATATTTTGTTCATTGTTTTAAAAAAAAAAAAATTTATTTTTTGTTATTAAAAAATAAATGTATTTAAACTACTATATTTTATATTAAATAAAATATTTTACTTGAAGATGTCTTGGCAGGAATAAATAATATATACAAGTTAATTACTAATCATGTATACAAGCAGCATGTTAGAACTGCATTTGTGTAAGATGCTTTTTTTGCACAACCTCTATACAAACAATTAAATTAACATAGCCTTTGGATTTGGATTACAAAATCTCTTTGCATTTTGCCTACTGTTTTGTTTTAGGGTTTGTTATAAGGTGTGTGTGCTAGAAAAGTGACAACAGCCAAAAGGGAGCAGGAGGTGAGAGGAAGATAAGGAGAATTAACTTGCTTCTCACTAAGCCTGCTTCGTTATGCTGCCAACTCTGAACTCAGGCCCTCGTCAGGAGATCAGAGAAGAATTAGTTTGCTATAATATTAAGACAGTAGGGATTCTACAGAGAGATTGGAGAGACACGGTAAGGTCAATTCCTAAAGACAGATCCCTTTTTACATTCTCTCTTGGGAACATTATTTCAGTCAATAGACCTCACATGTAACATTTATGAAAGGTGTATCTTTAATTTTCTTGGCACAAAGCAAGTCTCATATTTGGCACAAAAAAAAATTTGCAGCATTCATGGCTCAACAAGCTAAAACCAAAATAGCTAAACAGGAAATAACAGTCTGTCCAGAGCTCTGCAAGCATAATCAAATGGTACAGCAATGTGGGCTTTTCACACACTGATACATTGCAGTGCGTCGGGCAACATAAAATTAACCATATAGAGAATGAGATGTATCCTGCCTTGATGCCCGATGATGCCTGAGATAGGCAAAGGCTCCCCGTGACCCGAGGTAGTTCGGATAAGCGGTAGAATGAGATGTTGATGTCTCTTTGCATTTCAGGTTTGTTTATGCTAAACTGGGCAAATGGAATATCATGCTGGAATATCATCATCATGGGTGTTAATAATATTAATATGGTTACCCTCAAGGTGGGCACAGTGGCTTAGTGGTTAGCACGTTCGCCTCACACCTCCAGGGTTGGGGGTTCGATTCCCGTCTCCGCCTTGTGTGTGTGGAGTTTGCATGTTCTCCCCGTGCCTCGGGGGTTTCCTCCGGGTACTCCGGGTTTCCTCCCCCGGTCCAAAGACATGCATGGTAGGTTGATTGGCATCTCTGGAAAAATTGTTCGTAGTGTGTGATTGCGTGATTGAATGAGAATGTGTGTGTGCCCTGCGATGGGTTGGCACTCCGTCCAGGTGTATCCTGCCTTGATGCCCGATGCTGCCTGAGATCCCTGTGACCTAAGATAGTTCGGATAAGTAGTACCGGAGTACCTGGAGGAAACCCCCGAGGCACGGGGAGAACATGCAAACTCCACACACACAAGGCGGAGGCGGGAATCGAAACCTCAACCCTGGAGGTGTGAGGCAAACGTGTTAACCACTAAGCCACCGTGCCCCCAGAAAAAAAATCTTAATTTAGAAAATTAAATTAATTCCAAAGATTCCCAAATCTGTCATATTTTGTCAAGAGAATTAATTACTTTAATCATAGACTTCTGTTATCAACCAACACATTGATTGCGAATGCAGTCAGATTACGAATGCAAACAGAACTAAACATAAAATAATGCCACGAACACTCAATGAATTTATTTGCCCAAAAAATACAGACAGGATAAAATTCTCAGGAGGGAAAAAAAGGTAAAAAGATTTCCGTGCTCACAAAATATTCCATTTAGCATGTCCGGAGTAATGACCTCAGGAAGTATATGAGACAGAAGTGACTGGAGGCTATGCTACAGTACAGCTGTGCCAGTCTGATATGGAGGTTTAATGTGAGCTTGCTGGATGTGAAAGGCCATGATACATTTAATGTAAAATATAAACCTTTAGACAAAGAATTTACAATTGATTCCATAATTTAGTGTTGCTACATTTTAGAGAGATTTTCATATCTTCATGCATAAATAAAATATATCATTTTTATCAAGAATTTAAGGCAGTATTTAATTTTTCCAACACTATATAATATTCCAAAAAAAAACAAAGTAAACTATAAATTTCTATACCAAAATTCTTATAACTTCATTCTATACCATTATTCTGACCCAATTAAAGTAATTTACTTAGTAATTACATGACAATACTTAAATAGAAGAGAGTAATTACATTACAATATTTAAATGTGTACAATAATACAGTATTTTGGCTTAAAGCTTAATTTTTATTTTTTTTTTTTACCAACAGAACACATTATATATGTCCAAGATTTATTTAAGATCCTATAAATACATTTATAGGATTGCTTGTCTTTAAATTAGACTCCCTGACAATGATTCACAGACTTCTGTATTACCTTGGACAAATCACTGATATATTACTCTAATATATTATATATACTGCTTGGAGGCTAATACATAGCTTGTGCAGTACATAGTAACCTGAAACAAAGTTCCTTCAGCTATAATAAACAACACACAATTAAGAAATAAGCAGAAATTAGCACAGTTTCACATATAGTGCATGTGTGCAAACAGTGCAATACAGGAGACAGTGCAAAACAGACAGCAGAATCCATTACACGACAGTACAGTACACTACAAGACACCACAGGAGTGTACGCAGAACAGCATCGACCAGTATACAGTGTAAGTAAGGATGCTTTGGTTGCAAACACATGACAGCAGTAGTTTGTAACAGCATCTAAAATTGGTGCAAAAATTACAGTGCAAGGCCAGAGATGTACAGTATGAGTGTGTTTGTGTGTGTGTGTGTGTGTGTGTGAGAGAGAGAGAGAGAGAGAGAGAGAGAGAGAGAGAGAGAGAGAAAGCAGTTTCTCTTCAGGCTTGGGGTGAAGAAATAGTACACAGTCTGGTTGTGAGGGTTTAAATGCTTTGGTACTTTTTTCCAGACAGCAGGAAAGTAAAGAGTGTGTGTGAGGGATGCTTAGGGTCATCCACAATGCTCCTGGCTTTGCAGATGCCTTGTGTGGTGCACAGATATGGTAGCATATTAATTACAAAACACAAACGTGACAGCGCAATCATCATGTGTATGAAGAAATAAATGGAATTATGATGTTGTTTTACATCTACCAGCAAAGGGGCACAGAATTGCAAGAAATGTTGAGGATGAGCAAGCAATCAATATGTAGTTGCTGAACTGGGATTTTTTAATGCTGTTGTCCTATCTTATTTTACACACAGTTTGCTTCTGGTAGAAGGGGCCAGGGTGCCTTCATGGTGTGAACTCCCTCTCCTTCTGGCACTCCCTCTCCGTCAAGCTCAGTGTAAGACCTTTTAATCTAGTGTTGGATAAGAACACATCTAATAATCAGAATCTGAAGCTTGATCTTGCATTAAACAACTGTTTAAGCTCTTATGATCAAGAGCATAGTGATGCTGAACATCTGCAATTCTGCTGCTGGATGGATCAACCATGCGAGATGCACAACTGGTTGAACTGCACGATTCTCTTCTCGGAATTAGGCAATTTTTTTTTTGTAAGGTAATTTATAACAAACTAATGCTGGTAATATATAATTATATATAACATTTTAACACATGTAAATTATGGACAAAACTGTAGGTCTCTGAACATGTTTAGTGTAAGTCACATCAAAATTAAATATAAGTTTTGCTTGATTTTAAACAACAAAATTCAACTTTTTTTTAGACTTTTGCAGAAATTCCCAATACTAAAACATCTGGGATCTTGTGTGGGAAAGAAAGAAGAAAGCTGTGGGATGTGAAAAGGTTTACTAATGCGTTTCGGATAAAGGTGGGGATAAAGAATGATATTCTCTGGACAAAGGTTTGCTCAAAGCTGGTGTTGGTGTCCATTTCTACAAGAAGAGATCATGGTTCACCTTTTTGTTAGTATTCCTGTGTTCAATAAAATGAAAAAAAAAGAAAAAAAAACTGGCATATGTGTTTAGTGAAAAATATTGTCGGCAGATAAACCAAAACAATTGTTAGTGTAGACCGAAGTATGTTATTGGAGTAACTGAGAGTGTCAGCAGGTGAGGCTCAGGATGGCAGTTGACAATACATTTCTAGACTGTCTAGATTGACTTGATTTCCAGGTTTAATACCTATTCATGTCTTTTCTTTAGCCTTTTTTTTTTTTTTTTGTCCTCATGGATATTTGCATGCTCCTTTTCAGTGAATACAGAAGCAAACATGTAAATCACCAGCCTGCTACTGCTGCCAAGCTGCTCTATGAAATTAGTGGAGCATCTCAACTTCACAGATACTGTATGAGATGGAATAGAAAATCAATTATGGCTAATCAGTCATAATTCCATGAATTGTCCAGGAAACAAAGAAGCCTGTATGCAAGCAGAAAGAAAGAGAAGATTAAAACAGAGATCACTATGAAAATACATAAACAGGAGACAAATGAAAACTTTTGGCCTTGTTATGCTGTGGCACTTTTCTGACTAACTTTTCTGACATAGTTTGGGTCGACTTATTTCCACAGAATCCCTAAGAGTCATTGCAAACGAATACCAAGTTATTCTGCCGGATTTCCTTTATGATAAACGTTTTCTGATGAAATATTTCTATTCTCATTGAACTTGCTTTTTGATGATGGCAACCCACAGGGCATGAGGGCTCACTGTGAATGGTTTGATAAGTGTTAAATGGTATGGTATAATATTTGGCATCATTGGGGAAAATTTAAAGCAGCATCTGAGGGTATATTTTTTTTAGGAAAATGGGGTTTAATTTTTCTATGCCAAATTGCACTGAAGCTGTTCTGGAGGCTCGTGGTGGCCAAATGCATGCTAAGACATTTTATTCTGTTTTATACATGTATGTTTTATATATATATATATATATATATATATATATATATATATATATATATTTATAAATCATTATTTCCTTATAATTTCTAACCCATCTGTATATATTGTATATACATGTATATGAATGCTTTTGTTTTTTTTAATTGCATGAATATTAAAATGTTAATGTATCATAAATGCTAACGTATAACATGTAAGCATGCTCGCCTCACTGAAACATAAACTACAATCATACGCAATTACACTAAATTTATATTAATAGATCAATTCTTCTCTGTGCATTTTAACTATACATGTGCAAAATCAGTAAATATATACAATCATAGAGTTTGGTACTGAAAAACTTTCTCAAGGTTTTCTTCCTTCATCTCTGAGACTCTCAGCACTGTTGCTAAAATAGCATGTGCCAAACACTCAGTCAATTTTAACCCACAGATTTTGTTCTTTAAATGTCATTATTCCTGAAATTCTGACAAACTAGAAGCAGCAATACAAAAGACATCCTGATGTAGAGCTATCAACTTAAATGTTTCAAATATCAGCTACTGTACATATCAGATTATATTAATATAAGGGAAGTAATAATACATCAATTTCCTTTATGTATGTTTCTTGCAGATGCAAATTTTTGCTTTGTAAATTGTAAAAGTTCTAAAATGCAAAAGCTGTAAGCATGAAATGATGCATACATAAGTTAAATTAATCATGTAAATACTGGGGATCCAGTGCAACGCAGTATATGATGTTAATTTCATGTGAAAAGAAGCTATAATATAAAGCTGATGTTTTCTGGGATGTTAAAAGGAATTAAAGGGGAGTTTTTTTATATATAATATCGTGATTCTAAATGTGGCATTTATATTTGCTTATATTTTCAGAACTCCTAAAAAAGTGCTTTCTGATTTAAGGGGACCTACTCACTCACTCACTCACTCACTCACTCACTCACTCACTCACTCACTCACCCACTCACTCACTCACTCACTCACTCACTCACTCACTCACTCACTCACTCACCCACCCACCCACTCACTCACTCACTCACTCACTCATTTTCTACCGCTTATCCAAACTACCTCGGGTCACGGGGAGCCTGTGCCTATCTCAGGCGTCATCGGGCATCAAGGCAGGATACACCCTGGACGGAGTGCCAACCCATCACAGTGCACACACACACACTCTCATTCACTCACGCAATCACACACTACAGACAAGTTTCCAGAGATGCCAATCAACCTACCATGCATGTCTTTGGACCGGGGGAGGAAACCGGAGTACCCAGAGGAAACCCCGAGGCACGGGGAGAACAAGCAAACTCCACACACACAAGGCGGAGGCGGGAATCTAACCCCCAACCCTGGAGGTTTGAGGCGAACGTGCTAACCACTAAGAAGGGGGCCTACATTTGTTCTTTATTGTTCAATATACTTATACTAGAGGACGACACATTTACATTTACATTTACGGCATTTAGCAGACACCCTTATCCAGAGTGACTTACAACTGAGCAACTGAGGGTTAAGGGCCTTGCTCAGGGGTCCAGCAGTGGCAGCTTGGTGTGAACCCATGACCTTCCGATCAGTAGCCCAACACCTTAACCACTGAGCTACCACATCCCAGCAACATTAGCTACAGAACCTACATGCTAAGCTTTCTAGGAAGGTTTACATATTTTACTGATGAACTTTCTCTACTTTATATAGTAGTGTCCTGTGGCAAATATAAACTTGGAGAAGTTAACAATTTAACAAATCCTTAATTTACCAATGAGCTCAGGACTTAAGTCAACAAACAGATTCTTCATTCACACACAAACTGTGTGTGCGCTGTCTAACCAGATCTAGGCTTTATCAAAGCAGCAATGTCACACAGAAGAAAATTCTCTACCGTACAGGCTTACACTGTCACAGAGATGGATACGGCCTAATGGAGTTGCAGCAAGAAAATGCAAGGTTAGTCTTTTATATAGGCAATCTTTTTAATCATTCTAGGCATCAACATTAAACGTCATATTAATCCTCATTGAATTCTTCAGTAAGAAGGTTTTTCCTTAGATATTAAAGTTAAACAGAGCACAATGCAAATTCCATTATTAAATTCACTCACTCTCACTCATTTTCTACCGCTTATCCGAACTACCTCGGGTCACGGGGAGCCTGTGCCTATCTCAGGCGTCATCGGGCATCAAGGCAGGATACACCTGGACGGAGTGCCAACCCATCGCAGGGCACACACACACACTCTCATTCACTCACGCAATCACACACTACGGACAATTTTCCAGAGATGCCAATCAACCTACCATGCATGTCTTTGGACCGGGGGAGGAAACCGGAGTACCTGGAGGAAACCAGAACATGCAAACTCCACACACAAGGCGGAGGTGGGTTATCGAACCCCGACCCTGGCTGTGTGAGGCGAACATGCTAACCACTAAGCCACCAGGTTAGCACATTCGCCTCACACCTCCAGGGTCGGGGTTCGATTCCCGCCTCCACCTTGTGTGTGTGGAGTTTGCATGTTCTCCCCGTGCCTCGGGGGTTTCCTCCGGGTACTCTGGTTTCCTCCCCCAGTCCAAAGACATGCATGGTAGGTTGATTGGCATCTCTGGAAAATTGTCCCTAGTGTGTGATTGTGTGAGTGAATGAGAGTGTGTGTGTGTACCCTGCGATGGGTTGGCACTCCGTCCAGGGTGTATCCTGCCTTGATGCCCAATGACGCCTGAGATAGGCACAGGCTCCCCGTGACCCGAGGTAGTTCGGATAAGCGGTAGAAGATGAATGAATGAATGAATTAGAATACTGTGAATATGAGTCTCGAGATAATCACTAAGTTGCTGCTAGTTTCTAGGGAAAACCAGGTGAGATTATCTGCAGCAAAAAGATGAATCCTAAGTTAAAATCATTCCAAAATAAAAAAAATCAGGAGGATAGATGATGGTGGTCAGTCCAGATTTCAAGCAGAGACGCACTATTAAGATGATGGGAGACAGTAAGCTGTGACATGCTGTTTTGCTTCCTGGAAAGATTTTCGTTTTGTCTTTTTTCATTTTACATTTTTACTATTTAATTTCATCAAGTGGATGTTTGACTGGATGAATCTATTTAAGTTGATCTTGAATATTTTTATTTAATTGACCCATTATACTTTATGGCATTATACTTATAGAAATGTCACAGTATGTTTCTCCAAAAAATGTGCCTTAATATTTCATTAATGTTGATGCCAATGCTTAAGAATTATAATACCAATGGAACTACAGGATTTTCTGCGAACTAATTATGTGTTGTACTTTATTACGGCAATTGATCACAATTTTTTTTATTGATCAAATATTTAATGCCATAATGGACTTATAATGCTAATATAATGCTTTATAAACTATGACAAGGTAAGGTTTTAGGTAACTTATATCTCTAAAGACTTAACACTTAAACTGAATGTCAGGCATAATGGTACATAAACATCACATGAAAACCAAAAGCATGCGACCAAAGGATAACAGGACATTTCACAAATAAGAAATAAAAAGGTTAAATAAATAAATAAATAAATAAATAAATGGAAATTGCAAATAAATGGACTGGTAACATTGGTCTTATTTCTCATTTGGTTCATTGTTGTAGTCCAGGCTCAGTGTCTGCATTTATTGATCCAACTGCCTCAAACATTCTTTTGATATGTATCGTGTCAAGTCTCTTATCTGTGAATTGCAGGCACCATTCATGGATTTAATGGAAAAAGTCTGCATTTAATTTAAATTTATTGAAAACACTCTCTATAAGCTTAGGGGGTGGGGTCCTTTTATCATTATGTCATCAAAGCAATCTTATTTATACAAACTAATCTGAGGTAATTCTAAAATGAAAGAAGGATTAAGCATTTTCCCTTGATTGTAAAAGAAACTATGTTCTTGCAGGCCTTAAATGGCTTAGGAATGAAAAAGAAAAAAAAAAAAAAAAAACACACAGCAAGCGAAATGTCCCAAATAGTGAGTGTTTTTTTATTATTAGGGAACTGTAAATGAATAGATATATAAACTAGCCATGGGGGTCACAGTCCAGTGACTTCTGTGCCGGTCTCAAGCCCGGATAAATAGAGAGGGTTGCGTCAGGAAGGGCATCCGGCGTAAAACATTGCCAAATTTAACCATGCGAATCATCAGTACAAATTTCATACCGGATCGGTCAAGGCCCGGGTTAACAACGACCGCCATCGGCGCCGTTGACCTACATGGCGCCAGTGGAAATTGGGCTACTGTTGGTCGAAGAAGTAGAAGAAATGAATAGATATATAACCATGTAACTGCCTTCATGTGATACATCCATATCAGATGATTCTTTGATGAAGTAAATATATCATTATCTTAAGAATCTGGAGTTTTTGATGTAACTATACACATGTAAAACCTACAGATATAAAGATCAAGTTTTCAGGTTCAGTGTTTAAACCACTGTGGTTTAATTGGTGTGTATAATTTCTCTCTCACTTATCATCATGTCGTTGAAGCTCACTGCTGTAACTTTATAATAATGTGTTGGGAAAATGTGGAAAATGTCATGGCTTGTGACAAAGTCTTTTAATCATTTAATCAAAGAAAATTGTAAACCCTCCTCAATATACACTGGAAATCTTGTGTGTCCACAACAGTTTCATATTACTATGTAATTCATATCCGAATAAATTACATTTCTTAGAATTAGCCATTTCTTAAAACAAGAGAGATCAGAATAGATTGTAACTAAAAACTGGCACATCATTGTGATTTTCTCAGATTTCATATCACAAAGGAACATTGTTCAGTAGTTCTGGCACTGCTATGTCTCCCAAGGTGAACAAATGTGACAAGACTTTTTTTTTTTTTTTTTTTTTAAATTCTACATTTGCTAAACTCCCCAGGCCTCCATGAGAAGATAAGTGTAATGAGACTATTTTTTAAAAATTCCTGCAGTTTTATTGCAGACAAATGCAAGGAGAATTTTATGATAATCTTCTGTTGCATATCTGAAAGTATCCCTGATGAAAATTGGAAAAAAATCATACAGAGTAAAACAGAGCAGAAGATGCAGTGGGCACATTAGAACACGTCAGAACAGTAATTTATTAATTTATGTTAATCAAGTCAAACCTCCCACATTTGATATTTTAAAAATATTCCAGTTAACATTGCATATTTCCTGAAGGAAAAGGAGGTGATGTGCTGCACATGGCTGTACATAAAAACACAAACAAATGTGACAACGTTCTTCTGCATTAAGCTACATCATTTCCTCATTGTTTGCAAATGATGCATTCTTATAGGAGACAAAGTCCTGCTAAAGGTAAATACTAAATTCATTCTAGCTTTAGGTGTTGTTATAATAATAATAATAATAATAATAATAATAATAATAATAATAATAATAATAATAACAAAACAACAAAATAACAATAATAATTGTTAATAATAACATTAACAATTATTATTGTTATTATTATTATTATTGTTATTTTGTTGTTTTGCTGTTATTATTATCATTATTATTATTATTATTATTATTATTATTATTATTATTATTATTATTATTATTTGTTCTGTTTTATGATTCTTTACTGTTTAAAAAGTGACTGCATCCATATTTAAATAAATCAGAATTTTTAAGAGTTGGAATAAATAGAAAGTTGTTATTAAGGTAAATTAAGTTAAATATAAGGGGCACGGTGGCCACGTTCGCCTCACACCTCCAGGGTTGGGGGTTCGAGTCCCGCCTCCGCCTTGTGTGTGTGGAGTTTGCATGTTCTCCCCATGCCTTGGGGGTTTCCTCCTGGTACTCCGGTTTCCTCCCCCGGAACAAAGACATGCATGGTACTGTAGGTTGATTGGCATCTCTGGAAAAATTGTCCGTAGTGTGTGATTGCAAGTGAATGAGAGTGTGTGTGTGCCCTGCGATGGGTTGGCACTCCGTCCAGGGTGTATCCTGCCTTGATGCCCGATGACGCCAGAGATAGGCACAGGCTCCCCGTGACCCGAGGTAGTTCGGATAAGCGGTAGAAGATGAGTGAGTGAGTGAGAAGTTAAATATATGTAATTGGAAAATGTAGCACCATCACAACCTCTTATTTAGAGTTGACTTAAGCATAAAAAGTTAATACACAAATTATACACATCAATATTCAGAGATGCGACATAAGCAGTACCGATTTGTATTAAGTTCAGCACTACTTTCTGAAAGTTTGATGTAACTATTAGCTACGCTTACCAGCTTGTTAAACTGTGGGCTCATTTTTATTACAAAGAAATGAACATAGTTGCAACTAGCAATAATGATATTTTAGAGGCAAGTGCTTGTGTTTGTGTTGTGTGGTGGATCTGGAGCCTGTAATGTAAACACTTGGGGCTTTATGGTTGAATTCACCCCAGATTCACACACTCACGTGCAATAGTATAACCTGAGCTAAGGCACTCATCAACAAAGCATAATCTGGGCTCAGGCTTGAACCTACTGTAGGGCCCCAGTGCTATATAGTAGCAAAGCTACTCTTGCTCCAACATGCCACAAATGAAGATTATCTGCATAAACCTGCAGGTGCCCCAGAGAAGTTAATCAACTGTCATTGAATATTTGAAACTTTACTGCAAAGGTTTCTATGTATTTTTGGGATAGTCAGATGTTGAAAACATCAGCTCTAAATCTGGCCCACAGGCCATATTGTGCTAAAAGTGCTGAATAACCTCTTACCAAGGACAAGATTTTACAAGCCTTGAGGCAGAACATTGTTGAAAAGTTTTTTTAAAAAGTAAAAGAAAAACGATGCGTAAAAACTCACCGTAATGAGTAAAATGATCCAGGACATATTACAAATGCAGATCATGATGACTGGTAGGACTAGTGGCATAAAATATGATGCTCTGTGATTAGTGGACATAAAATGGCACTTGTTTATGAGCACACACACACATACTCAGCAGATCTGGGAATATTCAATACCAAAAGATGTGCCCTATGGCAAGGTGCATATATACTGTACAACATGATCACTTACCACTTTCAAAGTGTATTATCTCCTGTAATTCTTATAAATATGTCAGACCATATGCAAGGTATTTGAGTGCAAGAACATAATGTAACACTTTTGCATTACGGACAATGTCAGTAAAGATTACGGCGACTTTTACCTTCTGTAAAAAGGTCCGGAAAAATTACCTCAGGTAATTACGGACCTCAGGTCATTACGGACAATGTCAGTAAAGATTACGCCGACTTTTACCTTCTATAAAAAGGTCTGTAAAAATCACCTCAGGTAATACTAATCCTGCCCGAATAGACGCGCTGTAAATATGTACGGTAAAATTCCGTCATTTCCTGTTTAAAAGTAGTTTTGCAAGCATGGAGGCGCCATGTTGTCTGTTATCGCACGTGATAACAGGAAGCAACGTCATACGCACATGAAGACAAGGAGGTTACTGTGGTGCGTAAAGCGAGTTACCCCTCCCACTTCTGCTAGTTTTACTGAGATGTCTTGTCCCGTTCGAATTGGCCAATTAATATTACAGACATCCTGAGGTAAAATTGCATTACTCCACGTCCCCACGTAAAACTAATCCCGTCCGAATAGGGCTTTAGAAGGGACAAAATGTGGTGATCATGAACAGATGATCGTGATCAGAGATCACTTAAATCATCACTCAAATAATAAAATAAACAACAGAACTTACAATAAAACAATAGTTTAATAGCACAATGTAAAATGAGCTCATGGAATTCGGACTAAACAGTTGTGTAGATTTAAAAAAAAACGTTTTACAGCTAGGCTTATCAGAAAAAAGGCTTAATTGTACTAGGGAGTTTAATGTGGCCTAATTGGACTCATGTGGTCTGATGATTCCAGATTTACCCTCTTCCAGAGTGATGGGCACATCAGGGTAAGAAGAAAGTCAGATAAATTGATGCGCCCATCGTGTTTAGTACCTACAGTACAAGCCTGTGGAGGCAGTGTTATGATTTGGGATTGCTTCACTTGATCAGGTCTAAGTTCAATAACATTATGTGCCCAATAGATGAGGTCAGTTGACTAACAGAATATACAGTACAGAATGATCCATTGATTGTTTGTTTCCTGGTGGGAAAGGCATATGCCAATAAAAACAGCATTTCTCTCATTAGCAAAAACTGAACCTATTTCACTATTGTTATTATTATTATTATTATTATTATTATTATTATTATTATTGTTATTATTATTATTATTATTATAATTATTATTATTATTATTATTATTATTATTATTATTATTATTATTATTATTATAATTATTATTATGTAATATATTTATGAATTGTTGAGCTATTATTGGCAGAAAGGCTGTCATATCAAACTTCAACTAATATGACATTTTTCATAAAGGTTCTTTATTAAAGTTTTGGATCTAAGCTAAAATACAGCCCCATGAGCAAAAGCCTAAGGAGCCTTAAATGCCTTCTACATAACTTATGGACTCTCAGACCACTTCTTTTCCTTGAGGCAATTCTTCAAACAAATGAAAGTAACTGATGGTCCAGTTAAACAATGTTTTTTTTTTTCTACCTCTATTTTTTCTTACAAAAGAAGCCCATGATGCAAGGATCTGCCTTTTTTATGGTCCTCATTATCATAATGGTAATCATAATCCTATTACATGCACTTATGGCACGACAAAACATCTCAATAACCATTATTATTGGCTGGGCACTCTGGTCAGTGGTGTGTGGCATACTGCAAATGCTCTAGCCTCCTTAAAAATGCCATTGTGACCTTGTCCGTTAATGGATGTTTCCATGGAAAGAATTGGTATGGATCATGGGCACAAATCCTGAGGTGTGTTATATTTCAACTGCAAAATCGGTAAGAGGGACATTTAGAAAGTAAGAATGAATTTCAATATGTGCTGGACTTGGCAGCAAAACTCCACACACTTGGCCAACTAACACAGGAAAATATGCTATAGGCTCAGGAACATCATTCTCAAAAGAGATGGTTTGGGGGGGTAGATGCACTGCAAATATAACAACCCTTTCACCAAGCATTTCTCTTCTATTATGCATAGTATTATATGTCTCCTTTACTGAGAGTTTGTTGCTGATGTATAGGTTTCCTTTTTCTCAACCAGCTGTGACAAAAGAGAGAGAATTGTCATGAAAATGCAACAGATTGCCCCAAAACAAAGCCACTTTTACCTGAGAGAACACTCACCTACTGTACATGGCTCTGTCCACTCGACCGGTTTTGATTCTCCCTTTTTAGTGGGCTTATTTCACATCTCGAAAAATTATTTACAAACCTACAATAACAACCAGCCTGCACTGGCATAGCACAGTAACTGCTATCTTTTCAATTCGGGGACACAAACCCAAATATGATTCTTTCACCCATCCAATTGCACACTTTATGATTTGCTGTGAGCTCCACCTATCTCAAAGATCCCAGGACAGCTCTCAATGGTTGTAAATGCTGCTGACACACATTATTGTAAGTGGTTTTCATCTAAATACAAAGTGGCATATGCATTGTGCAGACAGAGTATTCTATCCATGAGACACTAATACCTTGCTTGGGCTCCAGATGTGACAAATTGGTGTAATCAGATTGGAAAATATTTTTTATTTGCTAAGAGATATTATTATAATCTGTCAATACCCCTTAGTTAAGTCCAGGGTCAAATAAAAGTGAGACATCGGGGCATCAGGAATGCATTTAGACAAAGTGTTGACTTTTACAAAGTCTGCACAAAAACATTCCAATCTGTCAACTTTGGCCACCAAGACTGGCCTGCTCAAATCACTTCTCAAAAGTAAAAGCTCCTTAATTACTCCCATGTTGATCATAGCCTTGAGTTCATTCCCAACCATGTGTTTTTTTTGTTTGTGTAAGAGTGCTGATGTGGAGTTCATTCATTCATTCATTTTCTACCGCTTATCCGAACTACCTCGGGTCACGGGGAGCCTGTGCCTATCTCAGGCATCATCGGGCATCAAGGCAGGATACACCCTGGACGGAGTGCCAACCCATCGCAGGGCACAACACACTCTCATTCACTCATGCAATCACACACTAGGGACAATTTTCCAGAGATGCCAATCAACCTACCATGCATGTCTTTGGACCGGGGGAGGAAACCCCCGAGGCACAGCGAGAACATGCAAACTCCACACACACAAGGCGGTGGCGGGACCCTGGAGGTGTGAGGCGAACGTGCTAACCACTAAGCCACCGTGCCCCCATGTGGAGTTCTACACTGAAAAAAAATGGCCCCATGATGCAAGGACCTGTACACAATTCCTGGAAGCTGAAAACATCCCAGTTCATGCATTGCCAGCAGTCTCGCCGGACATGTCACCCACTGAACACGAATAAGATGCTTTGGATCGGCGTATACGACAGCCAGTTCTAGTTCCTGCCATTATCCAGCAACTTCGCACAGCCATTGAAGAGGAGTAGACCAACATTATCACGTTTTCATTTACAGGCCACAATCAACAACCTGATCAACTCTATGCAAAATATATGTGTTGCACTGCATGAGGCAAATGTTGGCCACACCAGATACTGACTGGTTTTCGGACCGCTCGGACCCCCAATACAGTAAATCTTCACATTTTAGAGTAGTCTTTTATTTTATTGTTTTATTTTATTGTATAGAGTAGTCAATAATCATGCTAATCAGTATATTGATATGAGTATCTTTATATCTAATCAGTATCTTGATATGCCACACCTGTGCTCACTAACACAGCTTTAGACAGATTTGTGAACAATATTTGAGAGAAATAGGCCTTTTGTGTACGTAGAAAAAGTCTTAGATCTTTAAGTTCAGCTCATGAAACATGGGGCAAAAACAAAAGTGTTTATAATTTTGTTCAGTATACTGTATATGGTCTGTGTGACTGACTAGAGCTGAAAAAACATCTGAAAATTCCCCTTGCAATTTGGTAACATAGGGCAAATGGCCTACACAGAAAACTTTAAGGGCACCTCTGGCCTCAACTATTCTTTATCTGCAACCATCAGCAGCAGAGACACAGGAACCATTGCTCACCATAGTTTAAGAAGATTGAAGTGTTATTTCTGCAGTGCATTGCATCTGGGTTTTACATCATCAATCTGTGATGTTCATCCTCTCGCTAAAATGGCAAGTGGCAGCAAACAAAAAACAAACAATCTGTAACATTAATTTTGTTTATGACAATCCTTGATGATAAAAAGAAAACAGTTGTCACACTGCAGATACAGTAGGTGTCTGAAATCTTCTGACACTGCCATAACTTCGGAGGCATAAAACAATTGCATCGGCCTTTAATCGGCTGCTGGTGACCATGTCAAACCAGTGATCAAAGACTAATTTTACCCTAAGATTCTCTAGGGTAGAGAATTACACAGTGTGAGACCAGCTTAAGGTTACAATAATAAGCATAAAAGCCCTTTTGGTATGACTAGCACAGTTACCAGCTGACATTTGCAACATGCCACACATGCCCACCATGGCTAACGAATAAGTATAACCCGTTAGTTGGAACCCGTTAGTGTTTTATCCTGTCCTAGATGCACCAACACAAAATATTAATTAGTTAAATGAAACAAAATTTTATTGACAGGTACCACAATTGTGTTTTTTTTTTGTAATATTGTGTTATACTGTCCTGCATTATTCAAGATGCATGGGGATATTCCTAATTAGTCACATTCAATTTGTTGTGGGCTTGATTCTCAACATACATTCATACATACATACTTGATTCTCAACATACATTCTCTGTGGCCTATACTGCACAAGACTAAGACCAGATTAACAAGTTGTTGGGAGTGGGTGGGTCATTAAATATGGCAGAGAGAGAGAGAGAGAGAGAGAGAGAGAGAGAGAGGATTGGACTGCTGCCAAGTGATCCTTCATCTAGGGACATGGGCCAGTGGCACTGGAACTACTCTGCTGTTCCTGCCAAGAGCTGAGCGATGGATTGCTCCACTACCACCAGCTCAGTGATCTGTTCCCTGTCCCACTCCTCCACTATAAAGTATCAATGAGAGGAGTCCATTCTCTACTGTGCATAGATAAAGGGGTTGTCAACTTTGTGAGCTGCAAGTGTGAGTGGTGCTAAAATCTTACTGGCATGTTGCATGCTTGAATATGGCAAGTGCTATTTGGAAACCTGGTTTTCCCCTGTTTTTCCTAGGTTTCATTTATCCACTGGCCATTTCCAAAAAAACTGTTTGAAAAACTCCAAAAAGGCATGTAGATGATCTGTGGATGGTGAGAGTTTAATTAAAATTCACTTTATTTGTAAAGTGCTTTTAACAATTCCCATTGTCTCAAAGCAGCTTTACAGACGTATGGAAACAGAATAGAGAGAAAAAGAAATAAATATATAATAATATTAATAATAGGGGGGCATGGTGGCTTAGTGGTTAGCACGTTCGCCTCACACCTCCAGGGTTGGGGGTTCGATTCCCGCCTCCGCCTTGTGTGTGTGGAGTTTGCATGTTCTCCCCATGCCTCGGGGGTTTCCTCCGGTTTCCTCTGTTTTTCCTTGGTTTTTCCTTGGTTTTTCCTAGTTCGGCTAGGAACTCAAAACACTGGGAGCTCGGGAGTTTCATATATAGCTCGACAGAGAGAGATTGAGGCAGAACACTGTAGACTTCTTTGGCACAGGGGCAATGGTGATTGTCTTGAGGCACGATGTTTTGTGGAACAACAGTGCTGCTCAGGGAAATATTGAAGATGTGAGTGAAGAAATTCGCTAGCTGTTCTGCCCATTCCCTGAGCGCCCTGCCTGGAATGTTGTCTGGTCCAGCAGCCTTCCGTGGGCTAACTGCACAGAGTTCTCCTAATGTCGGCCATGGATAGACAGAGTACTTGATCGTTGGGGGAAGGGATGGTCTTCCTTGCTGCTACGTTGTTCTGCACCTCAAACTGAGTGTAGAAGTCTCTTGTAGTTTGTAGTCTCTTGTAGTTTGTGATCACCTGGATGCCCTGCCACATGTACCGTGTGTCTCTGTTGTCTTAGAAGTGGCTGTGGATTGTCTGAGCATGTGTGTGCTTTGCTTCTTTGATGGCTCGGGACAGTTTTTCCCTAGCTGTTCTTAGGGACGCCCTGTCCCCTGCTCTGAAGACTAGCTCTCTAGAGTTTAGCAGTGAACACACTTTAGCAGTCATCCACGGCTTCTGGTTGAAGCATGTGGTGATGGTCTCGGAGACCAGGTTGATAGAGTCGCTGTTGGTTGCAGCCTCCCTGAAGATTTTCCAGTCAGTGCCCTCAAAACAGTCCTGAAGTGCAAAGGTGGCTCAGTTGCTGCTTGTGTAGCAGGTTGCTGTTGGGCTGGGGGAAGGCTGGCACACTACTTGACAATCTAACTGATTGGAGAGACTTCCATGAAGGTGTCTGAGTATTCCTTGATGGTGATTTTTTGCACCAATATAAAACTAGGTGTGGATAGCTGTGAAGGAACACTAGGGTGGCAGTTGGAGTGTCAATACAGCTATCAGCCTTGTGCTGTGCCTTCAGCAAACTTTAAAAACTCAACCTAAGTTAACCCAAACAGAAAAGGGGGCTGCCACTAACTTGCACGTTCAAGTCCAAAGTTCACACAGTGTGAGGATGTATGTATGAATGTGTGTGTCAAGAAAGATCTACCAGCTATGCCTATCTCTGTCGCAGGTTACAGGAGTCAATAAAATCACAAACAAACATTAGTAGACTGGCTGTAATCAGGCACAGTTGAGAATCATTAAACCCTACTTGTCAGTTAAGCTCACATCCTCTCCATCTACAGCTGACACTTGACCACCCCTCATTGCCATATATAGAATCTCGGTATTTCAAATACCCAAGACTAAAGAAGTGAGACAGTTTCTGAGCGCAAACCCAGTCAGGAAACCACACCATGAAAAGGTTTCCTGTAAGTCTTCTTTAATTATGTCAAATTGTGTTGAAAATCAGGAAAGTCATTTGTTACTTGAGTCCACATAAAATGTAAATTTTGATTTATATTGGACCGAATAAAATAGGCATAGGTTGGGCTTAACATTACACTGCAGTCAGAAAAAATATTTCTGGCTATAACTTTATGTTGTGTACAAAGCATGACTGATATACAGTATATATATATATATATATATATATATATATATATATATATATATATATATATATATATATATATACACTGTGATGCTCTTGATACTCCACAATGAATATCAAGATATAAATATAAATATATATAGATCTTAACTAATTAATCTTGATATTCTTTGTGGAGACCACAGGTCCTGGACTTAGTAACACTAGGAAATTGTCTGGAATATAATTTCATTTCTCATGAAAAAAAAAAGCATACCTATTAAACAATAATATAAAAATGTATAGAAATCTAACCATAAAGCCTACACCATTGTAAGTACACCATTGTAAATTCTAACACATGGGCAAAATTATATTAGAAATTTATCCGTGCTGTTTCCAAGGATACAATGAGGAAGTAAATGCTAATAAGACATAGTTATGTATTCATGAAGACTGAGCAGTGTCTTCTTTTTCACACATTTGCAAGCGTAGAGTGGTATCAAGATAAATAAATAAATAAATAAATAAATAAATAAATGTCCTTCTTGATTTGCACAGTTTTAAAAGTAATTATGCAACAAAATCCAATGAAGCAACATTAGATTAAATTACACAGTTTTAAAGTGGAAATGTGGAAGTGGAAATGCAACAGAATCTAACGCAGCAGTATATGAAAGGCTTCTAAAAGTCATAGATTGTTACAATCAATTCAGTAATTATATATTAACACTGGTTTGTCCTTACTGTAACTAATAAACAACATTAATTTCTACAGTTGGGTTGGTTTTTAGCATGATAAAATAATCAAAAATAAGATTTTATGCATTCTACTTGTGTAACAACGAGGGCTGGAGGTCCAGAAACCCAAGGACAGGAGGTGAAACTCAGCAGGTGTGGTGCCACATTCCCAAGATCTAGGACAGTCCACAGCTTCCAGCTGGACAAAAGTTGCTCCCCCATGACAATGGTAAAGTCAGCTACTTGAACCAAGGTTCAGATTAAGACCATACTGTGACTACAGGGACACTGAATCTTAAATGATGTATGTAGTGATTAATCACAGTCTGACAATGGGTCAGAATACCTTTGAGGCTCAGAATATTTGCTTTATATAAGTTAAGGCATAATATAAGAAAAGCCTAAGGGGAAACATAATATTACCTTCAGATTGTTCTTAACCTGAATAACCATGATGATGCTTGACCATACTCAAGTCAAACTGACCCATTTCAGATCTCCTAATTCGAATGTCTTCCTATCACAGTGTCAGAAATGGGGGTGTCTTCATGGATAAAACCAGATTGAAATGCCGGGATAACAAAAAACACAATTTAATAACAAACACAAAAAACCCTGAAAAAACATAGACAGTGGAAAACATCATGAGAACTAAGAAAAATAACACCTCAAGAACAAACATGGAAAATACCAAGCGAGCCAAATAGGGAAAAGACGAGTACTCCGTGCCACCAAATGCAATGTGGAGGAAATAAATAGACAAGTTAATAACAGTCAATTAGGAACAGATGAGTAGCTTCGAGAACACATGACATAAACATGCAGCCCCCCCTTATAGTACCCCCCCTTGAGGCACAGCTCCCTAGGTGCCAATCCAGGACCCTAGATATAGCTTAGATATAGATAAGCTATAGATACAGTTGAGGCCAAAATTATTAGCCCCCCAGGAATTTTGGAACATTTTCCTAAAGATCTTTCCAATGTTTGCAGCATTGATAAAACTTGATATAATCAAACATTCGCCAGTGCTATTTAGTAGCTTTTGGTACATTTTGGAATATAAAATACATTTTTAGGCTTGCTTTATAATCAAATATAGTGAAAATGGGGTGGTCAAAAATATTAGCCCCTTGTGAATATTTGCTTTCAAAACACACCCAATTAATCAATCAGCTTTCAAAACACACCTAATTAATCAATCAGCTTTCAAACCACACCTGTGCAGTCAATTGGCTTCCTAACAACACCTGGGCATTCAATCAGCATTAAAGGACTCCAAGGAACAGGGCACTTGAACACATTATTGGGAGAGACTACTTTTACTCACCATGCCAAAGACAAAGGAAATCAGTCTTGAGCTCAGAAAGAAGATAGTGGAGGCTCATGATAAGGGGGAAGGCTATACTGCCATTTCCAAGCTTTTCACAGTGTCTAGAACCGCCGTACGTTGCATCATTGCCAAGTACAAGGAGACAAATTCTGTAAGAAACAAACCTGGGCGTGGTCGTAAGCGCAAGATTTCAAGAACCCTGGAGAGGAAAATAGTCAGAGATATCAGCAAGATGCCCCAGACATCTGCCAAGATGATTGTTGCTGACCTGGCCTCTTCTGGAGTTGATGTTTCAAGGAACACAGTTGTGAGGGCTCTTCATCGTGGTGGGCTTCAGGGCCATCGTCCCAGAAGAACCCCTTTACTCAAACAGCGGCACATCACAGCTAGACTGAGGTTTGCCCGTGAACATTTGAAAGGTAAAGATGAGTTTTGGGAGTCTGTGCTTTGGTCTGATGAGACTAAACTGGAACTGTTTGGGCACATGGATGTTGCTTATGTTTGGCGAAGAAAGGGTGAGGCCTTCAACCCTAAGAACACAGTTCCCACAGTTAAACATGGTGGTGGGAGCATCATGCTGTGGGGCTGTTTTGCAGCTTCAGGCACAGGGAGCCTTGTTCGGGTGCATGGCATCATGAAAAAAGAAAATTATGTTGACATTTTGAGGGATAATATGCAGAAATCTGCTCGTAGTCTAGCCTTAGGTCGTCGCTGGGTCTTCCAACAAGACAATGACCCAAAGCATACATCGAAATTGGTCCAACAGTTCCTGAAGGATACCAAAACAAAGGTCCTGGAGTGGCCCGCACAGAGCCCAGACCTCAATCCTATTGAGAATCTGTGGCGAGTGCTCAAAGTGAATGTCCATGCTCGGAAACCACGTAATTTGGACCAGCTGGAGCAATTTGCAATGGAAGAATGGGCTAAAATCCCTCAGGAAACCTGTGCCAACCTAGTAAAGAACTACTCTAAGAGGTTGTTGTCAGTTGTGGCTCAGAAAGGGTTCACTATTGACTATTAATGACCGGGGGCTAATAATTTTGGACGTTTCATTTTTGCCCTTTCTTGTTTCAACTCACTATTTCAATTAAATATCCTAATCAAACTTAGTGGAGATTTTGTCTTTGTTATTTTGGAAACAAACACACTATAAAACACTTGTTGTTAATGGTCATTTCCATGGAGAAATCAAGAGTTTTGTCTAATTTCATAAGGGGGCTAATAATTTTGGCCTCAACTGTATATAGCTATAAGCTATATATCTAACTTGTCACTTATTTGGAATTTACACCTTTTATTCATTTATTTAGCATTTACTATTCTTATTTAATTTCTTTGTGTGTTTGCATGTTCCTATTAATTTGTAAATTTTCACGTTTGTGACTAATGTTTTACAAGAGAAATATTGTTTGATTCTATTGTTCCAACGTCCCTGTGGCACATGTGCACAGCAATACTAAACAAGAAATCCACCGCACTACTACATATGTAAGAATTCACAGGGTAACTGTCTTTATTAGTGGAAATAATTAAAGCTCTGCCAGTCCCTTTACTTGTAGGCCATAATTTTACTGGCTTAAAAGAGCTGGTAAGCACAACCCCAGCCCATCCTGTATGACTGTTGACTGTAATTATCAAAATCTACTTGTGTTGGTCAAGATGTGCTTCCTTTTTTGTTGTTCTGGTTTCTCTAAAGGTTTTTTTTTAAATCCACTCACAAAGTGTTCTTCCTTACAACAGTTGAAAGTATGACAGTAATCTATATCAAGACCTGTATTTCTTAAATGCTACTAATTAAAAAGCATTTTGCAAATATATACTGTACTACAGTATATAGGTTTTTTATCTTTGTTGATGCCAATGAAATGGGTTGGAACCTGATCTCCCATTTAATACTTTTGGAAAAAAATAACATTTAGCAGTAATTGAACTATTTTGGGGGGGCACGGTGGCTTAGTGGTTATAACATTTTGCCTCACACCTCCAGGGTTGGGGGTTCGATTCCCGCCTCTACCTTGTGTGTGTGGAATTTGCATGTTCTCCCCGTACCTCAGGGGTTTCCTCCGGGTACTCCGGTTTCCTCCCCGGTCCAAAGACATGCATGGTAGGTTGATTGGCATCTCTGGAAAATTGTCTGTAGTGTGTGATTGTGTGAGTGAATGAGAGTGTGTGTGTGCCCTGCGATGGGTTGGCACTCCGTCCAGGGTGTATCCTGCCTTGATGCCCAATGACGCCTGAGATAGGCACAGGCTCCCCGTGACCCGAGGTAGTTCGGATAAGCGGTAGAAGATGAATGAATGAATGAACTATTTTGGAACAACTCTGGAATTTTTGTCTCGGGCGTAATTATTGTCGATCCACAGTGTCAATCCAGAGCCAGGGCCAGGTAGGAGCCAAAAAGGCTACCATTTTTAAGCCATCATTCAGGTTTCACCATGAGCGCATACCAAATACAGCTTAGATCTTAAGCTGTAAGTGATAATTCCCATAACTATTCAATTAAAGCAGTGTAGTGTATAGTGTATAGTCCAAGTGTATTGGATTGTCTGTCTTTTGTCTTGAACCGTTTTTATGTAGTATCATGGTCCTGGAGAAATATTGTTTCATTTCACTGTGTACTACATCAGCTATATATGGTTAAAATGACAATAAAAGCTTCTTGATATTCACTGTATAATAATTTGATTAGAGCAAATCAGAATGTAGAGTTAATTGAGTCTAGCCCTTCCAGATTCACAACCATCATCTCATTGGTTTTCAAAAAGGTAAATTTATACATGCAAATATCTATATAATTGTCAGGGATCAGCGCGGACCTTTGGACACGTGCGAATGTTTTTATTATTGTCACGTGTCTGCCCCGCCTTCGTCTGCTCTTCCCTGCCTCCTCACCTGTTGCCCATTCTGTGATTGTCTGTGTGTGTATATATGTGAGCCGCGTTGCCAATGGCAGCGCGGATTCATTAGTGTATTTATGTTAAATAACGTTAGTTCCCCGTGTCGTGTGGATGTCTGTTTGTTTCCCTACTGTATTAAACCCCTTTCATTTGAAGCTATCCTGCCTACGGGTCTGTCTCCTTCCCACCGTATCCGGGGGCCTGACAATAATCCAGGTGTTACCCAGAAATATGGATATTAATTGAACTCATCTGAAATATTTCTGTTATTTAACATAATGTCTGTAACCAAAAAAAGTCTACTGGGTAAATTTCACTACTCAGTCTTTACAGTTCACCAGGGATCAATTCTAAATTTCAACAAAATGTTACATACAACCTCTTAAATATAGCTGTTTCAGTAGACAGAGCAGTAATTCTGCATTAATCTGCCACTATAAAAAAATAAATAAATACATCTTTTAGTTTAGTTGTGAGAATTTTGAAGCTCTTAACTATTCTGAGGTTAGGTGTTGTACCAAGTCAAAAATACAATACTGTATTAGGCTAGGTCTTTGGGTTGACCACCTTTCTGCTGTAATTGACTGTTATTGCATTCACAATAAATAAATGCAAAATCAGTGTTGTAATGTAACGGAGTACAAATACTTCGTTACCGTACTTAAGTAGAAATTTCACGTATCTGTACTTTACTTCGCTATTTAAATTTATGTCAACTTTCACTTTTACTCCATTACATTTCCTAGATAAAATGTATACTTTTACTCTGTTATATTTCCACTAAGCATCTTCGTTACTCGTTACTACAAAATAAAATCAGAAGAAATGTGTGTGACTGCAATAAAGGGGGTTTGGCGAATCACTGCTCCTAGATTACTTTACGCAGCTCCGCACGCTCTATTTCAGCGTAATGTTGCCAAAGGAGGAGAAAGCACAAGTGAAACCGCCATGGAAGCACCTACTGGAGGACCTCCCGTTATCGTAGACCAGGGGTGGCCAACCAGTCAGAGACCAAGAGCCACATTTTTTACTGTGTTACCGCAAAGAGCCACATCATACACATGGGCACAAATGATCATCACCTTTTTTTCCCTGCCAATTTGAGAGCGAACTTAACACAAATTGTTTACTCAAATGATCTTGCTCCTACTGGGAAACTTTGAGGTATTTTCACCCCACTAACATGCGCGTTTGACGAAATTACCGTATTGAACTCAAACAAAGCGAACACGCACAATAAAAAGACACAAATATAACGTAAGAGCCGCATGAAACCGGGCAAAGAGCCGTGGGTTGGCCACCCTGTCGTAGACGACCACCTCGACAATAGTGGTGAACAGGGTGAAGAAGATAACGTTATACACCCGTGGCTGTATTTGCAAGAAATGTTTCTGTACATTGGAATGAAAGATTCTTCCTACCGGATGAAGTGCCTCTTATGCCTACCGAAAATCACTGAAATTTAACTTTTTACTTTTACTCCAAATACTCAAGTACATTAAATATCAGAAAATTACTTTTGATACTTAAGTACAGTAAATATCAGATACTTTAAAACTTTTACTTGAGTAATATTCTAAAAGGTAACTTTCACTTCTACCAAAGTCTTTTTCTAGTACGATACTTGTACTTTTACTCAAGTATTGCTTTCTAGTACTTTATATAACACTGTGCAAAATACACATTGAAAGAATTTTAGGTGAAAATATACTATGTACAAAAGAATGTGAACACTTGTCCATCAAACTCATATGTGCTTTTTTAACATATCATTTCATATATAGTTCTGCCTTTGTTGGTGGCATAACCTACCACTCTTCTTTATTTTTGGAAAGTGGCTGTGGGGATTTGCCCATTTGCCCATAAAATGCTTTAAAGGTGTTCAGTGGGGTTGAGGTCAGTGTTCTTTGCTAGCCTCTCAGGATCTTGCACCCAACCTTGTGAAACCATGTATTCATGAACCTCACTTTGGGGACATTGTCATGCTGGAACATATTTAGGTATTATATAGTACACAGTCCCACTGTGTCAGTTCAACATTACTCTACAAAGTAGACTGTGTTTTAATTACAGTTGGCCCAACTTTAAGCGTCCACCCCAACCATGCTTTTTATACCTCTGACCCACATGCCGTGCCAACAAAACACATCTGAATTGGATGTACAGTAAATTAACTCTTGAAGTTTCAGTTACCAGAACCATGGGTAATGGGTAAAAACTAATGATCTACTGTAAATGTTGCATATATTTTTATGTGTATTTTTTTCTTATATGTAGATTTGTTAGGTATAATTTTTTCATTCATTTATTGTTCTGTGATATACTGGCATCCTGTCCAGGGTGTACCCTTCCATTTTACACCAAGTCTCCTGGGATAGGCTCCAGGTTCCCTGTGACCAAGTTGGATAAGCAGCATAGCGATTGGACGGATGGACAGATAATTTTTAATTAATCTTATTTATAATTTTTAATTAATCTCTACATGTCTTCCTCAAGTGCTTTGAATAATTACACTGGTTCTACTCATGCTCAAAGTTTCATTTTGTGTTCTGCACTGCCCATAATCCATATAAATTGCAGCTGAGGGAATAGCTTTTGTAAAATGAATTATGCATGACCTTTGGGCCTTGTACATACCTTTGATAATTCAATGTAATTAGCAGCCCTATAGATAACAGGGATACACAAGACCTACTCTATAATTATAGTTCTGTTTCACCTCTTCTAAATTCAGGGCCAGTGTTAAATCTGAAAAATATTTTTTTTTTCTCTGTCACTTTGGTATCCCTATCGTTTTCTCCTGTAAATGTTCCACATTCTTTACCTACTGTACTACCTGGCTAGTGACTAAAGTATTGCTAGATGTGTGTATCTGTCAGGGTTTCTTGTCAATGGAAAAATACTCCGGTTGAAAAGAATATACAGTATAAATAAAAAAAAAAAAAAAAACAGTAGTATAAGGGAGGATCCTGGGCCCTATATTCAGTCAGTAAGTCTCAATAACTCTTTTGATTTCGTTTGGGTCTGACAGGAGGAAGAAGGCCTTATACTGCAGTGGTACAAAAAAAAAAAAAAAAACTCTAGTAATTAATCACATTTAACCTACCTACAAATCTTCATATTGATCTGCATACTATGCAACTTTCAGGCAGGTTGAATCACCTGCTGAAAAAATAGAAGATGATAAGCAAGCCTAGTCTGTAAGGAATGGAAAATGAATCATTAGCTGCCAGCACTGAGAAGTAGAAATGGATATAATTTGTCTGTGACATCGACATGATTGTTTATATTTTTGGAACTCAATAATTCCATTGTAAGTTCTCATTCTAATTTCCAAAGATAATTGGGCCTCTGCAAACATTTCTAAGAAGATATTGACTGTAGCAGAAAACATCACAGTACTTTACAGAAACAGGCAGCTTTGTAGTTCATTCACAACAAACCAGTACTGACATGGAACAAAAGAGTCATGTGTGAAAAGAATTATGACTGTGATCAGCTATTTGTGTGACAAATAATGAGAATATATTAGAAAGAAATCCTAAACATCTATGTATAAAAATAAAGTCAGAAAGACAACAGAATTTTATGTCACAGGTTTTCCTTGTATTTTGTTAGTGTTTTTATACTGTATGAGGGCCAGTTTTTATATGAGGGATATTTTCTTGACTTGAAAGACCAAGCCGAACATTGGAAAATAATTTGGGCAAGTGATTCATGGAACTCACATTTCAAGGGTATTTCTTTCTATGTATAAGAATTTATTGTTTGCTGTTTAGGAGAAGAAGAAGAAGAAGAAGAAGAAGAAGAAGAAGAAGAAGAAGAAGAAGCTTTTATTATTGTCACATATCGTCACTGTCGGGCGGAATCCTCGTATCTCCAAAACCGTTATTTTTCAGGAAATTAAAAAAACGCCGTACCTTATCTGCAGTGCACAGGGTTTAGTCCGCGTTACAGTGGATTGTCTTGCGCTAAATTCCTGTCCTCAGACGAGCACCAGAACTAGCGGGGGTCAAGATTTTTTTTCTTTGAGCCCAGTGTTTTGAAGACATTTACCTCAGAAGACGTGTTGATTCGTTGCGACTCTTCTTGAGGAGAAATATGCCGTGAAGCTCTCCCGTGGAGTGAGGAAGAGGTGGACAGTTGAAGTGTCCAATGGAGTTAAGAGATTTGCGCCTCAAGCTATTTTCAAGACTTTAGATTGGTTAATAACTTGTAAAAATAACAGACCCACGTGGGGACTGACCAATAGCATCGATATGTGAAAAAATATGAAATTGATCAAATTTGGACATACGAGGTTTCCGCCCGACAGCGACGATATACAATACATTATAGCACAGTGATATTCTTTCTTGGCATACCCAAACTTTGGAAGTTGGGGTCAGCGTGCTTCTGAATTTATGAGACTTCCATAGGTTTATAAGTATAAGTTTATTTTAGCTAATCATAATTTGGATTTGTACTTGCATTTGCTTTTTATGGACAAATAAATTGTGTCATAATCCAATATAAATATTGTGTATATATATATATCCAAAAATATATTTATATCCAAATTGTGTATAAATATTAGAATTTTTATTTACACAAATGTACAATGACAAGTACATTTGCAATTGCATTTCCTATCTCTTATAAGTTATGACCCTGTCATATAGAAGTAACAGTTGTTGCTTAGGAAGCAATGTGATGGAATTCTAATGGAATCATACTTGCATTTGCATTTCTGAGGACGTGCACAGACACCTGTCAGTCAGAGTTGTGAGTAGAATTATACTATGGGGTGTGATTTTATATGTGGCATCACATATGGTTCCAGTGTTTTTGATGCTCAATGATACAAGAAATGTTTTGTGCTTCCTTGTTGAACTTTAAATATTGGTGACCTGATGTTTATCCACATAGTGAATAATGCATTTTTAAATATTCAAATTCTTCCAAGAGAAATCCCAGTCATATAAAATTCTGGACACAAAATCCCTGCCACATCCCGCTGGGACCTTGCAGAATTTCAAATGAACAAACTTGATTAGAGAGATTTAGACTTTTTCCAATTCTTGACTCTTTCCGATAAAAAAAGTGTTCAAATTTGTTTACCAAATCGTTTTTGTATTTAAGCTGTAAGTTTAACGTCTTCACTGAAATTAAAGCTTGGAAATAATTTGTTCTCCAAAGCTTAGAGAATCTTTATTACATTATTAGGGAAGTATAATAGTTGTACTTAGTAATAATGTATATATATATATATATATATATATATATATATATATATATATATATATATATATATTTATATATATATATATATCGTCGCTGTCGGGCGGAAACCTCGTATGTCCAAATTTGGTCAATTTCATATTTTTTCACATATCGATGCTATTGGTCAGTCCCCATGTGGTTATTAACCAATCTATTAAGTTATTAACCAATCTAAAGTCTTGAAAATAGCTTGAGCGCAAATCTCATAACTCCATTGGACACTTCAACTGTCCACCTCTTCCTCACTCTGCGGGAGAGCTTCGCGGCATATTTCTAATTATTCTAATTATTCTTTTATTCTATAAATATTCTAAGAAGAGTCGCAACGAATCAACACGTCTTCTGAGGTAAATGTCTTCAAAACACTGGGCTCAAAGAAAAAAAAGATCTTGACCCCCGCTAGTTCTGGTGCTCGTCTGAGGACAGGAATTTAGCGCAAGACAATCCACTGCAACGCAGACTAAACCCTGTGCACTGCAGATAAGGTACGGCGTTTTTTTAATTTCCTGAAAAATAACGGTTTTGGAGATATGAGGATTCCGCCTGACAGTGACGACAGTGATATATATATGTAATATTTAGTCTTATTTTTGGATTTATTATTTAATGTTTTTTGAAAGTTTAGACTACATTTTAGGTAGCACTCAAAAACACTCCTGTCAAACCATAAACTATGTTTTACTGATAATCCCTAGAAGGTGTTCTTTGTAATATTCTTGCTCTCTTAAAACCATGCTGTTGCTTGTGTCAATACAAGTGCTTGCCCTGAGCGATGCTGCATCACACAAAATGACAAATGTGAATGCACTATATGTGGCATGTGGGGAACAGTTAATGAAATGTGCAAAAATGGAAATTTAAACCTGATTTAATTACGTTAACATAACTATTTTAAATATAATTCGGTATGCTTTATGTGGTGTTTGGGAAGGAGGACACAAGTTTCATGCTTCAACATGAACACAGATTTCAGCTCAGCATTGTACATTTCACAGTGCTCTCCTAAAATACGAAAAACAACATGTAAGTAAACTCTCCATGATCACACATTGCTCAAGAATAATCACGCATTACCAGTGCACCCTGCCTCTGATTACAGCTGACACCAGACCACCCGCTACTGTCACATACTTCCACTGTCTGTCTAGCCCACAGCTGACTCTCAGGGAAAACCCTGAAGGGAGAGGAAATTTGCCACCACCATCTGTGCAGGTTCTTGTGGATAACTCTGAATGTGAATAGCTAAAGTGGTATATGCAAAAAAGTGATGCACACATTGGTATCCTTCATGCAGTGAAGGTTTTTGGAGTGTGGTGCAATCTAAACAAAGGGTAAAGGTAGTCCTGGAGGGTAAGGATTGAGGACTTTGGATTGAGGTCTTGATTGCCAGACACTCCTTCTTTGTTCATGGGATTACTGTGGCTTTGGACCTTCTTTGAACCACTGTTACATAAGCCAGCTTTATGGTCAGGTCTTCATCAGTGATCATTTGAAGACTTCAGCAGGAAGGAATTACAGTAGTGTTGGGTCTGTGGTGAACTTAGTTGCTTAATTCCACTTAACTACATTGACATTATGTACTGTCTGTTGTCACCTGAATGAGGATGGGTTCCCTTCTGTGCCTGGTTCCTCTCAAGGCTTCTTCCTCATATCATTTCAGGGAGTTTTTCCTTGCCACAGTTGCCTCCGGCTTGCTCATTAGGCATATTTAAATTAATTTTAAACTTTAAATGTATGTATTCATTATTATTTCTTTTTTTCATTTCTGTTTCTATACTTCTGTGAAGTTGCTTTGAGACGATGTGAATTGTTAAAAACGCCATACAAATAAATTGAATTGAATTGAATATTGTGTTGTACTTACTATTCCCCCACAGTGAGCTGCTGACTTATGTACAGCAGGGAGCAGTGTATCAGTCCGTAACACTTAAAGGAGAGAAAAGTCAAGGGATTGCATACCAGACAAAATTCTGCTTTTAACTGCATACAAGGCTCCAAACTGTGCTCTCTCTGAGACAGTGACAGGTCAGCTTCACAGTGGATGTGGACCTCAACTTTTTTGATTTACCTCTGGTCACAGCTCATCCATCTCAGACATCACTGTCACCAGAACCACAAGAAATACGTCTCTGCACAATGAACCTTGTAGTCAAGTTCTTCAAATAACAAGGAGACCTCAAAGGGTACTTACCATTTTGCAGGTAATTTAGAGTTAAATAGAGGAGGTAAAATGGGTACTATATCTCCAGGTGCAAATTGCTATAGCCAGGTACCCCTGTCATAAAGTCGAAACTGTTTTGTTGTGCCTGATACAAATTCTCCTGTGTCAGGTTAGTTTTCCTGTATTGCTGTACTGTAATTCTTTTTTGCCCATGTTAATGACATCACTTATACCAATTCCAATTTGTCAACATGATTGTACTTGTACTAGGATGTAAGCCACTTGTCCAGCCCATCTGTTTGTGGACTATGAGCACTACTACTGTAGAAATCAATTTTATTTTAACAATAAGATTTGAAGTCTGTGAAGAGTGTGACAAAAAGCAGTACCCTGGTCAGTCAGGATCTCTTTTGGGATCTTGAATCAAGCGATAACTTGATAGATCCACAGCTTCTGTGTATTGATGCAATGTGTATTGTTTCACATACAATCAAATTTCGCTATATAGCTTTGATACCAACAACTGGGGCATCTCTTCTTATGGTTTCTTTTGTCACTAAATATATTCTATTCGAAATAACTGAACGATACAGCTGGGCTAGTGCAACATTAAACTGACTGAATTTGTTTAATTTTACTGAGAGTGAGCGAGAGGGAGAAAGCATTAACTGCCAAAATATCAGGTCCCAGAAGCAACATCAAAGTTCCTTCAGGGAATGGCTATCTTGCTGCAGCACTGCCTTCATCACAGTCTGTTAATCCCGCTGTGCCCACAGTGGCAGCTGCTATACAGCAAGCTCTGCTTTCCCTGACAGCAAGGGGAAGAAGAGTGTGGTCAAATTGTCACTGGGCCATCTTCATGCAGCTTGCACTAGAAGAGATTCACAAAGGCCACTGGATCATCTAAGGAGGCTATTTTGGCTAGAATACAATGGATGGGAAAGTAGTTACTTTAGCTGGAAACATGATGGGTTGCAGCAGCATCTTGAATACCTTTCAAGTTCAAACCCATGTCTGGGCAGTTTCAAACAACTGCTGTTATTCCCAAAGCAGGTCATGGTGTAATGGTGAGGGTTGGTGATGTTTTTATTAAACGATTTTTAGTTTGCTCATGTCATTCCCTAATTCTAATTCCCTTTCCATCCACAGCTGACACTCAATCATGCCCCTACCTGTTTTCCTTTTATAGCTGACAGTAGTCTACAATAATAATATAATTCATGATTTGTGCATGTGCCCTGCGATGGGTTGGCACTCCGTCCAGGGTGTATCCTGCCTTGATGCCCATTGACGCCTGAGATAGGCACAGGCTCCCCGTGACCCGAGGTAGTTCGGATAAGCGGTAGAAGATGAATGAATGAATGAATGATTTGTGCATCTATATATTTCAATGAAATAGTGATATAAAGTGATATATTGATAAAAAATAATTTGATTGTTACAATTCTATTCAATACACAAAACTCCAAACACTGTAGCTTTCATCACATTTTACTAGGATACATACTTGGCAATAAAGCCTTAGATTTATGAATTAGACTGACACAGATGTATCAAAACTTTTAATCTTTTTAAGTACATCATAATAATATAAGAACATGAGCACTGTGTGTTGAGTTTTTATTATACATTTAACAGAATATGTAAAATAAAATATTGCAGGATGTAATTTTCATTTGTGGGACAGGATCCACTATGTTCCTCTCCCTGCTCCTCTGAGAGAGAGAGCGAGAGAGAGAGAGAGAGAGAGAGAGAGAGAGAGAGAGAGAGAGAGAGAGAGAGAGAGAGAGAGAGTATTACAAAAATCTAAACAATACATACGTTCATACCCTAATATCATCAAATTCAAATACAAGTACAGTATATATTAGTTGTATTGTAAATTTTTTTCTATTAAATACACATAAATCATTTGGGTGATTTGGCAATTGGCATGGCATTTATCCCCAATCCAATCTTTCCATATTTGTAAATGATGTAGATGAAGGATAAAGGTTTGGTGAAGTGGAGAAGCACAAACTGGCACAGCAGAAGGAATGGAGCACAGTGAAAGTATGGCAGCGTCAGGAGTGTGTGGTCGTCTTCTGAATCTGTGAAAAAAACATATGAGAAAGTCAACATTAGTACAGTGCCAGCAGCTAAACTCCTCTCCTTGTCTGTACCATCCTTTTATTTTCTCCAGCTTACTCAAGAGAGTGTAGTGAGCACCAGCCATGCATCATTCCTCTGTTCTGCCCCTGAGTCATGTGCCTCTCTGCCATCCACACCACCGGTACTGCAAGGGTGCTTTAATTTACTTTTTCAGCAGAAAATATAAAAACTTAACATCAAAACATTCTAACATTTTTTTTCACATCTACTTAAGCTTTTCTTTTTTTTTCTGACATATTTTTTAGTTTATCATGCATATCCTAATGAAAATGCATGAATGGTGCTATTTTATAAACTTCATAAAGAAGCAATATTGTTAACATATGTCTGAAAGAGGCTACACACATCACATACATGTTTGTGGTACGACATTTATTTGTAACACAGCATTAAAGCAAAACATTGCAAGAATGGTACTTCAATAAAATAAACACAAAATCAGACATATAGGCAAAGAGGTTAACAGTTAAAACCAATGGTGCTTTAGTTAAAAGGACCAGACATACTATATACTGTAGTCTAATGCAATGGGTTTACCATTAAAGCACTTAATACCACAGGGCATATGTGCATCAATGAATCTTCCATCCATCTGCAAGGCTGGTAAATACAGCATGGTGTAGTGAATAAAACTATTGTGTGTGAGTAATTATATGACTGTATTAAGTGAATCAATAACAATGCTGCCACAAGCAGATACTGCTAGCATGCTAGACAAAGCAGAAAGCACTCAATACTGCTTATGACACACTTTCATTGGATACATACAAACGGGCAAGAAACATGTAGCCAAAGCCCAGACCTCACTGTAGAGACCTCCCCTGAGACCCTAACTGACTATTATGTATTCTCTATCTATATATTTATATAGCTCAATGCTGTATTTATCAATGCTGAATTATTTTTCCCCGTTGTACTTTATATTCTTTGTCATTCACTTACATGGGTTCTACTCATGAAGAAATGCTGTTTTTGTACCAACAATGAAGAAGTTTCACATATCTGAGTTGCTGCATGAAGTATAAGTATAAATACTGTATTAGTGTATACGGTCTAACTGTATTCCCCTGATACAGCACTGAGTGTGAATTACTATTAAAGATTTGTCAGGTCAGCTGATGACACAGAAACATCGTGTTAACAAGTATGCCTTTAAACAATAATAAAAAAATCATATACAGTACAGTGCAGCACTAATGAGATGACATTTTAAACCAGTCAGCATGGCAAAGCATAAATCAATGTTTGTCTTTATTTTGGGAGATACACTTTCAGTATATACAATTCAGTTTATTTGTATAGCACTTTTACAATTGACATTAAATTTAAAATTAAGTTACCATTTATCTCTAACATCTATCCCCAATGAGCAAGCCTGAGGTGATGGTAGTAAGGAAAAACTACACCGGGTTATGTATGTAACCCGATTATCTGAGAAGGAAACGCTGTGTCAGGGCTGATGCTATGGAAACGCTTCTTTGAGGAAGTGGTGTCTGAAGCTCTGTGTGCACACACGCCAATTTAATGGCTCGGGAAGGACACCTGACAAAGTTATTATGTGCCAGCAAGTGTATATAAGGGCATCCAGCTTCTATTTGTCTGAAGGAAGCACGAGTGGACACCCAAGGCGTGGCCGGAACCGGGTTACATACGTAACCAGGTGTAGTTACAGTTTCGAGGGAACTTGACACTGCATCAAGGCTGACTCTATGGGAATGTCAGTATCCACACCGCCACGCACCGGTTGATGACTGTGCCAGAGGCCGTGAGTGAGCACGAGCGGCCAGGGAACAGAACATCATTAGCCCTGCAGGACTAGGGACCCTGGAGTGTCCAGGTCCAGGTCCCTGTTACAGAACCTGATAAAGGTGTGCGGAGAGGACCAGCCCGCTGCAGCACAGATGTCTTCAAGGGAAACACCCCTAGCTATGACACTGGATGTGGCAATACCCCTAGTGAGTACCCAGTGTGCCAGGTGCTGTTTGGAAACCAGATTACCCCTATTCTGGCTCCCAAAACAGACAAACAGCGAGGAGGAGTTATGCCACAAGCTCAAGCGTAAGTCCTCAAGGACCTTATTGGGCAAAGCAAATGCAGCCTCTCCTGTTCTGCCGACTCATGAGGCAGGGGACAGTAGGTCTGCAGGGTGACTAGACAACCAACCATTCGAGGCCAAGGCTAGGAGCAGAGCCGGTTTTTAGGGTCAGAAACTTCTCAGAGGCTGGCTCCATGGGCTCAAAGGGGGCCTCCAGCAGCCCCTCCAGAACCACAGAGAGGTTGTTTATCCTTGCACAGGCACAGCAGATTCTGCTCTGGGCAGAGACAAGGTTTCTTTCGCTGAGAGTGATTTTCATCCCAGGGCATCTAAAGCGGGAGGCAGATTTACTTGGCAGATTTTCAGCCAGGCAAAAGTGGATCTTTTCACCTCCAAGGAGTCACTGTTTTTTCCCTCTATCATCCCACCCCTCTGGGCCTGGATGCCTTGGTATGGACATAGCAAAGGCACCGTCTGTACTCTGTATGCCTTTCCCCCGGTAGCTCAGCTCCCGCAAGTCATAGCCAGAGTGTGCCATGACCGAGTCAACCTTCTCCTAGTTGCTCCTCATTAGCTCTCTCGAGTTTGGCTCACAGTCCTAGTCTCCCTCCTAGACGGCACTCCAAGGATCTCGGGAGCAGCCACCCTGAGATGTTGAAGCTCTGGGTCTGGCCCTTAAGGGGGATCAGTTTCTAGAGGCAGGCCTCTCATCTGATTCAGCCTCTGAAAAGTTTCTTACCATGAAGATGGCTCTGCTCTTAGCCTTGACCTCTCTCAAAAGAGTGGAAGATTTGCAGGCCCTGTCGATTGTCCCCACCTGCCTAAAATTTGCCCCTGGCATATCCAAGGCTATCCTGCACCCGGTCTAGGGTCCAGGTGCTGCAGGGCTATTGATGTTCTGTTCCCAGTCTGCTCGTGCTCTCTCATGGCCTCTGGCACAGTCATCAAACAGTGCATGGCGGCATGGGTATTGGCGTTCCCATAGAGTCAGCCCTGACACAGCATCGAATTCCCTCAAAAGGGACCCAGCTTAGGTATGTAACCCGGTTCCCTGAGAAGGGAACAAGACGCTGCATGGCTGGTCATGCGGGCATCCTTTCAGGGCATTGCCAGCAACGTCAGCATTACTTCAAGCTACTACCCACAGTTTATCAGACAGGCAGAGAGGCTAAATCAAGGGCTAAGCCATTATCTGTAATCTTACAATTTACAACTCAAACTTCTGTGTCAAAGGCTTAATCCTTGCTTTATTGGACCCTTCAAAACATCTCGCCCATCTTCCACTTGTCCGTACTCAAACCTGCTCAAAGTCCCCTAATTGAGAACCCGGGGACAGTGAGCCTCCACCCCAGCTGGAGATAGCAGGTGTCCTGGCATATTTGATGTTTCTCCTCCTTGACTCCAGGCCATGAAATGGCCAGCTTCAGTACATCATGGACTAGGAGGGATACGTCTCTGATGAAAGATAATGGATCATCAGGATCCTGGACCTGACCCTCACAAAAGAATTTCATCCTACACACCTGAACAGACCTGCGTCAAGACCTCGGGGTAGGCCTCAAGGGAGATCAACAGGAGAGGTGATCATAGAGAGAGGGGCTTTGTAACATCACGGTAACAATTCCCCAAGCCACCAGAAGGAGCCCTCTCCTGAGTACTCAGTGAAGCACTTCCAGGTCTTAGGGCTTTTAATTTGCATGTAAGAATTGCGAATTCTTGTTAGTTAACCTGCATACCAAACCATTTGAATAGCATTTTCTTCGTGTATGATCATTACCTGTTATATTTGACTATGATTTCTGTCATCATGTTTTGGATTGGTTTATTGTTAGACAATGGATTACGAACTGGATTGTTTGCTTTGGACATTCATTAAACTCTTCAAATGGATTCTCACACCATTTCTTTTACACAGAAGCTCCTGAACTGCATCTCCATTATTTTATCAATTGTGTTGCCAACACATGATTGGGTAACTGCATTAAAGGGGTACAGTTGATCCCTTTAAAGTGGAAAATGAGTGTAAATTATTTATATGTGATTCACAAACCTTATTTCATATAATCAGTTAAACAACGTGGCAAGAAAACACTCCTTGCTTTTTCTGTATCCATCTATACAGTACATTCTCTAAAGCACAAAAATATTTTATAGCAATGCTGTGATGTGTTTTTACATACAGTACAATGCAGAATACTTATAGCTCTCTAAAAACACAAGGATTTTTGTGAGACGATAACTCATTTATTTTATCACCTATAACTAGAAAAAAGTTCTGCAGTTATCAAATAAATAAACTAACAAACACCAATCAATATGGAAATGTCCTGTGAGAGGGACAGGGTTTAATTTCAGAAAGAGCAGTCTGATGTGGCCAATTCACTGGATCTAACTTGTCCAGATATGTGTCCAGGCATCAATCACAGATTATTGTGCTTTTACAACCGGCTGCTTAGGAGCAAGGTACTCTGGCTGAGAGAACTGTGTGAATGCATGTGTGTGTGTATGTGTGTGTGTGTGTGTGTGTGTTTGTTAAGCAGCATTGCACAAAACATACCCCAGCCTCCATGCGATAAACAGGATTAATGTTTGCAAGCAAGACATTTAACTCGATCCAGCAGCGCCTGAGAAGTATCATTCAGCTTCACTGAGCTGTTGAGAGCTTGTGGAGAAAAGGCTTTTCCGAACCTATTTTTCTCTACTCTAACCACCACCTAATGGGAGTCTCTTATCATTCACTGAAGAGGCAGTTAATCTTTTCAGCATATTTGTCTGTAAAAGAATCCTTGCCCATTTTCTATTTTTTTTAACAGGTACTCATTTTTGCTAACTTAAGTTTGGTATAGAACAATATTAGTCTCTGTAAGAGACAGAGGAAAGGCAAGGCAAGGCAAGTTTATTTGTATAGCACATTTCATACACAGAGGTCATTCAAAGTGCTTTACCTAGAAATTAGAAAACAGTTTATAAAAGAGAAAAAAATATATGTAAAAATAAGAGACACACGATAAAAGCATAATAAAAACAAAGAACGATTAAAAAAAATACAAATGTGATTTTGATAAAAACAGTTTAAAATATGTTAAAAAGAATAAAACAGGAGTAAAAGTGATTTGGATAAAAAGTGCAGTCATTGTGAAGCAGCACGGTGCTCATTTAGTAAATGCAGAGTTAAACAGATGTGTTTTTAATCTTGATTTAAAAGTGTCTACTGTTGAAGCACATCTGATCTCTTCTGGAAGCTGATTCCAGCTATAGGTGGCGTAATAACTAAATGCTAACTAAATAAACCTTGTTTTGAGTGAACCCTTGGTATCTCTAACTGACCTGATCCTAATGATCTGAGTAGTCTGCTTGGTTTATATTCAGTTAGCATATCTGTAACGTATTTCGGTCCTAAGCCATGAAGTGATTTATAAACGAGTAACAATACTTTAAAATCTATTCTAAATGTAACTGGAAGCCAGTGTAAGGACCTGAGGACTGGAAAGCATGGAAAACATGTCATCAGAATTTCCTGTTAGATTTTTTTAATGAAAAGAGGCAAATTAAAGTAAATGGGACAGTTAAGACACTACTATTGTATCCTACTTGTAATTATTGATCTATTATTTGCAACATGTGCAGCCTCCACATAGATCAGATGTAAAAGTCAATAACTTGTCCCAAACCTTACTAGAAAGCTAGAAGAAAACAGCAGGGGAGCAAGACATGAAAAACATGAAGTGGGAATCCCTGTGCCTGTGTGCTCCAGTGCACATCATATTAGTCTCAGCACTGTAGTGAGAGGCTGTGTTCAGATGATGGATGTGATGTGTAATTGACATTTAAAACCATCATGTGCCACGATCTTAAGAACATGACCTAAGAAAATAGGGTTTAATTCAATGAACATATTCAGATTTTAAATTATGAAATGTCCTTTTAGCTTTTGCATTAACATGCAACAAAATGAAAAGAATTGAAGAATTGTATTGAAATTTTCTAAATTCTATTCAAATTAAATCGTAAAATGAGAAAGCTAAACAATCCCTCCCTGTAATGATAATTGTAACTATAGCTCTAATTTTATCATACTTTGCCACCTATTACCTCATAGATTCATTGGAAAGGAAAATAAATTCTGGAGGGAAGAATCAGAGACTGTAAGTAAGTGTACTTTACTAGTACAGTTAATGCTAATCTTCTCTAAAGCCATGCAAATAACATAGAATTCACTGATTAGTGAATTCTAATAACACTGTTATATAACACTGTTATATAACACTGTTATCTAACACTAATATTCTAAGAACATAATACTGATTAGTTGGTTATGCATTTGTGTTTAACTATATAACCATAGAAGAATATGGGTATGTTGTATACTGAATTAAAAAAAAAATATATATATTGGACAGTGGACAGTGTACTAAGTGGAAGCTCAGTGGTTAAGAATTTGGACTACTAATCAAAAGGTTTGAGTTTAAGTCCCCTGCCCACCAAGCCGCCCCTGCTTGGCTCTTGAACAAGGCTCTTAACCCTCAGTTATATAAATGTAAGGTGCGCTGGATAAGTCAAATGCATTAAGGCACACCGTACTGTATAGTGCATGTCCTGCTCATGAACATTTATTGATTTTTTTTTTTTTTTGAAAGAAAGAAATAAAAATTGAGAAGGGCAGAAAAATATTTCTTCTCTATAAGCACAGTATTCAAGGTACAAAGAGCATCCAAGTTTTCTTAAGCCCACCGGCCAATTCTTTTGTTTTTGTTATGTAATCAAGAGATTTGAGTTTGAGAACAGAACATAAAAATAAGATGCAAGATCACACTCAGCATTTCCTGATATTTATATCTAGACGTGTTAAACATCTTTGAACCTGGCACATTTTGTTTGAACCCACCCTAGTGTTCAAAAATCTCATTACTGGATTATAATATTTCATTCACAGAAAATACTGATAATGATATACTTTTATATATGAAAAGAAATTGAGACACTATAGGTCTCCTCTAATCTGCAGTTACTGGAGACTCCATTTACTGGATTAGCAGGCAATAGTGCATGTAGTTCTTTACTACAGTTACAATTTAAAAGGAGAAAAATTAGATTGAACAATTTTATAATGGGGGGGCACGGTGGCTTAGTGGTTAGCACGTTCGCCTCACACCTCCAGGGTTGGGGTTCGATTCCCGCCTCCACCTTGTGTGTGTGGAGTTTGCATGTTCTTCCCGTGCCTCGGGGGTTTCCTCCGGGTACTCCGGTTTCCTCCCCCGGTCCAAAGACATGCATGGTAGGTTGATTGGCATCTCTGGAAAATTGTCCCTAGTGTGTGATTGCGTGCGTGAATGAGTGTGCGTGTGTGCCATGCGATGGGTTGGCACTCCGTCCAGGGTGTATCCTGCCTTGATGCCCGATGACGCCTGAGATAGGCACAGGCTCCCCGTGACCCGAGGTAGTTCGGATAAGCGGTAGAAGATGAATGAATGAATGAATGAATTTTCTAATAGAGTTTGTGTGGCGACTATATGTATTTGAGGCTCATTATTTATTTTTTTATTTTTTTACTGCCTCATGTTTATCTGTATTTCTATTGTCTCTATTTTCTTACTGTAAAAACACGTCACTTGTCTGTCATAGTTGGTTGCATTCTTTTTGCATGTTAGATCACCCCACAGGGAAATGCAATGTTATATGAAAAGATAATTACAATATTGCCATGGGCTGTGTGGATTCTCTTTGTATAAATGTCTATTTGTAGCACATATAGAAATGTTTTTGATTTCTGGAGTGTAGCTCTGAAGCTGTCCTGCTGTTACTTTTTCTCATGGTTTGATCACTGCTCCTCTTTTTCCCCCCTCTGACCGACAGGGTCAGAACACTAGCTGGTAATATATCATCATCACAAAAGATTTCAGTTCCTGTACTAGGAAATGTCAGCAAGAGAGCGAGAGATGCTGGGATGGAGAGAGGGAAAGAAATGGATAGCACACTTGGGGTTGCTTGGAACCTCCAAATGTGGTTCATTCTCTAAAAACCTAGGGCATGCACAGCCTGATTCATGTGCAAGCAACACTGAGACAGTTCCAGTCCCTCTCCAATTACCAGTCCAAAAAATATGGTGGGATTGGCACACAAGTGACTGCTACAGCACATCCAACACACACACCTGTGCGACAGGGTTGGAACAAAGCTAAATGTGGCTACAAATGGGCTGAGATATGTAACATGTTTTTAATTTAAAATCTATTTATTGACCTGTTTAGTGAATGTAAAGTGCTCTTACTTTCACATTCGTGCTGCATTTCATCTGCAACGTCTACTTGATTAATCAAATACGTTTAGACTAACTACAGTAAATATGATGTTTACTGCATTTAACATTTATTATTTTAGTTAATGAATAAATTGCTCACATAGTAACCTAGTATAAGGTTATTATATGTCATAAAATGATTTTTAAAAAAGCCATTTATAATGCTGTCTGCTGGGGAGATTAATTCTAAAATGCACACACACACACACACACACACACACACACACACACACACACACACACACACACACACACAAAATATTATTGTTAACAAACAGCACTACAGTAACATTACATTATTCATAATTTAGGATTGTTTTGGAAGTCGATGAATGTAAGATTTATGAAACATAGGTAACTTGTGTAAGATTGTGGAGGAAGACTTAGGAGGCAGGCAAGAATTTTATCAGAGCTCCACGCTTAACTTTATGTTCCCAACTCTTTCCAGTACAAAAACAAAACTACCAAACAATCAAACAAACAAACAAACAAAAGGGACCGTTTTGTGAGTGTTGTAAGCTTTTGTCAGCTATACTATTTTCTCACTTACTTTATAGCAGCCACTAAAAGCACAGAAACACATGAGTAGACTGTCAGTTATCAGACCCAGATGAGCATCAGCAGATGTTACCTTCCGGTTCAACCCACATCTTTCCACAGCTGATGCTTGACCACAATAGCAACAGTAACACCAATAACACACACAACAATCTGGCAGAACTGCTTTGTATTACACATAATGAATGTTTGGCTTGATTATTTCCTGCTCGCAATATGCTGTTTAATAAATTATGTGAAATAATATAATTATCCAGGACTGATAGTCTAACTAAAGATATTAAAATTGCATTTCCAAAGTAAGAACATTTATTAGAATCCCAAAACAGTACATTTTTCTTTATAGTGCATAAAATAATTGTCTATTATTCACGCGTTTTTTCAGTGTTTGAATGCAACACTGTCACAGGAGATCACAAACAAACAAAGAGTTTATTTATGTATAAAGCCTTCATTTTAAGTAAAAAATTTGGACTTTTCTTAAAAATCCAGCCAAGAGATTAGGGGAGATTGGGGATATAAGATTGGGAGAGGGGATGAGGCTTGCAGGAAGTGACAGTGGATAACCATAATACGTTTTTTATTATTCCATATTCATCTATTGATTATCTGTCATTTTGGTGTATGTTTTAGTGACAACTCATACCAACCCATACCAGCATACTCCAATGTTAATTTAAGCTTCTACAGAAAATGCATAAAGGTGGGTATGTCATACTATATGTCCGGTGATATAATATACTGTAGTCATAGTAGACGTCAATTGAGTGGCGGTGTAATATAGTCTGCATTCATTCATAACTCATTAAATCATTATATTGTGAGAACCTAATGGCTTGTATGAAGTCCGCTTTTAGTTACATATTTTATTTCCCCTTTTTTCCCAAATGCCAAATCATTTATTATTACTTACATACAGTAATATGTGAGATATCTTATGTTCTGGAGTGGTATTATTTATTTATTTTTTTATTTATTTATTTATTATTATTATTATTATTATTATTATTATTATTATTATTAATATTATTATTATTATTTTGTGATACCTTGGTTTATAACATATTACTCAACCATAATAATTGGTGGTACATTTCACTACCAGGCACCATTGGTTATATTACTGATATCTGATTTTTTTTGTCTGTACTATTTTGACCTTTAGTAGTATGCAAGACAGGATATATACAAAGCACAAGTATTGTCAATTCATTTTTCTTCTTTCTCACTTCCTATTCTTTTGAAATATTCATTTAAAAAAGATAAGCCAGTAAATTTTAGGGTGGTCCCTGCTGGCTGCTCAAACCAAAGCAGTCACATATGAAGCTTATTAGGTTGAAGCAGCTCTGGTGGAGTGTGGCAGGTGTCTCTGATCGCTTGGATGCTGTAATGACCTGGCTTGAGACAAGAGGAAGTGAAGTGAGCAGAGAAATGGGATTATAGATAACTATCATCAACATTTTTTAGCGACAGCTTCTTTTATCTTTGGGTGGATAGTACAATTTTGGTTAAAACTAATAATAAATGTTGTGTAAGAAACATCATCAAAATATTTTATTTCACCCCCACCAGTCACCGTACTGTACTGTATGTGGTGTTTAACACCTGAACATGACGTGACTATTCACCTGTTAATTTTTTCTCACCAACATGCTCGATGGACTACATAAACACAGTATGAAACATTCCACATAATGGCTTGTAGCTATACGGTCAATGTCCTATCATCCTCCTCTGAATCCCTTATACTTTTGTAAATGAGTTCTTCTTTATATATTATGAATATTATTCATATAACATTAATGTTACTGCATTTGCAAGTATTCTTTGCAATGTCAATGGTAAATGTTTATTGCAGTACATCTGGAATGCAATAGTCCTTATTAGATCCAGAACATTTAATCATCTCACCTTTCTCCAAACTTTGATTATTAAATATAACTAATGGCATATAAAGCACTGAATGGTTTTGATTTGGAGTACCTGAGAGAAATCCTGTTCTGTTGTAATTTGCTTCAACTGCTTTCATCAGAAATCTCATTATTAGTACTTAGAATAATGAAGACTACAGCAGGGTACAGGGCTTTTTTTCCTACAGAGCCCTCCAGTTATGAAATTGCCTCAGACACAGTCTCAAATTATATGTCTACAACAAAAGCCTATTTATTTAGTCAAATATTTTGTTAAAAAGATTTCTTGGCACCAAAACTGGCATTCTGCATAAATCCACAAGGTTCAGGTAAAATGTCAGTAGCAATCGACTAACTAAAAAAATTTAATTTACACAAAAGTGAAAGATTCAATGTTTGTTAAAAAATTATAAAATTGCCCATACAGCTGGAACAAAAGGAAACGTCCTAAGACACCTATGTGTGTCTGTGTGTGTGTGTGTGTGTGTGTGTGTGTGTGTGTGTTTGTATCTGTATTTATATATATACAGTGATGTGAAAAAGTGTTTGCCCCCTTCCTGATGGTTCTGCACATTTGTCCCAATTTAATCTTTCATATCTGGAACAAAAGGAAACGTCCTAAGACACCTACTGTATGTGTGTCTGTGTCTGTGTGTGTTTGTATCTGTATTTATACTGTATATACAGTGATGTGAAAAAGTGTTTGCCCCCTTCCTGATGGTTTTGCACATTTGTCCCACTTTAATCTTTCATATCATTAAACAAATTGAAATGTTAACTCAGGTGTGATATACCACAGTTAAGTTAAGTTACGTTTGTAAGCTTTTTTTTTTCCTTTTTTTTTCTTTTCGTTGGGGGGGATATGGGGTGACAAACGTGTAAAAAAAAATTCAAATCATATAATCATAATTATATCATAATAAATCATAATATATATATATATATATATTTATTTATATGTGTGTATGCATGTGTGTATTGCTAAATGTACTAAACACCTGTATAATCATATTAAAGCAATATAATCAATAATCATATTGCAGCAGTGCACAGTGCAATACAGCCTGCAGACCCTCTGCACACAGGATGTTTTTGTCTTTTGCACCATTCTGTATGAGATTGTTGTGTATGAAAATCCCAGTATATCAGCAGTTTCTAAAACCTGGCACCAGAAACCACGACACAGTTAAAGTCACAGACACCACAGTCTTTACCACATATGTGCATGATTGTATGTAATGTGCTACTGCCACATGATTAGACTGCATAAATGAGCAGGCGCAACTACTGTTTTCAAACTATTAGCTAAATGATGAATAGTTGTACTTTCATATTTATTTTACTCGAATTATTTTACTCGAAATAGCTATAACACTTCGAAATACTGAGTCTGAATTTTCATGTCTATATTTACAAGATGTTCAAATAGAAAACATTTACATTTACATCTTTGTTATCTAAAACTCCTTCACCTTACAGTCTCTAACATTTGCTAATCTAACTAAATATTAGGTTATATTATAATATTATATTATAATATTATAAGTTATGTAATGTTTAGTGAAATGTTACATTATAGAAATGAGTATTTTTCTGGTTCTATTAACTTTTTATAGCACACATTTTTATGTTTTACATTTATTTACAAGGTTTTTTCTTCATATGTACCTGCTTTTGGTGAATCACTCATTTAAAGCCCCATTAAAATCTAAGAGTGACCAATATTTAGTTCATTCATTCATTCATTCATTTTCTACCGCTTATCAGAGCTACTTCGGGTCACGGGGAGCCTGTGCCTATCTCAGGCGTCAAGGCAGGATACACCCTGGATGGAGTGCCAACCCATCGCAGGGCACACACACACTCATTCACTCACGCAATCACACACTAGGGACAATTTTCCAGAGATGCCAATCAACCTACCATGCATGTCTTTGGACTGGGGGAGGAAACCGGAGTACCCGGAGGAAACCCCCGAGGCACGGGGAGAACATGCAAACTCCACACACACAAGGCGGAGGCGGGAATCGAACCCCCAACCCTGGAGGTGTGAGGCGAACATGCTAACCACTAAGCCACCGTGCCCCCCTCAATATTTAGTTTTCCTCATTTAATTGCTTTTCTGTGTTATTTTGTTTGATTTGATTTAATAATAAACCATAAGAAATTCCAGGCAACCAAAAACCTTCGAATGGCAGAAAATATTTGTTATATATTCATTACTATTGTAATGCTTAAAAGAGTAGGCTAAAGTCAACAGAATGGACAAATAAATCATTAATCACAAGAGTTCGTAGTTCAACAGGTAATATTATAGGATTACTTTTTAAATTGCTTTTGTTTATACAAAGACTAGAGGCTGTATCTGTATATTATGACCTAACTAGGGGTCATATATGTGTAGTCACTAGATTTACAAAAGAGGTCATGAGAGAAACTGACAAGTTCCACTTTTTCATTTATTTTATAAATTAATATTATAAAATACTGAAAATGGAATTTGTATGTTAATATTTTCAATATTCTGATTAGTATTTTTACTTTCTTAACACAGTGCACAAGCATATAAAAATGCAGCAAAATTAGACATTCAATGATAATCTTCCATTGCTTTTTAGTCAGTTTGTGAACTTTTTTGGACTCTCAATCTTTGTATTTCTGCTGAACTTTAACCAGCAATGTGATCAATGTGTTTCATGAAAATCCTAAAACAAGATAAAGAAAACCCAATTGAACAAATGACATTTAATTATTGAACAAAATGATTTGAAATTAAATTGCTTGTGATAAAAAGAATCTGAAACTCCAGGAGAATAAGTTATAAGAATAAATTATAAAATTTATTGTACATGGGACTCCGTCCAGGCTCCGTCCTGGTCCAAAGACATGCATGGTAGGTTGATTGGCATCTCTGGAAAATTGTCCGTAGTGTGTGATTGTGTGAGTGAATGAGAGTGTGTGTGTGTGCCCTGTGATGGGTTGGCACTCCGTCCAGGGTGTATCCTGCCTTGATGCCCAATGACGTCTGAGATAGGCACAGGCTCCCCGTGACCCGAGATAGTTCGGATAAGCGGTAGAAGATGAATGAATGAATGAATGAATGAATGAATATTGTACATTGGATAGAGCTGCTTTAATCAAGCACTTCTTTGGCCTCCACCATTCCACTCTGAGACAGATGCTATACAAAATATTCAGCAGCACTAATACTCTTATGAGTGGTAAAGGAGTGGTTGTCCAGCACAAATCACTCCGTTGGCACAGTAAATAATATTATAGGAATGCACAAACAATCACTGGATAACATCTAAGGTCTTAAAAGGTCACTTTTGCATTGAGTAATTTAAATGTACATTAGTTCTACATCAGGTAAACACTGGATAAGAGCAGTGTGTATGACAGGATAGCACAAAAGAAGCTACTGCTCTCCAAAAAGAACACTGCTGCCTGTCTGAAGTTTGCTAAAGATCAAGTGGATAAGCCAGAAGCCTACTGAAAGAATATTATGTGTACAGATGGATCTGAAATATAATGTTTGGTTTAAAATCAAAATCTTATGTTTTGTGAAAACCAAAGACTGAATTCCAACATAAGAACCTCATCCTAGATATGAAGCAGTGGATTCAAGCATCGTGGATTGGGGCTGCTTTACTGCAGCAGGTCCTGGACATTTTGCATTATTGATGTACCGTGAATTCTGGATTCTACAAGCAAATTCTACAGGAGAATGGCAGGGTATCAGTCTATTAACTGAGGCTTAACCATGAATAGTCTTCCAGCAAGACAACAACCCTAAGCAAACAAGTGAATTTGACAAAGAAATAGTTAAAGCAGAAGAAATGAAAAATGGCCAATTTTTAATGGCCAAATTCCAGGCTTTAACCAAGTAGAAATGTTATGGAATGACCTAAAAAGAGCAGGTCATGCAAAGAAGCACAGCAGTATCACTGAGTTGAAGCAGTTTTTAAGGAGGAATAGGCCAAAAATCCTTTAACCCATTGTATAGGATTGATCAACTATTCCCCAGAAACAATTGGTTGTAGCTATTGGGGGTTTGTTTATACCAGTAATTTATTGCTGAATTAACAAATAATATGAAATAAGAACTTTAGTTGGGGGGCACGGTGGCTTAGTGGTTAGCACGTTCGTCTCACACCTCCAGGGTCGGGGTTCGATTCCCGCCCCCACCTTGTGTGTGTGGAGTTTGCATGTTCTCCCCGTGCCTCGGCGGTTTCCTCCGGGTACTCTGGTTTCCTTCCCCGGTCCAAAGACATGCATGGTAGGTTGATTGGCATCTCTGGAAAATTGTCCGTAGTGTGTGAGTGCGTGAGTGAATGAGTGTGTGTGTGTGCCCTGCGATGGGTTGGCACTCCGTCCAGGGTGTATCCTGCCTTGATGCCCGATGACGCCTGAGATAGGCACAGGCTCCCCGTGACCCGAGGTAGTTCGGATAAGTGGTAGAAAACGAATGAATGAAAGAACTTTAGTTCTCTCTGTTCAGTTTGAGGACATAGAGCTAACTAAATTTAAGATCAAATCTATGCAAAAATAACTAAGAATATCAGTCCAGAATATTACTCTGTGGCTGTACTGTAAGTACCAGAATTTTTATTTTTTTTTTTTAGCTTTTTCTGAGATCCTGGCTTTTAAAATCTTTGAATAAAGCTTATGGCTAGATAAGACATAAAAATTTATATCAATGATACTGCACTCAAAAGATAATTCAAGGGCAAAATCCTTAAACCTCCTACTTCAAGTGACATCAATAAATCCATTCCACTACGAGACCACAGACGTGGGGTACACTGTGAAAACCTGTGGGATGTTGCAGTGCCTGAATTCTGCCAAACGACCAAAAACGAAGAGTTTTTTTTTATAGCCTAGAATATTGTTGGTAGAACACCTGAGAGCACAGCAAACTCAGATTAAGGGCATATGTGAGCTTTTTATTTGCACTTGTGCCTGTAGCTTAGTAATATAGTCAGTCAGCAATAAGAAATCTTTCAGGAAAAAAATAAATAACTGCAACTTTTGAGCTTGTTCAATGCTTCTTGTTTTGCTATGCTCACAGCCACATACACTCTGAGACAGAGAGATCACATAAATATATGTGGAACAGCAAGACTCAGTCATTACTCCTCTATCTCAACACCTCCTGGTACAAACACACCTTCACTTGATACAGATCAATATTGTTTTTTTTGTCTAACATAGTTTGACAGCTCTGCTTTAAGAAAATCTAAATATATTTAACCAAAGCAATATAGAAATATTTGTTTACTTTGTACTTAGTGGCTTAGTGGTTAGCACGTTCGCCTCACACCTCCAGGGTTGGGGGTTCGATTCCCGCGTCCGCCTTGTGTGTGTGGAGTTTTGCATGTTCTCCCTGTGCCTCGGGGGTTTCCTACGGGTACTCCGGTTTCCTCCCCCGGTCCAAAGACATGCATGGTAGGTTGATTGGAATCTCTGGAAAATTGTCCGTAGTGTGTGATTGCGTGAGTGAATGAGAGTGTGTGTGTGCCCTGCGATGGGTTGGCACTCTGTCCAGGGTGTATCCTGCCTTGATGCCCGATGACGCCTGAGATAGGCACAGGCTCCCCGTGACCCGAGGTAGTTCGGATAAGCGGTAGAAGATGAATGAATGAATGTTTACTTTGTAAATTTACATTCTAACTTAGCTTTCTGCAAAGATCGTGTTAGGTAAATAAGTTGCCAGTTTAACAAATGTTTGTTTTATACAGTTAGCAAATAACACATAAAACAAACGTTTGTTAAACTGGCAACTTATTTACCTAATAAAAAAAAAGATTCTGTTTGTCAACAGTTTAAAAACCAAATGTCAATGTCCAATTACACATAATGCACATACTATCCGTTTTAATGTAGATATAGCAGGAAGCAATTCTGTAATTTAAAAAAGTTATTCAAAACTGGGAATTTTAGGCAACAAAATGATATGGTTAATTTAATCAACCATTATTACAGCAAAGAAGAGATAATGGGCAGTGATCAGTCATCAAATACCAGGTCTGACAGAGACAATGAGGCTAGACGGATTGATGTTGATTAATTTGATGGTTTTTCGTTGTAAACATAATTCACTGATAAAGTATCGCTGATGTTTTTCATACTGTAAATACACAAGATTACAAATGCAGCAGTGGAAATAAAAGAAAATTGATTTATGTAGAATATATATACTACAGTTGTTACTTTTGAATATATGAAGTACATGTAAAAGTACAACCTCAAATAACCTACTCCATGACCTCAACCCTAACTGAGCACTGTGTGTAAACTGGAATTCTGACCGTGCCCTAGAATGCTATTTCAACTAACATTATTGCCAGACCTCACAATTCTTTTGCAGCTAAAAAGCCACAAAGCTCCACATTCTGCATCTCCATGTTCCAAAATCTAGTGATTCCCATTGATTGAAGGTTCATAAAAGAGTCTGGGCAGGGGTTGTGATGGCCTGGTGTCCAAATACATTTGGTCATATAGTGTTGTTGTATTTTTGATTTGGCAAGGTTTTATATGCCCTTCCTTACAGAACCAACCCATTTTATTTGGTTTTAGGGCCGGCCGAGCGTTAACCACTAAGAAATAAACACTGGCTGTGGCAGTTATTTATAGCCTGGGATTCTGCTGCTGGACCTCCAAGGACATTTGGTGTAGAATGTAGGAAATACAATTTTACGGTGGCCGGGAAGTGCAAAACAAATTAACAAAACCCAAACCAAATTAACAAAACCGAAAACACATTAACAAAACCCAAACCAAATTAACAAAACCCAAACCAAATTAACAAAATCCAAACCAAATTAACAAAACCCAAACCAAATTAACAAAACCAAAAACACATTAACAAGTCAGACAACCCGGAAGCGGTTGGTATAATTTGTTAATGGAAACTTACCATCATCGGACAAGACACCTTTCATTCACCTGTATATCTTTAATGACAGTCGTCTTGTCCAATGATCGGTAAGTTTCCATTCACAAACTATACCTACCGCTTCCGGGTTGTCTGAATCGGTGCACGAAACACATTAACAAATCAGAAAACAAATGAACAAATCAGAAAACACAACGACATTTCAGACAACCCGGAAGAGGTTGGTATAGTTTGTGATTGGACAAGACACCTGTCACTCAAAGTATACATGAAGTTCAACAGTCTGCCACAGGGAAAAGTTGGAATGGATGGATGGAATGGATTACTGTGGATAATGGATAACTTTATTTAAACGAAGAACTTTACACATTACACATAAGATTCCATACCTGTATATCTTGAGTGACAGGTGTCTTGTCCAATGATCGGTAAGTTTCCATTCAAAAACGATACACTACCGTTTCTGGGTTGTCTGACTTGTCGTTGTGTTTTCGGTTTTGTTAATTTGGTTTGGGTTTTGTTCATTTGGTTTGGGTTTTGTTAATTTGGTTTGGGTTTTGTTAATGTGTTTTCGGTTTTGTTAATTTGGTTTGGGTTTTGTTAATTTGGTTTGGGTTTTGTTAATTTGTTTTGCACTTCCCGGCCACCGTACAATTTGACTTGAATGACTAAGCTAACTTAGTTAAATAGATCCAGTTAATGTTAGCAAATTATTAACATTTAATGTCATTTTATAACAGCATGCTTTTAATGCATGAAATAAAATTTCATGCATTCTTGGGAGATATTCTTAAAGATACTTGATTTTATAAGTGTTTGCTCTCTCCATTATTGAAACACTGTACTGAGGCCAGATTTTTGCTAATTTAAAATGTTTCATAGAGTGTAAACGGCATAAACTTGGTACTGGATAGCAAAGCAAAGCAGGGATAGCATGTGACATGATAGATAGGGCATGTGGTAGCCTAGTGGTTAAGGTGTTGGGCTACCAATCAGAAGGTTGTGAGTTCGATCCCAGGTCCACCAAGCTGCCACTGTTGGACCCCTGAGCAAGGTCCTTAACCCTCGAATGCTCAGCTGTATAAAAATGAGATAATGTAAGTTTCTCTGGATAAGGGCGTCTGCCAAATGCTGTAAATGTAAATGGATAGGGAAATAACAATAATGGAAATAACAAAAACACATTGAGAAAACAAATAAAAAAAATATATTAAGCAAGCGGGGGCACGGTGGATGAATGAAAGTGTGTGTGTGTGCTCTGCGATGGGTTGGCACTCCGTCCAGGGTGTATCCTGCCTTGATGCCCAATGACGCCTGAGATAGGCACAGGCTCCCCGTGACCCGAGGTAGTTCGGATAAGCGGTAGAAGATGAATGAATATTAAGCAAGCAAACTGGATGCAGTACAGGGTGCATAAAACAGAGTGAACCAGATGTGATAGATATTTATACAGTTCTGGCAACATTAATAAATAATTTATGTAATATATAATAATAAACCGGTATAATAACTAGTTTCGATGTTTATCTTTTAAAATGTTCAGTAAAAAAGTTCCAATTAAATAAATACAACAATAAATTGATACAACAAATGAAATAATATAAAACAGAATATTGAATAATACGAAATAAGAAGTATCTAGTGCAGGAACCAGGCATACACGTATTTGTAAAACAGACAAAAAAATTTAAGCCTGCTGTCTGGCTGCATGGTTAACAACAGAAATTACCTGCGAAAAGGAGCAGTTTCGATGATTTGCAGTTTTTTTTTTTTTTTTATCAGAGAGCAGAATCTCTTTGCTGGCGGTAGATTTGGGAATAGGCAATTAACAGGGTCGGAGTTGTCACTGATTATTTTTCCTGCTTTCCTCTTTGTCCTGGAAATGTACAGGTATTCAAGTAATGACAGATTGCACCTGATAAATTTCTCAGCGGTCTTGATAGTGCATTTCAGCTTACGCTTTTGTCTGAAGCAAGCTGCACCAAACCAGATAATGGTAAAGACGTAAGGATGCTTTCTATAGTGGCAATATAGAATTGCACCAGTGTAGCCTGGAATAGATAGAACTTTACCAACTGCTGTAAGAAGTACAATCTCAGCTGATATTTCTTGCTGACAGATGTTGTATGCATCTGCTATATGTGATCCCTTGTGATTATTTTCAGAAATGGAAGGTTAAAGGTTAAAAATGGTTAGTACTGAATGGACAGTGCTAACTGATGAGTTATTAAGGAGGGGGAACTTGTGATGATCCTGCCATGAATGTGGTTTTACTCATTATAGTGAGTAAATAGTGTTTTGACTTATCACTGTTGGTGATGGGACCAATCGCAGAAGTGCCATCTGCAAATTTGATAAACTTCACGGATGCATCACAGGAAACACGGTCATTTGTGTAAAGCAAACATACTGTATGAGGGGTGAGAGAACACAACCTTGTAGTGCTCCAGTGCTAAATAACTGGGGTTTAAAAATGTTCACTGATTTTATATTTTAAAAAGCTACTTGCTGTAAGTTTATTATCCATGTATCAATGAAGTCAGGAGTTTAACCTGGAGAAGCTCAGGGATGATAATATTGAAGGCTGAGCAGAAAACTATAACAAGAATCCAAGACAGGGTGATAGATTAAGCACCGAATGGGCCATCTTTCTCTCAAATCTAAGAAGAAGTTGTTTATCTGGTCTTAAAGATGGAGATCAGCAGTGCAGGGGGGGATGGTTAAACTTTTTGTAGTTTATGATGGTTTGAAGGGCACGGTGGCTTAGTGGTTAGCACGTTTGCCTCACACCTCCAGGGTCGGGGTTCGATTCCCGCCTCCACCTTGTGTGTATGGAGTTTGCATTTCTCCCCGTGCCTCGGGGGTTTCCTCTGGGTACTCCGGTTTCCTCCCCCGGTCCAAAGACATGCATGGTAAAATTGTCCCTAGTGTGTGATTGCGTGAGTGAATGAGTGTGTGTGTGTGCCCTGCGATGGGTTGGCACTCCGTCCAGGGTGTATCCTGCCTTGATGCCCGATGACGCCTGAGATAGGCGAGGTAGTTCGGATAAGCAGTAGAAGATGAGTGAGTGAGCTATCTGAGCCCTGCTTTGAAACAAGGTTTGTTGTTGGAGTAGCAGGTTATAGTTGGGGATACAGTTTACCTAACAGAAGCTGATGTAATTTGAACATGCCCCAGTATGTTGCACTTAGACAATCACAACACTTATCACAATTGCTTTAGTGGTTCATTTATTTGTACTATTTTTCCAAAACGTCAGACAGTGGGGCACAGACAGTGGCATGGCATCAATTCTTAAAGGCAATGAAAATGAACCAAATACCATTTAGTAAACTGGAAATAGTTAGTTTTACTATTCATTTAAAACACCTGCTTCTTCCCCCATATGATGATCCTGAGTGGTCCATTGTTCCTGTACTAAAATCTCATTCTAATAAATAAATAATGCAACAAATGCACATATATATATATACACACAACATAAAAATCACTGGAATAATCAGGTTATTTATTTACCTAATCCCTAATAACATGAGAAAATGTGAGGCTAAAATATTAAAGGTATATTATTTAATAATGATTGATTGATTAATTAACAAAAACAGAGTAGAAAGAACAATAACAAAATGCCGAGTAAGTCAGGAAATAATACTCTGGATGTTACTTTGCAACTGGAACACAGAAAAACACAGTCAAAAATGCACCAACTAAACAAGGGAAGAACTGAACACATATTAGGGAAACAATCAACAAGAAGACAGGGCAGAGACAAGACGTAACTCAATACAAAATGGACATGGCAATATAAATGAACGCACAGAAGCCCAGAAGTAGTGCCATAAAGCTGACAACTGTAACACAGTTAAAGAAGGAGGATACATGAGACGTATATATTGTTTTTATCTCTTTCTTTCATTTTCATTGACTCTAAATGGTGATGCCTGTAAAGCATGGACAGATAATTATTAATAATAATAATATATAGATATAAATGATGTCTTTGCACATAATTAGAGATCAGCTCTTGGAAATCATGTTTCTGAATTGATGATCACATTTGGAGCATTCTCTAACTGAAGGTTTTGTCAAAAACTGGTTACGGATGCAATTTAGGTCCATTGATGGCCTTTTAGTTATCTTATCTCTTTGTCTGTGTTAATTTTGTCCCACCATGGGAATTTACAGAGATTTTCATTATGTTCATACAATAAGGATCTGCTCTGGCTTCATTTTCCTATCAAGATTAAAATGCCAATGAAGATCATTTTGATTGTTCCTGGTGCCAAGTCATTATCACAAGTGCACAGAGTGGATGAAAACTCTGAAGTCATAAACTTCAAAACAATCTAATGACATAACAGCAGTTGTGTAGTTTTTTTTTTCTGTTCTGTTCTGTTGTTGCTTTGTGACAGCTGGGTACAACTTGAAAGCTTTCATAATAACGTTGGAAAAAATAAATTGTTTGAGTAATGAGTTTAATTCGTGAGTTCAGAATCTTTGCAGAGGGCTTCACATAAATCAAATAAACCAAATGGAATTATTTAATCGATGAAAATCGTACGCAACTAAACTAAACAAACACAGTACTGTCTTGATTAGCACACTGAACTATATTTTTGTTCAGATGAGATTTGTATCATGAGACACAAAGAGGACACTATAACCTGTCCTTATCACCTTTTTAAGTTCATTATTAAAATGAACTTAATAAAAGAGTCATACATACTGTATGGTTATAAACAATTTGTTTCACACTAAGTGAGGGTTAGAGTGCTGGTAGGTCATGTCCTTATTTGTGTGGTTTTGGACTTCATCCTGTGGACCCAGTGACCTGCAGAGACTGCTGAAACACCTGATCCAACTCATGAAGGGCTTGATAATTAGCTGATCAGTGATGAATTAGTTCAAACTCTGCAAAGAATTATGTCTATAGAGTGGCACTTTATAACCACTGCACAACATGGAACATATCATTAATTCAATTTCATTTCAGTAAACAAAAACAAATATTGTATCCTATTGTCACCCAGTCAGTCCTCACTGCCTCCCTATAAGTCTTCCAGTGAACTGAGATATAAAGATACACCTTCTACCCTATATGTACTTCTTGTTTTTCTTGGCACCTTTTTAACTGGAGGCCAGTCCAATGCCTGACTCAAACACACACAGCCACACACCCACTAACACACTGGACCATTTAGAGATGCCATACAGCCTATAACACAAAGTATGCAGAGGAAACACTTAAAGTACAGGAAGAGCATACAAACTACACACACAGGACAGAGGTAGGGTTTGAACCCCCAAACCTGACAATGGGAGGCAAAAATCAAATTATTACTGTATAAATATCTGATTTTAGTTATACTTTTAGTGTAACCAAGATTGAGGAGGTTTAAACTTAGATTTACACTTAGATTTTAAACATGCCTTATGAAAATAGTTCAAAAGTTTAATTCATTTGGCAGACGCTCTTATATCAAGAGCAACTTACATTATCTCATGTTTATACAACGGAGGGTTAAAGGGTTCGCTCAGGAGCCCAACAGTGGCAGCTTGGTCGACCTGGGATCAAACTCACAACCTTCCGATTGGTAGCCCGATACCTTAAACACTAAGCTACCAGACGCCTGTGTTGACAAACATGTGTTGTTTATAACATCTTAAAGGTGAACCTTTAAACTTTGAACATGCCTTGAAGAACTCTATACTCATACATCTACACACATCAATTTAGCTTATTATTCCCTATAAAATAACAACTGAGTGATTTTTAAAAATGTGTTAACCAAGTTCAACATACCCTTCAAAATAATCATAATAATATTGGCACACAGTAGTGTCTTTTTTTTGAGAAGGATCCGTATCTGCTGATCCAATTTTTACTGCAGATGACTAGACAATTTTTCTATTCATAACAATTTCCCCAATTTTGATGAGTAAAATCTTGGTTTTAATGTCTAAAAATAGAAATGTACATACATCTCAATGCAGGTATTTGACATTTTTGAATAAAATGATCTTTTGGTTTACTGGAAAATTTACGTGTATGTCAAGTAATTGGGGGGCACGGTGGCTTAGTGGTTAGTGGTTAGCCTCACACCTCCAGGGTCGGGGTTCGATTCCCGCCTCCACCTTGTGTGTGTGGAGTTTGCATGTTCTCCCCGTGCCTCGGGGGTTTCCTCCAGGTACTCCGGTTTCCTCCCCCGGTCCAAAGTCATGCATGGTAGGTTGATTGGCATCTCTGGAAAAATTATCATTAGGGTGTGATTGAATGAGTGTGTGTGTGCCCTGTGATGGGTTGGCACTCCGTCCAGGGTGTATCCTGCCTTGATGCCCAATGACACCTGAGATAGGCACAGGCTCCCCGTGACCCGAGGTAGTTCAGATAAGCGGTAGAAGATGAATGAATGAATGAATGTCAACTAATTCATAGTTCCTCGAATACCCTAGGAAAACAAAGCAGCAAGGCAGTCCACCTACCAGCATTTTTGAGAGATGGAAGAAATCTGGAGCAAAGCAATGTATCTCCCTGAAATACATGAATTTATTATCATTGTGCTTCAGCTGAGAAAGGGACACGAATTTCACTTTGCTAAGGTGCCTGAATCATGATTATTTGATCTTTAGTTAAACAAATGAAAAGTGAATGAAATTGTAATGATAGCATTGTGTTATGTTATGTGAGCGGAATGTGGTGGCTCAGTGGCTAAGGTGTTGGTCTACTAATTGGAAGGTTCTGAGTTCAAATCCCAAATCACCACTTCTGGGCCCCTGAGCAAAACACTTAACCCCAATTGCTCAGTTGTATTAAAAAAACATTGTAAGTTGCTCTGGATGAAAGATTCTGCTAAATGCTGCAAATATAATGCATTAAGTAAAGGTGCAATAAAGTAACTAGCTGAGCATGAATAAAGACATTATTTGTTCATTTAAGACCAACACATATTATCTCTATGCTTTGACTTAGAATCCTCAAGAGCAATATAATAGTTTGAGGCATCATCACAAGCCCATTACACACATTCTAAGGAGGAAAAAAATAATTACATCTAAAGTACAATACGGAATTTTGCATTTAAGAGGTTTGATAGGAGAATGTCCACTGAGAAATAAAGGTTAAAACATTAAAGACACACAGCAGTTATACAAGCTTCCTTTACAAGCATTTGAAGTATTTTCGACCACAATCTCTGAGAAACACGTCAATGGAATTTAAGCAATTTATCGTCATTCGCATAATTTTTTTATAACCTTGCACTTTCTGGTACAAAAAAAAAAGAACTGTTTGGATTCATTTTGGTTGCATTGACCTGAAATGCAACCAAATGCTGAAAAGCATGAGTTCAAATGAAAAACTAAAACAACAACAACAACAAAACTATTTAACTTAGCTTAAATTATGCCTGCTACCTTAGTTCTCATTTCCAACACTCATATGTACGGCTCAGCAGTGACTTTCAATAAAATAATTTCATCTTGAATTTTGTCAAAACACTTTCAGGTTTAAAATAGGTTACTCTAAATTTTTGTATGTGTGCTGTTCCCAGGTATAAACCATAAATCTGACACCTGAACACCTCCTGTGCTTGACAGTAACCTGAAATCATGCTAATCTCTGACACAGCAGGTTTCTGATGGCTCGGTAAAAATGGGACATCATTGCTTAAGGCAAGGTGATGGGGATAATCATCTGCCATAATTCATGTTTAATATCACAGTCCCAGAGGTAAAGAAAGAAGGGTAAAGGGTGTCCTTGCTATGATGCCTTTCCTCTCCTCACCTCGCCATCTCTTCTCTTCACTCAGTTCAATACACCACACCCTAGCTATAGGTCCAGAATAAAAAAATAAAAAAAAATGTCCCATGCCAGATATACAATAATAGAATAAATACAAATACAATAATAACAATGGCATGTAAGCATGTAAGCATTGTTTGCTAAAAATCATCATAGCTGCTTGTGTATATGCAGTAAATGTATATATTATTATTATTATTATTATTATTTTTAATAAATCAGACTGTATACCATTTAGTTACTCAGAAGAGAGAGATTCATAAAAATGTCTAAGAGTTTCTGTTTCTAAATGTCAAAAATAAGCCATCTCTGCTTTCAGACATACTACATTACTTTGGTATTGTCACACTTGTTCTGCCCAAAACAACTAGTTAGACTAACATAATCTAGAGAACACTGAAACACATTCATTCATTAATTTATCATATGTTCAGTAACTGCTTTATTTTGGTCATGGTCCCTGAAGCCTGAATCCTAAGGAAGAGGTGCAATAACATATCAAACATTGTATTGAATGATACAGTACACCATAGAGTATGTACATCAATACTATTTGTATACAGTACACCGTATGTACATAAATACAAAGTTAAAAGCTGCATAATCCAATATCGTTCCATAAGCATTGACTTGCTTTACGTTACAATCGAGTCGATTCAGGGTTGTTGGAAAATAACTGTTCGCTTAAAATGTTAACACCACCACATCCTTCTTGTCAAATGCTCTAATTTGGGGGTCATCAGTTCCAGTCCTGGAATACCGGAGTCCAGCACGGTTCAGTGATTTGCAAGTTTAAAGAGCCCCAAATCAACTCACCACTTAATTACCAGTCTTAGCTGGTGTGTAAGAGCAGGAAAATCACCAAACTCTACTGGCTTTATGCCCACAGGGGCTGGAATTGATGACCTCTGTCCAAAATTAAAAAGATTGAATTAGTTAATGGCTGTGTGATAGACAACTGTTCACAGTGAATAATAAACCTTTGAACAAAAAGTCTTTTTTATAATCTCCAATATTAATTTCTTAATGTATAAAAATCAAATTAACAATTCAACTTAAAAGTAGAAGTAAAGAAATGGCTACAAATTGAGACTGGAATCAGTTTAAAGATATTTCTTTTTGTGCCTTTAATTCCTGCTCATTAATTATTCTTGTAAGTACACTTATTTTTGACTCTCACATAACATTACTGGGGGGCACGGTGGCTTAGTGGTTAGCACGTTCGCCTCACACCTCCAGGGTCGGGGTTCGATTCCCGCCTCCGCCTTGTGTGTGTGGAGTTTGCATGTTCTCCCCGTGCCTCAGGGGTTTCCTCCGGGTACTCCGGTTTCCTCCCCCGGTCCAAAGACATGCATGGTAGGTTGATTGGCATCTCTGGAAAATTAGTAGTGAGTGAATGAGAGTGTGTGTGTGTGCCCTGCGATGGGTTGGCACACCGTCCAGGGTGTATCCTGCCTTGATGCCCAATGACGCCTGAGATAGGCACAGGCTCCCCGTGACCCGAGGTACTGTAGTTCGGATAAGCGGTAGAAGATGAATGAATAACATTACTCATCTTTCACTTTCTACAGTATATACAAGTCAGCTTCTGTGATTTGAAATACAAGTTGCATTTTCCTACTGAGGTTTCAGGGTATGATTGATATGAGTCCAGTCTTTATTCTTAGCCTTAAACTCATTAAGTTCATTTTAAATAAGAAAACTATTAGAGATTGACGTGAAGAAGACCGTGTGAATGGGTGGTTGTCCTTTACCTCCCCCTCTGTTCTTACATTAAATTACAATTCAATTCACCTCCATTATTTGGAACAGAGATCAGTTAAGTTTAAGGTAAAACCAACATGACATCTCTAAAGCTGACTTCTCTCCTAAGCACCACATCATATCATCATCAGTTCCATATTGTTATTGATGGAATGCCAAACAGACAGCTTGGGCTTGATAAATATTTCAGAGCACTTTTCTGTACTTCAGTACAGTTTCCTCCCACACACTGCCTCCCCCCCATCACACAGCTCCTCTCCCTCCACCACACGCACAGATGCATACACACACATTCAAGTTGTTCAGTGACAGAACCAGAGCAAAAAAATACATTATACTGCTGTGTTGCATTCCTACATTAACGCTGCCTTTCTCCTGCTTTACATTTTTCAATTCCATAAAACGTGGAATAGCTAATATTATACAGTAAATCGATTCCTAAATTAAATGATAAATTGCACAAATAACAATAGATTAATCACTGAATACACTTAAATGTTCTTTCTCCCATTTGTATTTTTCCTTTCTTCATACATAAAATATCAATACAAATTTACATACATATAATTTGGAACAGTTCTATTAAAAGTGTTTTTTTATCCTAGTATATATATACACAGTACTGTGGAAAAAGGCACCCTAATGGATGCTGACAATGAATGCTGGCTGTCAGCTATTACCAGAAAAAAAAAAAACAGAAGCAAGTGTCAGTCAAAGTCTCCAGTGAACCTGTGGCTGATTCTTCTAGATGGTTAGAAAAACTTAGCAGACAATATCCTTATGAAACTGTGTGAAGTCTCCCAGAAACTACTAATGCGTTTTTAGGAAAAGCATTGTAATGCCAAATATTTTTTATTTTATTTTTCAAATTCAAATATTTTATTGCTGTTTGTTGCACTGTAGTGGTCAAATTTGCTTACCTGTGCATCACAAAATTTCTATACAATGTGCCTATGACTTTGGCTGAGTATTGTATATGCATGTGTGTGAGGCAAACCTATTAGTGTTATCTCAATTATCCCAATATGTTTGTAAACCCTCTGTCAAATTAGCTATGATTTGCATTGAAGACAGAATATTAAAGTTAGCATGATGCCAATTAGTACTTACCAGGCAGTGAGTGACCTTGGATTGGATTGGATTATAAATATCCAAGGTGTCTGTGCAAAATGTGAGAACTGACTGCAAGCTATAGCATATGTCACATTGAAATTATCCTCTGCATGAGCTCCAGCTCTTGGGGGAAATGTTTAATGCTGTCTTATCAGTAAGACAGCAATAGATATACATGCTCACGATATACATGCTCACGAACAATATTTCAGCAGCAAATAATAAATATTCCTTTTTTATTATTTGCTGCTGAAATAATATTTAATTAAGAGCAATTAAAATATTAAAGTGGTGTCATCAATTATGTAGCATTTTCTTTGTTAGACATATGTAACGCTCTGATCTGTCTGCACACATGCCAATTTCATGGCTCTGAAAGGACGTGATTTGAAGTGATTACACACCAGCAAGTCCATATAAGGGCATCTACATCACATTACTCCAGCTTTGAGCGTGAGTGGGCATCTGGGGTGTGGCAATACGTATGGTAATGGTACCTATGGTAATGTCAATACCCACTCCATGACTGTGCCAAAGACCGTAAGAGAGCATGAGCGGACTGAGAATAGAACCATAGAACTTGGATTGGGGTCCAGGTCCCGGTTATAGAACCTGATAAAGCTGTGTGGAGAGGACCATCTGGCCACAGCACAACTTTCTTTAAGGGGAACATCCCTGGCAGGGCACTGGATGAGGCAATACTGCTACTGAGCACTGATGCCTAGAGAAGAAGCAACACTGGGCACCTCTTAGGGAGGACGAGTTACACCACAAGCTCAAGTGGTTGACATAAGTCCTCAAGGCTCTTACTGGGAAAAGCATATGCAGCCCCTCCTGTTCCGCTGACTCATGGGGCATGGGACAGTAGGCCTGTGGGATGATTGGACAACCAGCTATCCCGGGCACCTTGGGGACATATCCCACATATTCAGGATAGCCTTGGACATGCCAGGGGCAAGTTCTAGGCAGGCAAGGGTTCTCCAGCTTGCTCCAGACAAAGCCTGCAAATCTCCCACTCTTTTGAGGGAGGCCAAGACTAAGAGCAGAGCTGTCTACAGGGTCAGAAACTTCTTAGTGGCTGACACCACGGGCTTAAACAATAACACCAGTGGCAGTACTGAACACTGCTTCTTCTCTGGCTCTCAACGAAGGCGGTCGCATTTTCTCTCCCTCTCCTCCCCTCTACTTTCCCTGCTTTGCTTCTTTCGTCTCGTCTATTGTCTTATACTTTGAGAGACTCTCTCCGCACTGCTCTCCAAACTAAAATATCATGGATTTGATAAACTGGTCTCTCAACGCAATTGACACCATCTTCTCGACGAGAAGCTTGGGTTCGGGGGAACCTGACTGCCCTGCCGGAACGTTCGCAGCTGGCTATACGATGGACGCGTGGGAGAGGTGGCGGGTCGTGTGTCTGGCGCCTCTTTCCGTGGAGGACATTGAAGATATCTACCTATTCGGAACCATGATAACAGGAGTTCTGCTGATTGGATTAGGCATTGCCCTGGGTTATCGAGAGAATCAGAAAACGGTAACAGCTGTTCAAAATCTCCCAAAGCTGCCCGTCATGATCGATGCAGTGGGCAGAGCGGTCAGCACTGAGGCTGGGACTAATAACCGCAATATGGATAACATCACGATGAAGCTCACTGCTTTGGATACTGTTTTGGTTAACATCATGGAGAAGCTCACTGCTTTGGAAAGAAAAATGGATCGATACGGAGACCAGAATGGACTAAGAGAGTAGTCGTGTAAATTGGAATGCGTCTACTCGCCCCAAGACCAAACAATCCCAATCTTATCTGCTTTCGGCTCCCCCTCAACCAGCACTGGCCTCGGCCAAGGCCGCTGTTGGAACAACAATTCCCCTGGAAGAGCACTGCAGCGTGACGATCTTGCGTTCCTTTCCCCACTTCTACAGACACCTGCTGATTGTTGACTCTCTTTGGGACCTAATCAAGGTTGTCTCCATGGCAATTTGCTGTGTATCGCTACGACAATCTTGCGGACTGAGGCACACCAAGATTTGATGCCGGGAGCAACGACTCTCCAGGCCTACACTTACATACACACACACACACACACACACACACACACACACACACACATATAAAGATATGCACTCACCCTCCCACCCCCCATCCCACGCCTTCACCGCTTTGTACCGCCAGTCTGACAAGCGGGTCTGTGACCAGCGCCGAAGATAAAGGCCGCAGGACCTGATGGCTGCTTGCCTGTGCTGGATTACCTCCACCCCCCCCACTCCCCTCCCCTGTTGCAAGTCATGTGTTTATGGCGTACTGTTTATGTGCTTATGTTGCTGAGGTGTTTTTTTTCCTGTTCCCACACTGTACTCCCCACCGGAGCATAGTCTGGGGGTTGTTGTTTTTTTTTTCTCCTCCCTTCCATCATGTTATGCTGTATTTCTTTTCAATCCCCTGTCTTCCTGTCCTGTCCTCCCCTTGTATTGTATGTATTGTATGTATGGGCAGGTTGATGGCTAATTTCGCTGGTACCTGTGACCAGTGACAATAAAGGCTACTACTACTACTAAAGGGCCACAGACAGGTCCCAGAAAGAAATGCATGGTCTGTAGGAAAATCTCGACCACCTGCACCACACAGAAAGCGAGATACCAGAGGGTGCCTACTCAAGGAGGCGTCAAGGACAGGCTCATGATTTGCAGCAATAGCGGCCATGTACTCCTTTAGAGTAGACAGGGACAAGCCCCGAGAAAGGTGAGACTGCAGAAACTCCAGAATGTCCCGACCGGGCAGTGAACTGGATCCTGACAGCATTCATGGCACCAGAGGTGGAAAAGCCTTGACTATAGAGCTTACAGATTCCTAGTGGAGGGAGCCATAGTATTCAATAGAGTCTCCATTACTTCAGATTAGAGGCCTGCCTCTAGGAACTGGTCCTCCTTGGGAGCCAGACCCAGAGCTAACACATCTCAGGGTGGGGGTGTAGGATTTCCTGATGAGATCCTTCTTGATGGGAAACTCCATCAAGTGCCATCCAGGAAGGAGACTAGGTCCACAAACCAAACTCAAGTGGGCCAACGAGGAGCCACCAGAATAAGGCTGACTTAACCCTAGCGCACAATGGCTAGGACTTGAGGGACCAGTGGTACTGAGGAAAGGCATAGAGACCGAGCCTTGGCTACAGATCCACTTCTGCTTGGCCAAAAATCTGCCAAATGTGCTCCACTACCTGGGATTGGACTGCCTGAGTCCCGATTTACATGTCCTAAGATAAAAATCACTCTTAGCAAAAGAAACCTGGTCTTTTGCAGACCACCCTGATGATTGAGATAAGAAGCCACTTGCACTAACAGATGGCAGCCCCTGAGCCTCATTTCCAGGCAATTTACAGTATGTGCCACTAGAAACAAGGGCCTTCCCATAGGCAGTGGGCAAAGCAGCCATTTGGGCCAGTCTCCAGCCTGAGCACATGGTGTCCATTGAAAGAGTCCTGCAACAATAAAACGCCCCTAGAGTGGGAACCAAGGCCAAGAACTGGGGTCTTTTCCACATAAGAAGGGTATGAAGCACACAACACGTAACCTTTATGAACCCGAGGGGATGTCTGCGGCGATATAATGCCCGCATCCCTGAGCCAGTGCTGGAATGGCCTCATGTGAAAGCACACACTTCTCTGGGTTCAACCTGAAACCTAGAGACTTCATATGGGCAAGCACAGCATCTCAATGAATAGTCACCATAGTTAGTACACGGATGCCCTGGAGATTTCATCAGGCCCAGGCAAAATGCCTATGTGAAAAATAAGCATCCATGAGGTCTATTATTACAAATCAGTCCTTGGACCTGGTCTGGGATGCAATATACTTTAGCATGAGCATTGTAAGTGTTCAGAATACAGTTCAGAGCCCACAAGTGCTGATCTGGGAGGGGTAAATGACAAGAGTGAAAGAGGTTTCTCTTGGAGGAACTCTGCCTGGTGTTTGCCACCGATTGTGGGCAACAAACCCTGAAACAGGGTCCCCAAAACACCAGAGACAGCTTTTTTAGCAGCTCACCCTGGTAGCAGCTTCCTCCATGTCCATGCCCATGATTTTCTAGACTTATAAAGGCTGAAAAGTTAAACATTACCTGGAAAAAAATACACACCAGAAAGGGATTTCCCCAAAACCTTGGCATGGAGGTTTGCCATTAATTGGCATGTGTTCACACAGAGATCCAGCAAACTTTTACCGTCAGCCCTGATGCAGCGTCGAGTTCAGTGACTCATGGGGTTGCCGTGGATGTGGCCACCCGTAGGCTGTCATGCCTTCTTGAACCATTGTTGCATCAGTCAGCTGTATGGTCTGGTCTTTATCAGCAATTATTTAAAGACTTTGGCAGGAAGGAATTAGTGTTGGGTCCATGGGGAACTCCGAGTTTACGATGACCCATTAGTTCCTCAGGAGCTCTCGGTTGCACTATTATAAACTGCTGTAGAAATGACATTTTTTTTATTTACATTATTTTCTGTCCAGTGTCACCCAAATGAGGATGGGTTCCCTTCTGAGCATGGTTCCTCTCAAGGTTTCTTCCTCATATCATCTCAGTTTTTTCCTTGACACCATCACCTCCTGCTTGCTCATTAGAGATATATAGTATTTAAAATTAATATTTAAGCTTTAAATGTATGTATTTTTTATTTTTTCTGTTTCTATATTCCTGTAAAGCTGCTTTGAGACAATTTGAATTATTATAAGCGCTATACAAATAAATTGAATGGAACTGAACTGAGTTTCCTTGAAAGGGAACTACAGGCTACTTGATTTAAAACTTTCAAATTCCTATTTAAGGGTGGTACGGTGGCTTAGTGGTTAGCACGTTCGCCTCACACCTCCAGGGTTGGGGGTTCGATTCCTGCCTCCACCTTGTGTGTGTGGAGTTTGCATGTTCTCCCCGTGCCTTGGAGGTTTCCTCCGGGTACTCCAGTTTCCTCCCCCGGTCCAAAGACATGCATGGTAGGTTGATTGGCATCTCTGGAAAATTGTCCATAGTGTGTGTGTGTCCGCCCTGTGATGGGTTGACACTCTGTCCAGGGTGTATCCTGCCTTGATGCCCAATGACGCCTGAGATAGGCACAGGCTCCCCGTGACGCAAGGTAGTTCGGATAAGCGGTAGAAAATGAATGAATGAATGAAATTCCTATTTAACAAACCCATACATAGTGATTCTCCGAAAATATGAAACAGCATAAGTGTAAGTATATTTATATGATTAATGCTTTTTTACAGAACAGATATAAAAATGCATGTTAGTGGCTCATGTTTTTGCCTAGCGTAGACAACTTTCTTCAGATTCCATGGGATATTATTAGTGGTGTTGATGGATGGTGCTACAGTATGTTTACAACATGCATGTAGTTAGGATAAGATGGAAAGAACCTTTGCATAAAGATATGAATGAACTTGGCATGCATTATTGCCAATGGTAGATGCATATTCAGATGCATATTTATGCATATTCACATACAGCAATAATATCACATTAGTGGAGCTGGAATTTATTTATAACCATAATAAATATTGCATTATATGCAAATAGAACCTGAGATGGTATAGGTTACTTGTAATTGTCAATAAAGTGCAATAGACAATTTAATCAGCCTGTGGAATCACATTTCTTTTTCATTTTCATTTCCTTCTCTCATTCCTAGGTTCCTTCTTTATAATGGGTCCCTAGTGAAAGTCTAGAGATAAGGCTATGCAATACATTTCTTTTTTACATTATGTATTTTTCTAAAAGTTTGCACAAAATGCAGACTTAACACTGCATGTACCGTAGTAGCAAAGAATGTGTTGAGGCAATATAGAATATCTTGTGTTGAGGCAATGTTATCTAGTAGCTTTTTAATAAAGATTTTAACTACAGAAAATGTAATATAGCTGCTTCAGATGCTTTTGTTTCTCAGAAGAGTTCAATTCAGGATGTAAAATTATATAGTGATTAATAATACAGGTTAGGAACATCATGGGGCTGTTACATGAAAATTATTACCATGTTGGTACCACCTCAGATGTGATTACTTCACACTCTACTTACAGACGAACCGTGAAGCCGATCTACATGCTCAATTCACCGTTCTGTGGATAGCTTTGTGTGCTCACAATTCAGAAAAATACATTGTGCACTCTATTAATAATAAACTCACTCTCTAACACTGGTCTGCAGATACAGCTTGGTCACCCTCATGCTCTCTATTAATGATACTGTTTACACTCTTCACTAGGGCTCAGGCCAAATGCAGCTGAACAAAAATAAAGCCATGTTAATAAGTCACTATTGTTGAATTTTCTAGCTGGCTTTCAATGAAATGCGATTTTATGACAAATAATGTATTTAAAATCAAAGAGCTGAGTGACAACTCACTGACTCTCAGGTTCTAATCTGAGCACTACTGGTTCTGGGAAAATATATAAGTAAAAAGCTCTTCCTTGGCCTCATCAGATCAAAAGACATTTTTCTTTCCAAGCCCGTTCACTTGAAGAATACAAGAGACTGGTGTAACATGGATAACGTGACCAGATGTTGTAGATATTTTGCGAGTCACTCTGATAAGTTTTTTCCTTTGCTTTTGTTAATTTTGGAGTTATGTCCTATTACGGGTAATGTCAGTTTTATTTTTTTATTTTTTCCACTTTGAAAATCTTTTGTACCCCTTTCCTGAACAGATACTTTCTACAAGAAATACCTGTGCATATTTTCTAAGCTATTTGTAGACCACAGATTAATCATTTGGATGAACAAAATGTATTTATTTTTTAAATCCTAAAGACACTACATTTGTATTTGGTGTTATTTAGAATCACTTCACTGATGACGGGTGTATGACAATTGCCTCTGAACACGAGTTTGAATGTGGTCAGGGTAACAAGCCCTATTCTAAAAGGGTGCATACAGCCAGGGTAAGTTTGTTCTTCCTTTTTTTTACTTGAAAAAAGAATGGAGGAAAAGTGGAAAAGATTTCATATGTTTTCATTTACAATCAAATATTCTACAATTTTAACAGGACTGTGTAGAGTTATTTTAATCCATTTTGTTGAATGCATTCTGTAGATACAGGCATTTGTGCTGTAGATCGAAAGGATATTGTAGATGTACATGTTTTTGAATGTGTAGCAAATCTACATATTTGTTGCTTTCATTTTATGTCATTTGAATGATATTCCTGTACAAATGGTAGAAAAAGTATATTACTTCATTGGTAACTCATTCCTGCCCCAAAGGAAAATGACCAATTAAAATAATGTTAAAATGATGCATATGTTATAATAAATTTATATATAATATAACAAGATGTTATTTTATTTATTTTGTATTTTTTCTTTTAGTTCTTTATTATTTTTTTCACCTTGCTTTAACCAGAGCCGATCAGCCCTATACGCTCACTACACTAGTTGCGTAGGGCCCCGCAAATTACGCAAGGCCCCGCCTCCCCTGCCTCATTTTACTGCACGTGTTAATGTTTACTATGTAGATGTCAATATAAAGCGGAATTATCCATCTGGCCATGAAAAGAAAAAAAGAAACAAAATGAGAGTGAAATGCAAGAACAGCAATCAGGTAAACTTGTGTTCTCTTCAGGTTTGATGTCAGCAAGAGTAAATAACAGTAAAGTTAAGTTGATGTGATTCTGTCTCTAGTCTCTATCTGACTAGCTACATTAGCTGTGCAGTGCTGCCAGTGCAAGTGTGAATGTATGGCAAACGGTTTACATGGCTCACGCGTCAGGTAGGACGGCCCCAGGGATGTCAGGATCGGCTCTGGCTTTAACTATAATGTTAGGAACTGTGATGTTAAGAGAATGTTAACCTGTCTATTAAGTTTCATGTAAAGAGAACTTTGAGATGAGTTTGAAAGATGTGATTGTTCTCAGCATAGAAAAAATGTGAAAAGAAAATTGCGTGAATAGTACATGGTCATCCAAACTGAAATTCAACTAGATTTGTAAAGTTCTTCGCGACAAACTTTGATGTTGGCTTTGACGAGGCAAGTATTCGCAAAGGCCGGTGCTTTTTGAAAGTGGACATAAGGGTCAGTGTTACTTTTGGAGGCAAGTGGACAGAAAGATAGGGTGCCAAAACATTTGGGGGCAAGTGGAGACGAGCATGTGACGTCATCAGAATACACGTGAGTTAGTTCCCCTTATTGTTCTGAGTGTTTTGATATGTCACATGTCCATGTTGTAAAACGTTTTTTGATTTTGCATATTTTGGGGGCGGGGCTGTGGGACAACCAGAAGGCCAGTCGGTACACCAATTTAAACCTTTGTTCAGAGTATCACCCTAAAGGAGCTGGCCAAGTTTGGTGTAGATACTGTAGTTCGAAAGCTTGCTGAGTTATAAACCTCCAAAGTTTATAATGGGAGTCTATGGGAAAAAAGGCCAATTTGAGACCCAGTACCGGACGTACCGGTACTCAGATCGCTTAGAAAAGTAATAGCTACAAACTTCAGACCAGGGTCTACAACATATCCGAATTTGGTGCATGTGGCTCGAAAGCCCTAGGCCGCATTCAATTTTATAAATTTTTGTCTAAGCTTAAATAGGAAAACAGAATGTTGGCTTCTACAAAGCCAACATAAATATGCTGTTTGCACAAAATAAAAAGCGTAACTTACTGTACATATGATTTTGGTTTATTCATCTTTTTGCCAAAGTTGTTTACTAAATATCCACTTTGGTAAAGTCTCCCAGTTCTGAGATACATATAACATTTGAGACCTACAGAACTACAGTCTGGAAAACACTCATACTGGTACTTCTTATAAAGATGTTTAATTACCGAGTTAACAGCTGGCACAGTTAAACATTATCTGTTCTGTTGATTCTCTGCCATGCACAATATACCATGGAGAAAATGACCAAATGGCATTTGTTTGTCCTTTAAAAAAAAAATTACTCCAAAAAAAAAAAACAAAAAAAAAAAAAAAACACTGCATAAAGCAACTTTAAAGCACCGTCAGCAAAAATATGCTAACTATGCATCTGTTTTTTGTTTTTAATATAAATGCTGAAAATGTGTAACGGTCAATTATCACTTATATAAAATTGGGCCACATTTGCAGTATAAGATTAAGTCATTCCCCTCAAATTTTATATGCACAACATATAAGTTCTGAGTCATTTTATAAAAATTCATTTTGCATACATATTTAATATTGCATAAGTAATAAGCAATTAGTATCAAAACATTTATGATAATCATTGACCCTGTAGTTCAAATACATTAACAAATATAAATGGTACAGATAATGTACCTTATGTTATACTTACATTAAATATATACTTGTCTAACTATAGTGCAGCTATCCTGCTTAAAACACAGAGCCACCAGCATCCTCTCAGTGGTGACATTTATGTGCACCTTTTCATTTGGGGCTGCCACAGCCCTGCACTTGTGGGAATGATTGAGGGAAAGCATTTTAAGATACCAAACGATAGTGATGGGAGAAAAATATAGTTTGAGAAGTCACTTGGACAAATGTTTACTCTCCTGTGTTATACATTCTCATAAAGATATGTGAAGGTCAGAGTTTCTCTTTCTAATGAAGATTCTCCACACCACAGGAATTAGAAATATGGGAAATGTTGGACGCAAAAGGGCAAATCGTTAATCTATTCTAACAGATTTTGAACATCGGCCACTGGGAGATAACTGTATTTTTCCCCTTCCTTCTTGAATGTGCTAGGTTTTCTCCTGTTCAGAGTTGTGGTGTTTGTATTCAGTAATGTTTTTAGTAAAATTACAGAGCAGAAATAACTTGGTACAAATTATCCTTTCAGTCATAGGAGAAATTTAACTTTTTTGCAATAATTATTAAGCAGGCCTGATAAGTATATGTGATTCAGGTCTTTATTTTGAATACCTTCATTTATCTGATTCTTTCAATCATGCATAAATTTTAGACATATTTTGCAAATGTTTATGATTTTCACGCTAGTGCAGTGAAGCCTGAAGTCACACTAAGTAAAAAATTGATGCCTGTCACCTGTGGTAATGACTGGTGAAATATACATGCCCAAAATAGGTTTTTTCCCCTCTTGTGGAATCACACTGCCAAGATAAATTGAGCATATGCTTGTATCCAGTCTACTTTTTCTTTCCCCAATAATGAACATCTATTACTAATGTTTCAAAATATAAAGACGTAGCCCACATTAGCAAATACTGTATATAAAGAGGCTACTTAAAAGTAATGAATCATCATTAGACTTAACCTTTTTACCAAAACACAAAATTTGCTGCTTTAGCTCTACCTAGCTTCTACAGTACATAGCTTCTATCTATTTTGTCTGACAGAATCCTGGTTCAGAAAAAAAAAAAAAAAACATTTTATATTTGAACCGGAGATTGAGAGAATGTGTGGCTGCAATATACTAGGTATTAGACAAAATTCAGGGTATGTTTAGATTTTGTGTCTAATCTAAATAAAAATCCTGCATGAAGAATGCAAACTATTGATTAATATTTGTTAATATTCTTGCCTCAATAAGCATGATCCATGACCACGGTGTACAGTAACACCTCCTCTGTTTTAGATGTTACTCTGAGGGGTTCAGAAGTTTGACCTGTACTGATACACACATTCACGAACAAATGAGCTTTTACAACAATTCTATTTATTTATTTATTTTTTATCTGCAAGTGCTTATATACATGTGCCCCAAGTCAATGAATAAACTTGAAAGTGAGTGTTGGCTTTTTGTTTTCAAATGAGTCAATGAGTAGTGAACTTAACGTTAGAATGCCCAGTTTTCCTGATCAGTGATGATGAAGAGGGGAGGAGATAAGCATGAAATCCACAAGTTATTTGAGTGCGATGCAATGTTTTAAATCCCATGATCCACAGTGAGAGAGACAATTGTGGTCTTCCAGCTTGTTTTTAAATTGGGCTTCTAGGCCTCCAAGCAGTATTTACGTGTTTCGTACTGAACGTCATGAAGAGACACCAGAGAAAAGAAAAGTAATCAAAAGTCATTTCTAGAAAGAGAGCAAATAACTAACATTAGTGACTTTAACAAACAAAACAGGAGAAATGATGACAATCCATACTTACAATTGACAGAAACTCAGAGTTCTCAATAAGGACTTTAAACAACAAAGGTAGCTTGAGTGGAAGCCACGAGGCTTCCCTCTACCAAACAAATTTACTTCTATGGTAGCTCAGCTTATATGCTGGTTACCTCCAGGCTCTAGCGCCCCCAAGCTGCTCCCAGAGGTACTACAACCCTGCTTGCAGCTACCCCTAAGAAATCTCACTCACTCATTTTCTACCGTTTATCTGAACTACCTCGGGTCACGGGGAGCCTGTGCCTCTCAGGCGTCATCGGGCATCAAGGCAGGAGACACCCTGGACGGAGTGCCAAACCATCGCAGGGCACACACACACATTCACACACTCATTCACTCACGCAGTCACACACTACAGACAATTTTTCCAGAGATGCCAATCAACCAACCATGCATGTCTTTGGACCGGGGGAGGAAACCGGAGTACCCGGAGGAAACCCCCGAGGCACGGGGAGAACATGCAAAATCCACACACACAAGGTGGAGGCGGGAATCGAACCCTGACCCTGGAGGTGTGAGGCGAACGTGCTAACCACTAAGCCACCGTGCCCCCCATACATTACACATACATTAACTGATTGTACCACTTTAGCAGCAACAGTTGCAACCAAATGCTTCTTTAAAAAAAAAAAAAATAAAAAAAATAAAAAAAAAAAAAAAAAAAAAAAATCACCCAGCAACCGAGGGCCAGAAAGAGCAAAGAATCCCAACACAATCACATTACCACAACCATATTGGACTGTTGGCATGATGCACTTGCTGTCTTTGTATTATATGAGACTCATCATTCAACAGAAGGTGTTTTTGGCAAATGTATGATGATCCTTCATGAAGTCCCACAGGCTTAGAAATGGCTTTCTAACCATTTCCTGACAGATAATCCAATAACTAGTTTTGTCGTCTCTTCAAAATTTTCTGATTTTGGCAGAGCATGCTACATTTTGAGACCTTTGATTCTACACATTGCTGTAATTGTTTACATCAAACTGAGCCGTTGTGTGTAATATTTGCTAGTTTAATTGGATCAATTACTATTAGTTAGTTGGTTGATTGAGTAATTAAAGGGGCCATTCACAAAGGACCAGTTGGTGTTTAACATTTTTATATAATAAATATAATGATCAATTTCACTTTTTATCTTATATTTAATTTGAAGATTAAACCCAAAAACCATTAGGTGCAACTCATTCATTCATTTTCTACCGCTTATCCGAACTACCTCGGGTCACGGGGAGCCTGTGCCTATCTCAGGCGTCATGGGGCATCAAGGCAGGATACACCCTGGACGGAGTGCCAACCCATCGCAGGGTACACACACACACACACACACTCTCATTCACTCACGCACAACGGACAATTTTCCAGAGATGCCAATCAACCTACCATGCATGTCTTTGGACCGGGGGAGGAAACCGGAGTACCCGGAGGAAACCCCCGAGGAACGGGGAGAACACAGGAAGGCGGAGGCGGGAATCGAACCCCCAACCCTGGAGGTGTGAAGCGAACGTGCTAACCACTAAGCCACCGTGCCCCCCCCATTAGGTGCAACTAATATGAACAAATTAGAAGATAGCGGATAAATAAAGAATCAAAAAAAGCATACTCATTTTATAAATATAAATTATAATAAATAACTTTATATGCAATTTAAAAAAAAAAAAAAAACACCCTTGTTCTCTTACAAGAATAATTCCCACCAAAATATATTTTTTCATTTACTGTTTTTACACTCCTCCCATTACTATCACAGTGGTGCTGAATGGACAGGGGCCCTTCAGCACCACGTTTGTTCTGGTCGGCTGGGGAGCACATGGTGGCTGGACGGGGCTTCAAAAGAGTTCTCTGCTTTCCAACACAGATCTGTCCGGGGAAACCACTGAGGAGGCAGAGGAAGCCTGCCCCTGATCATGCCGCATGCTGCCAGTCTCCTGGGCCTCATTGTGCTACACGCCATTTTACTGGAGAACCACTCTCAATCCCACAGCCTCAAAGAAACCAATGCCTCTTCAGTGCTCAGGCTTGTGTTACACTTGGCCTCACGCTATGTTTAAATGAACTCTTTCTTGCTAATTTTGTTATTGGTGTTAGACGCCTATTCTGTCATCTACTGAAGCCAGCGCAACCTAAATTTAATTCAATTCAAGTTTATTTGTATAGCGCTTTTTACAATGGACATTGTCATAAAGCAGCTTTACAGAACATAAACATAGAACAAAAGATAAAGATAAACATAAGGAGAAGTATAAAGAATTAATATAATAAAAATTCAAGATATATACAGTTCACAGTGTGTATGTATGTATGTGTGCATGTGTATTTGTCCCCAATGAGCAAGTCTGAGGGCTCAGGCAACAGTGGCAAGGAAAAACTCCCTTAGATTGGTAAAGGAAGAAACCTTGAGAGGAACCAGACTCAAGGGGAACCCATCCTCATATGGGTGACACTAGATGGTGTGGTTACAAATATACAAGTATCACAGAGTCCAACTGGAGCCGGTAGATCTGTAGATGTCTCAGGGTTCTCACAGAGTCAGCCTTGTCTCAGTGGAGGTCCAAAAATTTCAACGCACGGAAGACGATCATAGCATGGGTGTCTCAGCATGGGTAGAAAAAGAGAAGAGAAGAGCAGTGCAGAGGGATTAACATATCTGCTGTTCATAAGAATGTGCAAGTCTAGTGTGATAGTGCACAATATTTATGGGATGTATTATGTGTATGCCTGACTAAAGAGATGAGTTTTCAATCTACATTTAAACTGTGAACGTGTGTCTGAGCCCCGAACACTATCAGGAAGACTATTCCAAAGTTTGGGAGCTAAATAAGAGAACGCTCTTCCGCCTTTAGTAGACTTAGATATTCTGGGGACTACCAGAAGTCCTGAGTTTTGTGATCTCAGAGAGCGTGAAGGATTGTAACGTGTTAGAAGACTAGTTAGATACATGGGAGCTAAACCATTAAGCGCCTTGTATGTAAGTAGCAGCAGTTTGTAATCAATTCTAAACTTAACAGGTAGCCAGTGTAGAGATGATAAAATTGGGGTTATATGGTCATACTTTCTTGTCCTAGTGAGAACTCTGGCCGCTGCATTTTGGACTAACTGTAGCCTATTAATTAAAGATGCAGGACAACCACCTAGTAATGCATTACAATAGTCCAGTCTAGAGGTCATGAAAGCATGAACTAGCTTCTCAGCATCAGATACAGACAGGATGTTTCTCAGCTTGGCAATATTTCTGAGGTGGAAGAAGGCTGTTTTTGTGGTTTGGGCGACGTGATTTTCAAAAGACAAGTTACTGTCTAATATAACACCCAGGTCTTTCACTGTCGAGCTACTAGTAACAGTACATCCCTCTAATTGGAAATTAAGTTGTGAGAGTTTCTGTGTACTAGTTTTTGGGCCTATAAGTAGTGTTTCTGTCTTATCAGAGTTTAACAACAGAAAGTTACAGCTCATCCAGTCTTTTATCTCTCTAAGGCATCAAATTTACTGCCTTTTTTCCTGGCTAAATAAACACTTTTGGTTAACATGTTCCCTGTGCTCTACCTCAATATTTGTTGCTACAAAGAAACAATTAGCCTATAATTTTAATGGTAGGTTTATTTTAACAGCGAGAAAAAATCCAGAAAAAAGGAAATGTGACAAAAGTATCCCCTATCAATCAGCAAGCTTTCTGGCATCCAGGTGTTTTATATAAAACCTCCTTCCCTCAGCCAGGGCATTGAAAACGGGATGAGGATGGGTATTCTAGCCTGACTATTACCCAAAACACACGGCCAATGTAACAAAGAAGTGGCTCAAGAAGGCCTAGCCAGACTCCAAAACTTAATCCCATAAAAAAAAAAAAAAATCTGTGGAGGGAGCTGAAAGTTTCCAAACATCAGCCATGAAACCTTAAAGTCTTGGAGAGAATCTGCAAAGAGGTGTGGGACAAAATCCCTCCTGAGATGTGAGCAAACCTGGTGGCCAACTACAAGAATTGTCTGACCTCTGATTGCCAACGAGGGTTTTGCAACCAAGTACTAAGTCATGTTTTGCGAAGTGGTCATATACTTATTTCATTCATTAAAATGCAAATCAATGAGAGAAAAAAAATGATTTGGTTATTTCAACAGAGAGAACAAAAAAATCCAGAAATTTGTATTGTATTATTTATGACAAGGGTAGTGACAAAAGCATTCTTTTATTAAAACCCTTTTTATTAAAGATCTGGAATAACAGTAATAAGGCAAGACCAAGGAAGCTTGGCAAAGTGCAGAATGTTCAAAGTGAATTGACCTCACTATCGTCAATAGGCTAATACAAACAAAAAGATACATACCTCAGCATAACTGATTGTGTCGCGACGAGACAAAGGCGAGTGAGGATCCAAGTGCAGTTCAGTCTTTTAATAAACCAAAACAAGAAACAGGCAAACAAACAGGCAGGCAAAACAGGGCAAAACAGGGCAGAACACTGAGCACACAGGAAACAGGAACATCGACACCAACATACAACAACAACTAACACCAGGGAAGTGAACAAACAGGGTAGATATAGCAAACAGGAACCAATCACCAAGCAGAGACAATCAGTGACTCACACGATACACCTGGGGGGGAGATAGAGTGCAATCAGTGTCCATGGTAACCAATGAGTGGGCGGAGCAAACAATTAACAGCAAGGCAGACAGCAGACAGAAACAGGGCAAAACACAGACAGACTCATTACAGATTGATTGTTTTACCTCTCTGTGTGTGCTGCATACCATGCTAACCTCAGCCGATGTGGTACCCCAGGCACTGTGCCTTGTTCAGTCCCATGTGGCACTTGTGTGAGTTATGTGGACTTGTGCTTAGTATCCAGGGCAAGAGATAAACCGGTCGAAAAGAAATGGGGCCCTTCCAGTTGCTCATGCAGGTTGTCCACACTGGGGAGGAAATAGCTGTCAAATTCTAAATCCTGGTTGGGTTTCCAAAATTTATTGCAGAGTCATAGTCTTCCATTGTGGAGCTGGACTTACAGTGCTGGATGACAGCTTAATTATTCTATCCTTGAGCATCCAGATAAGATCCTCAACAGCCTCAATGCAGGCTTCAGGGATTCGATAGGGCAGCTGTCTCACCACTACTCCCAGGAGGGGTTTTTCTCCCATGGTGGACCATGTGCATCAGTCTTCTTACAGAAGAAAGAGATAAAAAAATATCTCTTGGCTCAAATAGTCAGTGGTCGAGAAGATGCACTTGATGATATTTGTAGAGGTATTATATTATATTAATTCATTTAGCAGACACTTTTATCCAACGCAACTAACAAATGAGACTTTTTGTAGTTTTAGATATCAGATGGACACATTTTAGATATTAAATGAACAAACTTAAACCTAAAACGCTGTGCCAACACTCTTTTTAAGTAAAGATTCATTTCCATTGTCAACAATAAACAAAGTGAAAACATACAAAAGATGTTTAGACTAGAAAATCCACTTCCTGACAATCAACTACTGATATATGGCAGGTTTGCAAAATTAGCAGATGTTTGTTTAACCGCTGAGAAACACAATCTAATCCTTTAGCACAATAGGATTAAAACGTTATGCAAAATAAATATGCCGCCCTCTTACAATACAACTGGTTAGGGTGTACATGCAAAAAACTATTATATAGGCTTAACTTAGTCAACTTTTGCTTTAAAGTAGTAATAATTTATATTTCAGTTTGAATTGCATTGCGACCGCGGAAGTGATCAGTGTGACACGACCTGAGGCAGTGTTGCAAGCAGATGGTGGATTATTTGAGATTAAATGAGGTTACAAGACAGAGCTGGCCTTTAAAGAGAAATAGTGAGAAAAGCTTTAGGGCTCTTTAACGCTTCAGCTGCACTACAAAGTTCCAGATCAACGTTTAACTGTAAGTTTCTTTGATTTTCTTCCACTGTTTTTTTTATTTATTTTTGTGAAATATATATATTGCTACTGTATTGTATGGAAACTAATCCCACAGACTAAACTAATCAATACTGCATGCCTGTTTACATATGAGCTCCTCAGCAGTAAAGTACGGGTGTGTGGTTGCCAATTCCATAGGTTTCCCTATTGGTTGTTGTGGTACAGTAGATTATTAATATTGTTTTGCAAGCTGCTTAGACTTTGGTTATTATTAAATGATAAAGAATTGTTTTGCAAGATGATTAAATTATGGTGATTAAGTAAAAAAGTAAAAAACAGAGTAAAATACTATATCGTAATGGTAACAATGGAAATTCATAAAAATATATACTGTACATTAGCTTGGACTGCATTCTATTGAAATGTGTTTGTTGTACCTCACGGCATTTCTTAATACAAAATGTCCTGCATTTATACACATTTTTCAAATGTAGTGGCTACTACAAGATACTATCGTTGAATTAGTTTCGGGTGTATTAACAGGTGATCAGCTGATTTTATTGTTGAGTCATTTTCTAAACTTGCACAAGTGTTTACTGTTGCAGTCTAGTAGCGCTTATTATTCTACCACAGGTTCTCAGAGGTTGTTTTGAAATCCCTCTGATCCTGCACATGTTGGTGTGTTCACTGTTCTAATATAGAAACAATGCAAATGGGAAAAACAGGGAGTTCTTTGTGCACGTAACATAATATTTATATCTTATTATATTATATTGTTGTAATATTATAGTATTGTAATCTGTCTTAACGTACTGTATTCCTGTACTGTACATGTTGCTGTTAATCCCTTATTTTTTTGTTCACAGCAACTGTTATATTGTTATAGAAAATGTACCCATGTGGCTATCATTGTAGGTATCTATTTATAAATAATTAAAACAACAGCTTCATGCGTTTTCCAGACTTACACTAAGGAAATTTGTTTTGTGAAATTTAAGGTGCACTTTGCAAAACAGCACTTCTACCTGTACAGTATATATGTCAATCAGATCTAATAAGACCACACATTTCTATAAAGCTCCTAACATGTCTGTGACACGTACTGTACGATTATGAAACTTTAAAAGAGATGTAAATGCACAATGACTGGAAGCATTTGATGTGGTATTAAAATGTACTTGACCTTTAAAATCATTAAAACAGTTTAAAAAAAAAAATAAAATTATGTACCTGCACTGAAATCATCCATGTGTTTAAACATCATGACTGACATTTAAACACAAATAATCAACATGGTCATAAGTGCATATGGACTGATTATACAGTACATGTATAAAAACATTTGCATAATTCGACTTGTCAATAAATTCAGTTACATGAATGCCCATTTTAATCATCATCATGTTTTGCTCATCGCTCTTTTAACAATTTCACTGAATGACTTGGAATAAGGAGCTGCATGTTAATGCTTAATGTTTGTTTGCTGCTGTCGATTAAACGTACAGTAGGATGTTGCATTGAAGGATGTATATCCCTGTAGATGTAATCTTGTGGGGGCACGGTGGCTTAGTAGTTAGCACGTTTGCCTCACACCTCCAGGGTCGGGGTTCGATTGTGTGTGTGGAGTTTGCATGTTCTCCCCGTGCCTCGGGGGTTTCCTCCGGGTACTCCGGTTTCCTCCCCCGGTCCAAAGACATGCATGGTAGGTTGATTGGCATCTCTGGAAAATTGTCCCTAGTGTGTGATTGCGTGAGTGAATGAGAGTGTGTGTGTGCCCCGAGATGGGTTGGCACTCCGTCCAGGGTGTATCCTGCCTTGATGCCCGATGACGCCTGAGATAGGCACAGGCTCCCCGTGACCCGAGGTAGTTCAGATAAGCGGTAGAAGATGAATGTAATCTTGTTTTAGCTGTGACTTTTTTTAGGGCAGTGAACACAATATATTGTAGTGTGTACATTGTTCTAATAGCCCTTCCTGAGAGGAAGTGTGGTTGTGAGAGAAGGGGGAATGTACATAATAAACTAATGGCATAAGTTTGCATTGCACTTTTAGAATTGGTTATCTGGTTGTGTTCAGAATAAACTGCTTATCAGGTTCCTTTGAAATGGCATTTAGTACACACCTATCTTCAACTGAAGTTACTCTGAATAACTCCAAACAAAGTTCAGCCATTCTTGTAGGATTTTTCTGACATCTTTTGGTTGCATCCCACTGCAGTACCCAAGGACTACAAAGAGCTTACAAAGCATCAATAGGATCTCATTGTTCAACAGTATCAGTCAGGGCTACAAATCAATTTCTATGGCATTAGATCTACCATGGAACGTAGGGAAGACAGTCATCAACAAGTGAAGAAAATATGACAAGTGACAGTACCAAAAATAAGACAGCATTTCAGAATTGATGAAAAGATGAAGAGAAAACAGTCAGGGAGGCTATAAATGGTGCAGAGCAACATTAAAGGTGTAGCATCTCTTTCTGGCAAGTACCGGCTGCCCCTACAGGTGACATCTATCACCCACATTCTTTATCTGTCTGGGCCATGAGAAAGGATGGCAAGAGACAAACCTTTTCTGACAAAAAAAAGAATTAAATAACAAATTGAATAAAATAAACGTTCAAGCCAACATTTGTATCTAAAACTGTGCGGAAAATGTGTTATGCGCTGATAAGACCGAGATTTAACTTATCCAGCATAATTGTTAAAAAAGTATGTTTACCACAAAACAACACAGAGCATCAGGAAAAGGGCACCATATCCACAGTGAAACATGGTTTGATACAGCATCATGCCTTTGGGCTGCATTGGTGAAGGTGGAGGGAAATATGGATAGCTCCTTGTACCAATCTGTTATGCCAAAGGACCGTCTGGCATTAGCTAGAAAACTGTAGATGAAGAGGCTTAAATAAGCTAATTAGCTTATTTTTTATTTAGCTTTTTTATTCTCTGAAAAGTGTTCATTTGGGTTTAAATGGGATTTTACAGGTTGTAATTTTTACATTAAAGGTGGAAATGGTCAGATATGAAGTTTTTTCATTTATTATAATTGCAAAAACCTGCTGATTTAACATAGGAGATGACAAAAAAGTAATATACATACTGTATTGTATCCTATTTTACAAACGCTCGGCTATTACAGATGATGTGAAGTGTGAAAAATGTGTTGGTGGTTTGGAGTGAATCTGTGCAAATTGCAGCCCCTGAAAACCCCAAATAAATCCAGGGTAAAGGCTGAAGTATTCAGATCAAGTGTGAAAACAGCCCCAGGCATTTAAAAATTATATATACTCTATAAAAAGAATTGGCTTCAAACCATTTCATGTCATTCTTTTTTTTTTTGCAATGTTTTTTGAACTCAACACTGTAAAAAGAATATGTAGGCTGATTGCTCCCCTTGGCAGTCATGTTGACCAAATTGTTCATCAAATGGGAAAATATGCTGTTTTCTTTGTTGTGCAGAAGTGACATCTCTGTGGGGATGGCTCATCTTGACTCCGTTTCACTGTCACTTTATAAATCAAAAAATGAAAAATAGAGCATTTTTTTTTTTTTTACAATTTTCACTGAAAGATACGATATATATATAAATATATATATATATATATTTATATATATATATATATATATATATATATATATATATATATATCGTATCTTTCAGTGAAAACGCCATCAATATCGCACCAAACAATTTTGCTTTAAACTTTTTATTTTTTTTCTTCAATTATTTATTTTCTTATTCATTATATATATATATATATATATATATATATATATATATATATATATATATATATATATATAATGAATAAGAAAATAAATAATTGAAGAAAAAAAATAAAAAGTTTAAAGCAAAATTATTTGGTGCGATATTGATTTTCCCCAGCTTGCAGTTTGTCATGAAAAAAACATTAGCAATTATAATCATCCATTAGTAGAAAATAGGCACTGAGAAATAAGCATTTCCACAATTATAAGTTTCAGAAGAATACAGGAAGGCACAATAATAAACAAACTTTTACACTATCTATTGTCTATTTAATCATTTTCTAGTTTTTCATTTGACCTTATTTATGACATTGGACATAAACAGATTTATTTGCAATGCAAGTTCATGAAAATAATAGGTGTCTGGGTGTATAATAAAGTGTTTCATGAGTGTACAGAATATACTTTCAAGTTTAATTTGCTCCTATTTTCATAAGCACACTTAAGCAGAATAACTTACAGAAGTGCTTTGAATGACCTATGACGTTTTCATTGTACATTCCTTAGACAGCTACAGAAAAAAAATGTTTTATATTATTGGCATCAATTAAAGTATAATTGAAAGTTTTAAAAAGCCCATAGCTCTAAGCAACAAACAAATATTTGAAACAAATATTTATTGGCATAGACAATAACAATGTCACAACACTGTAATATAATATAATTGTAATATAATAACATAATAACATAATAACAATATAACAATGCCATGTAACTTTTCCACTTCCAAAATAACCACTGTTACGTAAACGCCATGTTTAGACATAGTATATGCACAATAATTCAAAGAAAACCAGACTTTACAAAGGTTTTATCAGAAAGTTTATCTAATAAACTTCCAGTTTATCAGAACATTTATACACAGCTATAAAAAATAGATTTATAAGTAAGACCCAATATTGGTCAAATCTAATAACACTCACTCACTCATTTTCTACCGCTTATCCGAACTACCTCAGGTCACGGGGAGCCTGTGCCTATCTCAGGCGTCATCGGGCATCAAGGCAGGATACACCCTGGACGGGGTGCCAACCCATCGCAGGGCACACACACACTCTCATTCACTCACACACTCACACACTACGGCCAATTTTCCAGAGATGCCAATCAACCTACCATGCATGTCTTTGGACCGGGGGAGGAAACCGGAGTACCCGGAGGAAACCCCCGAGGCACGGGGAGAACATGCAAACTCCACACACACAAGGCGGAGGCGGGAATCGAACCCCCAACCCTGGAGGTGTGAGGCGAACGTGCTAACCACTAAGCCACCGTGCCCCCCAAATCTAATAACATTTGTAGGATAATTAACAAATGTACATACATGACAATAAATATCCTTATTTACTGGCAAAAAGGAACATTCATGTGAAAATAAATCTATAATTTTTCATGAAAATGAGTGCACCCCACATGCCCAGTAGCACATCTCCCATATTTTGGAGAGGAAAAAGACAGCTCATTTGGTGTAAGAGTGACAGCTAAACTTAGTGCGGAGCTCCTACGCAAAATATGTGTAATTGTTGACAGATCTGGAAACCAAATAATATAATATAATATAATATAATATAATATAATATAATATAATATAATATAATATAATATAATATAATCCTATTAAACATCAGTGGACAGTATGGGAAGGGAGATCATGGAAGATATAATAGAAATTCTGTCAGTGATTTCTGAGTGCCTGTCATTTGTGTTTCATGGCACTCACTATGAATGAAAATCCAATCATCTGTGAACATCCTAGCAGAGGTAGCTGGGCAGGAGAAAAACAGAAAAACAAGCTCTCAATGTGGTCGTGATTTTGCTTATGAATTCAGAGGCGATAAACATATTTTGTTTGCAAGGAAGTTTGTAAGGAATAATAAGAAGCATTCAATCATTCAAAAACATTTTTAAATAATATCATCCAAAGTTCAAATGAAATCACAAACCAACTAAGCTTATATACTGTATATATATATATATAAAGCGGTGTGAAAAAGTGTTTGCCCCTTCTTGATTTTTTGTCACACTTTAATGTTTCAGATCATCAAACAAATTTAAATATTAGTCAAAGATAACACAAGTAAACACAACATGCAGTTTTTAAATAAAGGTTTTTATTATTAAGGGAAAACAAAATCCAAACCCACATGGCCCTGTGTGATAAAGTGTTTTCCCCCTAAACCTAATAACTGGTTGGGCCGCCCTTAGCAGCAAGAACTGCAATCAAGCATTTGTGATAACTTGCAATGAGTCAGTTACAGCGCTGTGGAGGAATTTTGGTCCACTCATCTTTACAAAATTGTTGTAATTTAGCCACATTGGAGGGTTTTCGAGCATGAACCACCTTTTTAAGGTCATGCCACAGCATCTCAATATATATACTGTATATATACTCACTCACTCACTCATTTTCTACCGCTTATCTGAACTACCTCGGGTCACGGGGAGCCTGTGCCTATCTCAGGCGTCATCGGGCATCAAGGCAGGATACACCCTGGACGGAGTGCCAACCCATCGCAGGGCACACACACACACACTCATTCACTCATGCAATCACACACTAGGGACAATTTTCCAGAGATGCCAATCAACCTACCATGCATGTCTTTGGACCGGGGGAGGAAACCGGAGTACCTGGAGGAAACCCCTGAGGCACGGGGAGAACATGCAAACTCCACACACACAAGGCGGGAATCGAACCCCGACCCTGGAGGTGTGAGGCGAACGTGCTAAGCCACCGTGCCCCCCATTGTATATATTCACTTATTTATTTAAATTTTTTCTTCTTCTTCTTCTTCTTCTTATTATTATTATTATTATTATTATTTATTCGTATTTATTTTCTCTCTCTTCTGTTTCCATACTTCTGTAAAGCTGCTTTGAGACAATGGGAAATTGTTAAAAACGCTATACAAATAAACTGAATTGAAAAATTGAATTGAAAATGAAACATTAAAAATACAAATGGTGACAGTGTTTTTATTGGTTATTCACACTTTCTTGCATTTGTGTCAACCACATTTCAAGCCCTAGTTTAACTCAATTACAACCAGGCAATTTACAATTAAATGCAAAATAAATGCCTGGAGTCAGTGAATCTACTATTTTTACTATTTAATTGAACTAAAAGCAAAAATACTTGACAAAAGATGACACAAACAAACAAATAAACAAATAATCACCAGTTAGCGTTCTCTTATCAGCTACCACACAGTGAGGATGAAAGTGTTCCCTGAGGCAGTGTTGCTAGTCTCCCTCATCGTTTCTGCTCATTCTGTGTCATAGGGCAGTATAACACACTCAGAGGACAATGCTATCTGCCCTCTTCCACATACATGAAGAACTGTGCACTGAAAGCAAACTATCTTTAATTGAAATACAATATAAGTTCACATTTATGCAAAACTTGGAGCTTTTGGCAGGCAAATATGCCCTCTGTTCAATCTGCTTTTCTTTCAGACCATAAATAATTAACCTTTCATTGCAGTAGGATTAACATCCACATCTCTGGTGCTGGAGAGAAAGACTATTTCTGTACAATGGGACCATATCTGTCCAAAGAGATTAAATGTGTAACCAACAACCATGTTCATCTTTTAGTTGGAGACTCTTCACTCTAATTAAGTCACATATTTCTATTGAGGATAATTCATTTGCATAATTACATTACACAGCAATGGCTGTTGATTTCTGAGGCTTGGTAAAAAGCTCAGCAGAGCGAGGAAGCACATGATTAACCTGGAGTGGGAAGAATTGCCAAAGCACAGCTTCATTGTAGCTCTTTGACAATATAATATTTGTATTCATGTCACAGTACTGCTTCAACCAAGCAATAAGATTTCATATCACCTTTCCCATCCTTTTCTCTTCCTGAGCTCAGTTTCTTCAGGGCATCTTTACTTTGATCTCAAGTGACTGACCCACCCATTCCTCTCTACATGTCTCTCTGGTTTGCCAGCATACGGTGTGATGTCATCTTGCCTTATATTATAGACCTTTCAGTTCTTCATTTCTATCTGTAATCTGTCTGTCCTTGATTATGAACGTGTATGATGGAGAAGCTGGCAAAATGTGTAGGGTGGTCATGTCACCTACAGTAGTTTTACAGAGATCAAAAAAGTAGAGAAAAAAAAGTTCTTTTATTTTTGAGATCTAAAGATTTATATGAGATTGTAGAATTTTAGCTTTCATTTTCTGATATTTGCATCTAGATCTGTTAAACAATTTGGAGCATTGCACACTGCACAGCCAGACACTGAGCAGGTTGACCAAGGAAAACAACAGTAGGCATTGTCAGAATTATCGTTAAAGTCAGTGACATCACCAACAACCTCCACAGAAAAAGGGTGAAAATAGCACAACTTAAATAATACTCATCAACAATGCAAATTAGAATGTCTGACTGATATTTACAAAGAAAAACAAAGATGAGCCCCAAAATGTTAACCTCAGCATTTAGCATTTAGAGAAGAAAGGGAATAATTCATGATCCAAAACATACTAGCTCATAGGTGGAGTAGTGTCATAGCATGGACTTGCAGGGCTGCTTCTGGAAAGGGCTTTCTAATCTTTATTGATTATGTAACTCATTGCTGGTGGAAGCAGACTGAATTTGGAAGTCTGCAGAAACATCATGTCTGCCAATTTACGAAGAAATGCATCCAACCTAAATGGGAGGAACTTCAACATGCAGCTAGACAATGAGCCAAAACAAACTGCCAACACAACAATAAACATCATCAGGGGAAGAGAGAGAGCAAGAGAGCGAGAGAGAGAGAGAGAGAGAGAGAGAGAGAGAGAGAGAGAGAGAGAGAGAGAGAGAGAGAGAGAGAGAGAATTTCCTTTTGATTGGCAAATAACAGAGACTATTTTATTTTGTTGTTTATTTGTTGCTGGTACTGTGATAAGTGACCATTCAGTGCCTTATTGGTCAATAATAGTATTCCATATTCCATAATCAGTGTAAAATCTGATTGGAAGCTTGTGCAGTTTGGTTAAGATGTGATGTGGTTCTATCTACTGGTTAGAGTAAGGACTCTACTAAGCTCAGAAGTTTGTGAAATAGCCCATCTGCCTCAAAGATCATGCCACAATCAAGTCAGTAATCACACTCTTTCTTTATTTAAACTTTACGTGATATTAACTGAAGCTTTTAATCTGTTCTGCATGTTTTATATGCATTGTGTTCCTGCAACACGATTGGTCGATTAAATAACTGAATAAATGTGTAGGTCTAAAGCTGTTCCAAATAAAGTGGATGCTATTGTACAGTATGTTATGTTATGAAGTATATAGAGAATTGAATTTATCTAGGTATTTAGTGTGAATCCTGTTGTTATAAATAACTACACTGAACAAAAATTATAAAAGCAATTTCTCTATTTCTCTCAAATATTGTTCACAAATCTGTGTTAGTGAGCATTTCTCCTGTGGTGTGGCATATCGAGATACTGATTAGACAGCATGATTATTGCACAGGTGTGCATTAGGCTGGCCAAAATAAAAGGCCACTCTAAAATGTGAAGATTTTTCACTAAGGGAGCGTGTCAGAAATCTGCATGCTGACTGCAGGAATATCCACCAGAGCTGTTGCCTGTGTATTGAATTTTGGGCACATTCACCAAACTCAAATTTTTAAGCTTTAGGTTTTCGCATATCCCAGGTTATTATGAGCCCTGGGGGTCAGAACGCAGTGTCAGTCATTGTACAGCGCCCCTTGAGCAGGTGAGGTTAAGGGCCTTGCCCAACCCAACGTTCTGTCTCAGCAGCTTGTGGGCTTGAACCCTGTCCTTCTGATCAGTAACCCGAAGCCTTAACCACTGAAGCATCATGTCCTCTTGAGTGTTGATAATTGGAAAACTTTGTATTCAGATCATATTCTTAATACTTAGTGTTCAGTTGCGCAGTTTGCTGAAGTAACTACATGAATGACTAGGTGAACTTGTTCCTAATAAAGTCAGGAATGAAAGTATATTTATACATATTGTTTCATCACACTTTCCCTCCAGAAGCATGTCAAAAGCAGATCTGCTGATAATTCAGTACTGGCCAATGGCATGAATCCATTCCTTAAATAAAGAAAATAAAACATACTTCCCAATTTAAGTTTAGTATCATTTAATACTAAGCTTAGGTACAGTTAAAAAGTATGGTTATGTACAGTCCTGACTTCTGTTTTTGACCATTCTACTAGATAACACTAATAACAAAAACCAACACAATTTTTCTAATGACATACTGTACATATGCTTTATGTATCGTAGAGAGCATGAACACAATTAAACTGTAAAATAGCAGGTAAACATCATCTTACTCTTGATTGTGATGATTCTTGATCACGTTAAAATTAATTCGTAAATTATATAATATATTATTATAATATAATATAAATAATATTTCTATCATTATACAGCATAAAATGTAAATACTCGTTTTATGTGACATTTCGATGTAACATAATAAAAAGTTGCCTTTTTCCTGAGAAATATATTTAACTTTAAATACTGTCTGAATTCAATCTGGCAATATAAGTGGGAAATAACACATAAATAGTACAAACAAACAAACAAAAATAAAAACACCTTTGACACTTTTTCATTGAAACTTTGAACAAATGTTTTAAACTCATGGTATCTTAAGTATGTAACTTAGTGAGCCAGCATTAATGTATTCAACGTTAGAGATTTAAGCACTTGTGTACGTCGCTCTGGATAAGGGCGTCTGCCAAATGCTGTAAATGTAAATGTAAATGTAGTAACATACTCTATGTACAAGCTTATCTGAAAATAACATGTTAACTAATATAGGTAAGAATAAATGAGCTTTCAGAAAATAGTCATTTATCATCTTAATTGCTCTCTTTTTCTGAGGAAAAGATGAATACAGTACTTCTACACATGTGTAGTGTACCATCATTCAAAAACCATAGAAAGTCAGTAAACCCGATGAAGCTTTATGCCATTTTTATCGCATTGATGTGGGAGGTTACCATGTTTGTATGGCATGCCCAGGTCATTGCTGTATGATTAGTGCACTCTGAGGGTAAATACAGAGCAACATTAATGATATGAGGCAGGAAAACGTATCGCAAATATTATGTCCAATATATAATCAGTGAATATTTGTTTTGGATTTGAATTGATTCATTTTAAAGATGGCATTTTGCATGTGACCTAACTAGCTTAGTCTGCAGTCTGGGTATCACTGAATTCTTTCAGCCATGACCAAGATTTGCTCATCTCTTACTCAGTGGGTCAGTGTTACACTCTCTGATCTGTTTGTTTTCTGCCTTGGGTAGCTACAGTATACAGTCAGACTTCACATTTGGAAAAAAAACAGTGCAACAGATCAGTGACTCAATCCGAAAGAATCATTTAACTGAACATACTCGCATGTCGGAGTGTGTGTGTGAAGGTGGCATGATTTGAGTAATAGAAATACAGAGATGAGTGAGAATGATACTGAAATATTTTTTTATCCGGTCAGCTGTCAATCTCCACCTACCAAAGGAGCGGTCAACGAATAGAGATATCGGCTTATTTAAAACAAGCAAACATCCAAAAAAAAAAAAAAAACAGAATAGTCTTAGTCAAACCACCATACAACTTTTTACTCTGCAGACATAATCCTAGAGGTGAAGCATTTGTGCATATTATTGGATTCCCTGACAAGTACTGATTGGCCCTTTAAAATACGAATTGTATCCAACACTTCCTAATAGGTTCATGACATCTGTTTGTTGGCTGTCAGTGCAAGACCTTGCTATCGCTTCTCAGTTTCTGTCTGTTTCATTGTTTCTGTCTGTCAGTTGAAGTTGTTCTATTAGCAACACATCCATCTACCAAACTCAATTTACCCAGCTCTTGTATATTCATGCATAGCAGTATTTCTCCCCGAGAAGTCATTCATATCAGTTATTGTTTTGAAATGAAGACAAGGGTGTTGTGGAGGCATACATATAGCAGCAGGGCCCGTTCTTTTATCTTGAGAACAAGTTGAAGATGGGCCTGAGAGAGAAAGACACTGCCATCTGTTTTAGCACTGTGCCGTGGCTCAGACGGGAGAAAATGTCACTAGCTGCCGAAATGAGGCTCCAATAACATCTGTTAGTTATGTTATTGAGAGTATGAGAAGTTTGTGTTAAATCTAATATATTGGATAAGGTTTGGCTCTAACAGCAATAGAAAAATACCTCATGTATAAACCCACAGCTGGAACTGGAAATTACTAGTAAAACAAATAATAAATTACGCTACAAATATATACTCTAGATAAATTAAAGGGATTAGAAATAGCTTATTTGAAGCTTTAAAATGCTTTAATATGGTTAAGAGAACTTTATTTGCTCAGAATGCCAACTTCATTTCACCAAGTTATTCTGAATGATTATGATGGAGAAATGATGTTTATTGTAGAGCAAAAGGAACTAGATTTGGACAAACTTTGACGTTGGCTTTGACGATGCAAGTATTCGCAAAGGCCGGTGCTTTTTGGAGGCGAGTGGACATAAGGGTCAGTGTTACTTTTGGAAGCAAGTAGACAGAAAGCTAGGGTGCCAAAACATTTGGAGCTAAGTGGAGACGAGCTTGTGATGTCATCCGAATACTCTTGAGGAAGTTCTCCTCATTGTGCTGAGTGTTTCGATATGTCACATGTCCATGTTGTAAAAAGTTTTTTGATTTTACATATATTGGGGGCGGGGCTGTGGGACAACTGAAAGGCCAGTCGGTACACCAATTTAAACCTTTGTTCAGAGTATCACCCTAAAGGAGCTGGCCGAGTTTGGTGTAGATAGTTCGAAAGCTTGCCGAGTTATAAACCTCCAAATTTTATCATGGGAGTCTATGGGGAAAAAAAGGCCACTTTGAGATCCGGTACCGGAAGTACCGGTACTCGGATCACTTATAAAAGCAAAAATCAAAAAACCTTTTACAACATGGACAAGTGACATATCAAAACACTCAGCACAATGAGGAGAACTTCCTCAAGAGTATTCAGATGATGTCACATGCTTGTCTCCACTTGCCTCCAAATGTTATGGCACCCTAGCTTTCTGTCCACTTGCTTCTAAAAGTAAAACTGTCCCTTATGTCCACTCGCCTCCATAAAGCACCAGCCTTTGTGAATACTTGCTTCATCAAAGCCAACATCAAAGTTTGTCACGACGAACTTTACAAATCTAGTTACTTGTATGATGTTCATGGTTTAGGGGAATTGAAAACAGTGACTTTTTTCTGGAATAAGAGTCATATTGAAGATGAGATGTTCAATATGGCTGTAAGTCATCACCTAGTCAGGTACCTAAATCTGTTATCTTTTTTTTTTTTTTTTTTTTTTTTTTTTTGCAAAACTCTGTTTACTTGTTTTTGTCTTGTATTTTTGTTTGTATGTATTCCTGACGGTACTTCAGCAATGATTCCAGACTAAAGACCAGAACCATACAATAAAATGTTGTAAGAAATGGAGTTGTTATCTATGTTGTGCACCGTATGCAATTCACAACCTTCATTCACTGAGAATGGAGCTCTATTTAAGTGCTTTATTAGTATAAGAGTGAGTAAATATATAGTGCAAAATGTCTGTATTGTATCATTATATTGTTATACTATATTTGCATTGCATACAATCAAATTATTAGCTTGACTAACTAAGCTTATTACGTAAAGTCACTTTCTGCATGTCATTTGCAATAAAGTGTTTGTTAAAGTAGCAAAGAATAAGCTTCGGTGAGCTTTTAGTTCCATGGGAACAGCGTGAATTCACCTTGAATTTAAACATATGTAGAACAAAAAACTTAACAAAAACACAAAACAGAGTTTCTCTCATTAACACAAAAATCTTTATAAATTTCATTTAATTTACTTTCTCTGTTCATTATTTTTACATTATTGTTATTATGTAATAATGACCAAGAAAACTTCTACTCAAAAATATAACATCTCTCCCCAGTAGTGTCAAGTTCTTTAGCTGCCTGTGATGCAGATGGTGTTTTAATACAGGGTTGTGACAAGCAGTAAAAAAGACACTAGGGGTGCTTGATAAGCCTTGTGGGGCCTATGTTACACAGACTGTAAGAATATTTAAACGTTAAGATGAATTTTTTTTTTGTTGGAATTTGTCATTTTTATGTAAATGTACAATGTGTCTCAGAAGTGTTAATGATGATTACAGGATTGCAACAACAAACGCCTTGACATGTTTTCTTTTTGTTTCACATGACGTATCTCAAACATTTCACTCCTTAGCAGCTGCATTTGGAGTGTTAATGTAAAATAATGGGAGTGACCATGATTTGTTAAATATTAGCACTGGCTGTGTTTGTCGTATATTTTATTAGAGTGTCCTATCATCCATCCCCTAAACTACTCCTGATATTACAATTAAGTCTTAAAAAGTGTCAGTTAGCTTTGTGCTCAGGTCTTTATTAGTGAACATTAAAAGACTTCAGCAGGAAGGAATAAGTGTTAAGTCTGTAATGAAATTAGACTCTTGGTTTCAAACTGTTATGATATCCCAATTGAGGATGGGTTCCCTTCTGAGGATGGGTTCCCTTCTGAAATGCCTTGTTGATATGAGAGATCAGAATAAAACAGCCAGATTTGTTTGAAACCAGGAAGGATTCTCATATGAGTAACTCATAAAATCAATATTTACCTCCACAGTGAGCAGAAAAGCATCTCAACATGAACAAAATTTGGATTCAGAGGCTATCATGGACACATACAGTACTCACCCAAGCTTAGGTCTTAATCACTGTCCGGTTTCAGTATTATACAAGTCTATGCCCAGGATTGTAACCTAATGTGGTCTTCTGGTCTTGTAGCTCATACACTTCAAAGTTTAATATGATTTGTGTTGCATTCTGACATCCTTATCTGCTCACCATTGGTGTAAACAGTGCTGATTTGACTTACTATAGATTTGCTGTCTGCTCAGTCCAGGTCTGGTCATTCCACTCTGACCTCTCTCATCAACAAGGTGTTTCAGCTGACAGACTCTCCACTCACAGGATTTTTTGTTTTAGCACCATTCTGTGTAAAGTCTAGAGACTATTGTGTGTGAAATTCCTAGGAGATCAGCAGTGTCTAAAATACTCAAGAAGGTCTATTTGGCACCATCAACCATGACAGAGATCACACTTTTTCCTTATTCTAATGTTTGTGGCATGATTTTATGTATTATGAGGCTGCCTAACTGACTATTAAGATTAGATTAGATTAGATTCGATTCAACTTTATTGTCATTACACATGTACAAGTACAAGGCAACGAAATGCAGTTTAGGTCTAACCAGAGTGCAATAGTAGCAAGTGCAGGATATACAGTTTGTACAAGACAGATAAGTTAAGTAAGTGGTAATATGGAGTGATTTACATTTGTGTGCGTACTATGAACAAATATACAGATCTACATAAGATATGTGCTCTAACAAAATATATGGTTATTACTATAAACAGTAATTTACAGATATGTATGTTCTATGAATATAATATACAAATGAATATATATGTACTATGAATATAATGTACAGATGAATATACCGTATATGTGTTATGAACATAATATACAGATGTCTATTACTATAAACTAAAATTTACAGAGGGTGTGTGCTATAAAGAAAATATATTGTTATTACGATAAAACCAAAATATACAGGAGGATATGTATTATGAACATAATATAATATATTGCTGTTATTATGAACAGAAATTAGGTGTGTATATACAATGGTAAGGCATTGGTGAGCAGCAATGCAAAAAAGAGAGCAAGTGTGCAAATGAGCATAAATTTTATGTAACAGTCCATTAGTGCAATAACGAATTGTGGGGTGTGATTTGAAGAGCTTTATAAGTGAAGAGGTAACATGTTCCTAGTAAATTAAACATTGAGGGTATGTACTGTACATATATGTTCATACTGTCAGTTTTGGTTCATTATTAGAACTGGATTTCATTACATTCACTAATCTAGTGACTAGATTCGATTTTTCTAGCATTTTGGGCTAGTCAGTTCCTTATAAGTGCTTGTCTGCTTTTCTGGTCTTTTATATTGCCAGGTTTCATTCCACTTTAAAAGTACTATAAATATATGGACAGTTAAAAAGCTTTGTGCATTTGATTGAATTGCATGACCATGCTGACTGAGCTGAATTGCCATTACCATTTAATCCATTTATACATAAGCCCTGCAAATGTTTTCTTTTAAAAAAAACAAAAAAAAAAAAACCTTTTGCATTCTGTTTAAACCACATCCAAGAGGAGTTGTCCATTTAAATAACGCATTTTTGGTAATTTAACAGACTTTGTAAATATGCCTTTAGTAAATATGCAGCAACACATTTCAAGCTGAACCATAAAGATGAAACATATGTTATTTTATAGTTAGTTGACAACAGAGCATTTGCAAGCCACTTCCTGGATCAGCTTTCCTTCAAGGAACATTCAGTGTATCAATTAGTATACAAGGGAGTACACATCAAGCCTTGGTGTTCTTGGGGTGAAACCAGACCATCGTACATCAAAGCATGATTCAGTGTGGGGCAATTGGGAAATGCATGATTGGTGAAGGTATAGGTGTGTGCACAGGGATGTTCACAGATATCTGCTGGAGCTAGTTAGTATTCAATTCTGGGGCAAAAGCATAAAGTGGAGGAAGCAGTTAGTCCTCGCCTCACGTAGCCAATGATGCTTGGGTCAGTTTGTCTGGATAGGTTCTACAGTATTAAGACACAGTGTCGGCTGGGGAGCACACACGCATTTCATTTATTAAGGATGGGTTATATTGAGTGACACAGGACACTCACAGTTAATAAGAGACAACCAAATTGTTGGTACCTCATAGCTGTAGGGAACTTCTGTTTCATGCAGCTTATCATAATTCACCTAAAAGCAAAACTCCCCACATTAGGGCACTTAGCATAGGAGAATTTGCTCTAGGCACAAGATGATCAGTCCAGGCTGTATGACGGGGTACAACGCTAGTGGGAATTTGCACAGCGAGATAAAGTACTCATTTTGCTATCCATGTTGAGCTCTGAATTACTCATGAAGTGCCAAGGACCCACTGAGGTCAGAGAATGTCAGCTATGAGTTCAAGTGAAAGTGTAGAGGCTACAGTATGCTTACCAACATCTCAGCTCCATTCTCCTAAAATTGTGGAAAGATGTGGTACTTGTGCCTCTGGCAATGGTGGTTCACAAGAAGGAGGAGGTAATTAAGTTCAAAAAGTGCAGTCTAATTTACCCAAGCACCACGTGGAGACCACCTGTCACCATTTCAGGAAGCAGAGGTTGCCAGGATGTTTGATTCTATACTGTATGTTCACATAAACATCAAAGAACAACACATTGAGATGCCTGCAGATGCACTATACTGGTTGCCTGAACACAAATAAATGTGGTTTAAATGTAGAATCCTAGGATATGGAGGTAATTGAGGAGTCCCATATGGTTTGGAGCTGCCCAGTCAACATAGTGTCTCAAATGATAGATATTTAATACCTCACATTGATGAACTGATAGATCCTTTTTATATGACATTGAATTTAACCTGAAGGTATTGGCATATTCGGGGGGGGCACGGTGGCTTAGTGGTTAGCACGTTCGCCTCACACCTCCAGGGTCGGGGTTCGATTCCCGCCTCCACCTTGTGTGTGTGGAGTTTGCATGTTCTCCCCATGCCTCGGGGGTTTCCTCCGGGTACTCCGGTTTCCTCCCCCGGTCCAAAGACATGCATGGTAAAATTGTCCCTAGTGTGTGATTGCGTGAGTGAATGAGAGTGTGTGTGTGTGTGTGTGTGCCCTGCGATGGGTTGGCACTCCGTCCAGGGTGTATCCTGCCTTGATGCCCAATGACGCCTGAGATGGGCACAGGCTCCCCGTGACCCGAGGTAGTTCGGATAAGCGGTAGAAGATGAATGAATGAATGAATGAATGAATGTATTGGCATATTCCCTTGGCTTTCAGTATCACAAAGAAAAAAGCCTTATCCACAGAGTTTCGATTACACCAATATGTTACACTTCCTTTTGGGTTGTTTGGCATCCCATTAATGTTTTACCCTTCAATGAACCAAATCATAATAATGCAGTATATGAGGGCTGTAAGTGAGATACTTGAGATCCTTTGGCCAACTTATAGCAAACACCAAGAAGTGTGCAAGTGTGCAGGTGGAAATGCAATATCTGGATTGATAAAAAGGTTGCAATTACAGCTTGGTTTGTACTTAAATTTGGTCATATATGGCAGTGGGATGAACAGTAAATAAGCTTTGCTGTGGATAAAGAGAAGGCAAGTCAGTAAGATAATAGAAAGGGGGGGGACGATTGTGAAAACAGAAATTGAAATAATACATGAAAGAAAATAAAGAATCAGTTAAAAATCAGTCTGTCAACCATATTCTCTTTACAAATTCAGAAAATGATTTTTTAGAATGCATTTCTTGTTCTTTAGTTAATGTCAGATTATCTCTTCTCTATAGACTGTTGTCTTTGGTCCTTGAACATTTCCGGTTAGATCTTGTGCGCATTCACAACATAGACAGGAGGTCATTTATACAGTTTTATATTACGATCTTTCATTTAACTTTGTAAACAAAAACGTCTACGTTCAAATTAGGACTGTGCTGTTCATCAGTTGAATGCTCTTTAAGACCCAGACCTTGATTTCCAGAAATCAAAACACAACATGAAGCCTAGATTGCAGGAGTGAAGTGAGAAACCTGGATACCAACTAGCAATGCAGGAATGCATTACATTGCAAAATTGTAATTATAAAATGTTGGAAAAATGCATTGATTTGACAATAGCATAAAATTGACTCGGACAAGCGTTAATGTGAAGCCCTAATAAATACTAGAGTGTGTGACCATATCAACAGTATATAAGTGAATATCCATGAAAACCACATAAGAACATTCTATACTGTATGTGATTTGCATTGTCATTTATCAACAAATATTTTCCAGACCTTCAAGGAGAAAAAAAGCTTGCCTATTTTATGACACGCATGGAAAAGTCACTGTCTGCCACTGGTTTTGCGAAATCTAAAACAAATTGGCATTAACACCTATAAACAAGTCTAAAAGCAGCAACACAAGTTTATGCATTAGAATTTATACTGAGTTACATAGATCTTCTTGTTTATTCGTGACCACATGCGAGTCTCAGATGTCACAGATGGAGCATTTAAACCCTCTCACACACTGTTACACAGTAAAAAGGATTGAAGCAACATGGCAACAAACTCAACAACACTAACCTTCGGAGACTTTTTGAAAGAATAAAATAATTACTTTTGCAATAGGTAAAATAGCACATAATTATTTTTCTGACACAGTTTGTAATGGAATTTATTATTTGCAAGAGCCTCCTCAGTCCCCAGTGACACAGTTTGACTTTTCTTAACCTCACCACAGACAACACAAACATCATTAACACAGTATGAGCAAATTTTCCCAACCTTTTCCCACATTCAGTTTCAACCAGTTAATGTTACACATTTTGATACTTTATTTAAGGTAAACAGTTTAGAATTTGCCTAAAATGTTGTTGCCTTAAGGTCTTATTTAAAGGGTTCAGTAACTGCAATTGATGATTTATTTTGAGTTGACGTTCAGTGTTTTTTCTCAGAATTCTTCATGTTGAGAACATGTTAAGGTTTATTGCTATATAATAGCATGGGTATAAACTATAATAAGGGACGGTGTCATGCACGCAGGATAAAAGGGACCCAAACGCAGGATAGCAAAATAAACAGGGTTTAATAACAGAAAAACACGAAACATGACACGGACTAGAGACAGGACCAGACAACAGTAGATTCCGCGCTGCACAAGGCAACACGGCACAGTTAAATACAAAAGACAATGAGACACGATTAGGAACAGGTGTGGAGACAGGGAGGGGCAGACGAAGGCAGGGCAGACACATGACGAGGAACGTAAACAAAGGCACATGGCCAAAAGTCCGGGCTGAGTCCTGACAGACGGACAGATGGAGTACACTGTTTTGTGGAATCATATGCTTTCATATCCAGGGATTATGAGTTTGTGCTTTCAGTGGGTGCATAGTTATTTATTCATTTGTTTGTTTGTTTGTTTGTTTTTATTGTTAAGTAAAATCTGATAACTGTAGTTTGAAGAGGTAAACCTGTCTGAGGGAAATATGTCAAGAGTCACAGAGAACAGATATTGATTCTGCTTTATTAGCATATAATATTCATTATATTCATTGATATTTACTAATATTACAGATTATGGTTTTTAGTCTAATTTTACAGAAAAGAATTTCTGTTTTTAGCTTTGGTGAAAGGCAGATTAGAGGTTAGTTAATGGACTGTATAGCACACATAAAGGGTCAGTCCTTTATTCAGCAGTGATAGTTAAGTTGTTATTTTTTGTCTGTCATTTACTCCTGATATCAAGACAGTCTGATCTCCACTGACCACAAAGTGTATAACCCACTAAGTTAGTAGACTAGTACAGGGTTATGATTGGATTTTACACACCTTCACTACATACCATTGTAATTATTATTAAAATAGATGATTGGTGAAATCAACAATGTAGGAATATTTTTCTGACTGTCAACTATATAACTCGATCTCGAACCCATTTCATAGAAATTGGGTTTTAACAAAACTGAAAAATCATTTTGCTGACATTGATTGATAAGTGGGGGGCACGGTGGCTTAGTGGTTAGCACGTTTGCCTCACACCTCCAGGGTTGGGGGTTCGATTCCCGCCTCCGCCTTGTGTGTGTGGAGTTTGCATGTTCTCCCCGTGCCTCGGGGGTTTCCTCCGGGTACTCCGGTTTCCTCCACCGGGCCAAAGACATGCATGGTAGGTTGATTGGCATCACTGGAAAATTGTCCGTGGTGTGTGATTGCGTGAGTGAATGAGAGTGTGTGTGTGCCCTGCGATGGGTTGGCACTCCGTCCAGGGTGTATCCTGCCTTGATGCCCGATGACGCCTGAGATAGGCACAGGCTCCCCGTGACCCGAGGTAGTTCGGATAAGCGGTAGAAAATGAATGAATGAATGAATGAATGAATGATTGATAAGTAGTTGAGAAAGGTGAACAGAAAGCACATGTATAACATCTAAATACCCTTTAATCATCAATTTGTACTATAATAAATAATGTTGTAGTAAATTAAAGTACTTAACTTACTTTGAGGTTGAATACATGATAATAAACTTTTTTTTTCCCCAAAATGAGATTTAATGTTTTAGTGTCACTTGTCAACACTTAATATGTTTTAATATACATTAACTAATGCTGTGTCTGTTTCCCCCCCCAGATGTCCGTGCTTAAACTGCTTATCCTTCTCAGTAGCCATTTTATTGTCTCAAACCAGTTAATCTGCCGCAGACCCCGGTATCACAACTGGCGTTCACAGTCAATGAACATCACCTTGAGATTGTCTCTCAAGGAGAACACCTGCAGGAATGTGAATCAATGCTGGAATAGTATTTTGGAAAGTCCACAAGTGCCCTGGATGGATCAGACATATGCATTTCCTCAATTATGCCCCATAGAGATCCAGTTGGGAGATGCACTGTTTGTCTTCACCGACCCAAACCTAGAGCAATATGGAATCAATCTTATTCAGGTATCAAAAGAAGAATTTGACAGTTGTTTTAGTGAGCATGTACAGGAGCAAGATGTTTTTGCCAGCTGCATGAATGGTAGCATGCATTTGGACTCAAAGTGGCTTTCCCCTGGTGTTCATTATTTTGCTGCTTCTCATAAAGGCAGTAGCCATTTATGTCAGCTTGGCCTCCGCTTTAGTGTGCTGGTCAAAGAGCAGCACTGTCAGAGCGCTCCACATCTACACCTGTGTTCAGGCAAAGGTGTTTGTAGGGCAAAAACTGGCCAGGTTGCATATGCTTGTCTGTGCCACAAGCCTTTCTCTGGACCATATTGTGAAGCTTTGGACATGTGTTCTGAAGGTCCGTGCTTAAATGGTGGAACCTGCATAAGCAATCACTCTGCTCAACTAAGTCAGTCTTCTTACCATTGCTTGTGCCCATCAGCATTTACAGGTGAATATATCATGTCATATCTTTAAAACCATGTTGTCCATGAACAAACACTGCATATTTATTATTTATTATTAAAATTTATACTATATTCTTGTGTCTCAATGGGATACATTTTCTTTGCCCTCAAAAGTCATTCAAATTCAAATTCAATTTATTTGTATAGCGCTTTTAACAATTCCCATTGTCTTAAAGCATCTTTACAGATGTATGGAAACAGAAGAGACAGAGAAAAAAATATCTAAATATAATATAATAATAAGGATAAATAAGGAAAAAATAAGGATAAACATAAATTAATGAATATATACAATTAATAGTCATTTCAAATTTAAAATACTATGTATTTATCCTTATCCCTAATGAGCAAGCTGGTGGCGACGGCGGCAAGGAATAAGAGATGAGATGAGATGATACTGTACGTTGGAGAAACCTTGAGAGGAACCAGGCTCAGAAGGGAACCCATCCCCATTTGGGTGATAATGGACAGTAAATAATGTGAATGTAAATAATGTCCTTTCATTAATCATTTCAGTAATCATTGCCTGTCTTAGGTTTACATTGTCAATAGATTAAAACCTTGAAAATTATTAAAGTACTTTGATATTTCTTAAAAAAACACACAGCGTATTGTTTACAGTGTATTTAAAAAAAAAAAATGAAAAAAAAATCTATTAAGAAAATTTTTACTACTATTGCTGATAGAGTAGGTTGTCCTAAATAAATTCAGACTGTAGCATCTGTGATAGTTTTTTATGCTTTTTAAAGCAACATGAGATGTTCAGACAGTAGAGTCAAAATTAAAAAAGCCTTTTTAAAGGACGCTTTGAGGAAATTAAATTCATGTCATGCACTATATTGAAGGCTCCATGATGTCATGCATCTTGAACATTTTATTGCTTTTTACAAAATATTAATAATAATTTACCTGTCATAATTACTAGTTCAGTTTATCTCAGTAGAATTATTTGTTGATAATATGGCTTTTCCATGGGCTATTTATTTGAACGAAAAAATAACAAAAAACTAAAAAGAAACTCTCTCGCACACTGTCAAGCTCCGTCTCTCTCTTTTTCTCTTTGTGAAATTACATTCTGTACCTGAAATCACACTTAATTACGTGTTACTTTGTTTTCCTCCCCCTAGCATTTAGATTTAATGTTTTCTTTCTGTGTAAGGCTATCAATAAAATCACCAAACACTGTTTAAACATTGTTTGCTCTAAGTGTGCACTTAAAAGGACATTGCAGTTCATTTAAACATTAAGAATGATAAAGTGTATCATTGCACATGGTTTGACTGCTGTGGTATTTTGATATCTGCTCTGAATTATTTAATGCACTGTGAATGAAAATGATAAGGAGCAGTTTAAGCATTCATTCTGAATTTTATAGTGTTTTGTTGAATATACATCATATTGGAGTGGAACGATTTATGGATTCATTTTGATGGAAATGGTTTGTCAGTTTCAAAGTAAAATATAGGTTTGAATTGATTTGGATCACCTAGGTCACACAGACATAGGCCACTAGATCACCTAGATCACAGAGACATAGGCCACTAGATCACCTAGATCACAAAGGCATAGGCCACTAGATCATGTAGATCAGTCAGACATAGGCCACTACAGTAGATCACCTAGATCACATAGACATGGGCTACTAGATCACCTACACAAAGACATAGACCACTAGATCACCTAAATCAAACAGACATAGGCTACTAGATCACCTAGATCACACAGACATGGGCTAAATCACAAAGACATAGGCCACAAGATCACCTACTGTAAATCACACAGACATAGGCCACTAGATCACCTAGATCAGACAGACATAGGCTACTAGATTGCCTAAATCACACAGACATAGGCCACTAGATCACCTAGATCAGACAGACATAGGCTACTAGATTGCCTAGATCACACAGACATAGGCTACTAGATCACACAGGCATGGGCCACTAGATCACCTAAATCACATACAGTAGACATAGGCTACTAGATCACCTACTGTAGTTCACACAGACACAAGCTACAAGATCACCTAGATCACACAGACATAGGCCACTAGATCACCTAAATCACACAGACATAGGCTACTAGATCACCTATATCACACAGACATGGGCTACTAGATCACCTAAATCACAAAGACATAGGCCACAAGATCACCTAAATCACACAGACATAGGCTACTAGATCACCTAAATCACAAAGACATAGGCCACAAGATCACCTAAATCACACAGACATAGGCTATTAGATCACCTAGAGCACACAGACATAGGCTACTAGATCACCTAGATCACACAGACATGGGCACTAGATTACCTAAATCACACAGGAACTTTCAAATAATACATACTTTTCCCACTGATACATTAACTGAAACATCTCTTCACAGATAATCTTCTTCACAGATCTAACTGATACCTGTATTTCTGTTTCATAGGTATTAACTGCTCTGAAATCTTTGGCCAAAACAACTGTATCAGGTGCTGCAGAGATGGGATATGCCTACTATTGTCCCCAAACTCCTTTCGGTGTGAATGTTCTATTGGATATACAGGCAAGTAGGAAAAACTGTTACATGAATCTAGTTGTTTTTTTTGCCAGTGAATAAGATTTCTTAACCTGATCCAAAAATCCAATTAAATCTGTTCCTTTTTAAGTTCTCTTAGGATTTTTTTTCTTTCAGTCATTGTCTAGCCTTGTTTAACTTATTATGCTTTGATAATGAGGCATAAAATTATGATCATTTTGTGTGTGTGTTACAATGCAACCTGAAGTGTTGTTTTCCTCATAAATGTGCTCAGCCAAACCAATTGAAATATTAATTTTGAAACAGGAACGCTTTTCCATTTTTCTTCTAATAAAATCTGTAATCTTTTTAAGCCTATAAATTATTTCTAATGAGAACTGCTTTTAAGGGAATAGTAACATGATGACTCTATTACTGGAGAATGGACATCTTTTTTCTCACAGTTAAATTGTGGTTGAATTTAAAAGTATTTTAGACATCCTTTAGGGCAACGATACCTGTTAAATAGATTATTGGTACAACTCATAGCTTTAGGAGTAAGAGTAACATTTAAAAGAAAGTATATCAGGGCAAGGTTTTAACTATTCCCAGGACCACAGTGGCCTTAAAAATGTTGAAATGAAAGAAGCTTGGGACAACCTTGAACCTTCCTGGAATTAGGCCCTGAGCATCTGGGGGAAAAGGGCCATGGTAAGAACCCAATAGTCAGTCTAAAAGAACTCTTGTACTGATTTTTGGATGGATATCACTCCTAAATAAAAGGCATATGGCAGCATGAAGGTATTGCACATCACCTTGTTAATAATGATGAAACATGGTGGTGGAAGCATCATGTAAACAGGCAGCACTTTTTTGAGGTAAAAGCTCATAGCAAAGAAAGCTGGAAATATTACTACAGAGTTATGGAATTTTGTACTTTGGGTTATTCAACAGATCAAATGTAAAGCATTCATACAAATATGTCCACCTTCTGTTAGCAACAATCTGGCCAGATGACTACGATGAGTGATTGGATATTTTTCTACTCAAACAGCGATCTGTATACATTATAGGTTTAACAAGAGAACAGGTCTTTAAGTTGTTTAATCTAAAGCAAAGGTATGTGCAAGGTATTTGTTTACTTCTGATGCTGTGAGCAGTTATGTTGACTTGACGTTACACCGTATGAAGAATGGGCAGTTCAAGTTGGGTCTGGGTTTTTTTTTGGCTTTTACTGAATTTGGGAATTAAAATTGTGACCTAAAGTAGAACACAGCATTAGACGAAAGATTTTCTAGAACTATTCCATGCAAGAGTAAGATGTGTTAAAGGTACTGGACTACTGACGGGAAAGTTGCGAGGTCGAATCCCAAATCCACCAAGCTTCCACCTCTGCACCACTGAAAAAGGCGTTTAACCCTCAATTTCTATGGTGTATAAAATGAGATTAAATGTAAGTCACTCTGGATACAGTAAGTGTGTCTGGTAAGTGACGTAAATGTAAGATCCCTCAGAGAAATTACTGATGCAGTGGCATTTCAAATTGTGGAAGACATCGTGCCTGTTTTCTCTTCTAAGAAAGAAAGGTTCATTAAGTAGTGCAAAAATAGTAACAGCATTAAACGTCCTTTATGTAATAGAACCATCGCTTACACTGGTTTTTATAGATGATGCTGTTATGATTTTTGAACATACGCATTTTTTTCAGTGCATTCCGATTCCAAAAAAAATAAATAAATAAATCATGCTAGATATAAATTGCATTATTTTTCAATTATATTATGTAACGTATTTGCCTCGGCTGTTTCCATTAGGGGTCACTGCAGCGGATGATCAGCGTATTTGATTTGGCACAGGTTTTATACCAGATGCTATTTCTGCAGCAACCCTCCCAATTTCATCCAGTGACTGGGTTTGTTCCTTAGCATGAAATCCAACCCATGCAGTGAATTGTTCGTATAAATGTCAAAAAATATAAGCCTTTTTTATTTGTGCATTATTGCTCAGCCCAAACCTGGGTGTAATAACATATTAGCACATTCCCTGAAAATCTTACAGCCCCTTTTTAATTATGATAATTATGAAGAATCTTTTTCCTGTACAAAGAAGCATCTTGGGGTTCTATAAGTATTCACAGCCATTGAAGTGTCCATTTTACAGAGTGTGCCAGTGAATAGTTTTTAAACAGCTTGTGTTGTAGCACTGAACCAAAATCCATGGCCTGATTTAAATTTTGAATATGTCCCAGAAAGTACAGAGAAATAAATAATAATCACTGATATAAATATCCCAGACAGTTTATGAGACAAAGCTGTGTCACCCCTTTAGGACAGTAATGAATAATAAAATCCCATTTGGGATACTGAGTATCTCACCCACAAAGGTGTGTCAACAGTTTCCTGCTCCCCTGGGCGTCCCAGATAATAATGTTATGATCGACTCTGGGGTCCAAAATCCAGGTGGCCGTATACAGTGATTAATTGTTCCATATGCAAGGGCAATTTGTCCAACTAAGCAGCATTTCCTAATGCTATGGTTGTATCTCCTTTGCAGATGTATTCACAGGCAAAGTTTATCCAAGATCTCTATCAACTCCATAACTTAGCCAACATATCACACTGCTGTAGGTGGTCAGGATGTGTGTGTGCGCGTTAACGTGCGTGTGTGTGTCTGTGTGTGTATTTATGTATGTATGTATAGACTATGGAGACAATTGGTTTTAATGTTATGGTAGATTAATATACAGACAGGATGTTTTATGCAGGTATGAAAAAAGTGGTAAAGCAAGAACACTTTTAAAAATAGAACTGTTAATAGTTTATTTCATAAATTAACAAAATGTAAAGGAAATGTAAACAAACAAAAGAGAAATCTAATTCAAATCAATATTTGGAAGAACCACAATTTGCCTGCAAAACAGCAATCATTTATAAGTACACTTGTACAGAGTTTTTAAAGAAACTCAGCAGGTAGTTTTTTCCAAAAAGTCTTGGCCAACTAAACACAGATTTTTTGTAGATGTAGACTGCCACAAATCCTTCTGTCTCTTTATGTAATTCCAGACAGACTCATGGCTCTGTGGGGGCCAAAACATCACTTTTAGTATTCTTTGCTCTTCTCTAAGCTGAAGATTCAGTTCAATGACATTTGCTGTATGTTTGGGGTCATTGTCCTACTGCAGAATAGATGCCTCCCTTGTGGTACTGCATGACGGATAAGTATTTGCCTTAATTTCTCATTATTATTATTATTAAATCTCCAATGCCAGTTGCATAAATGCAGCCACAAACTTGCAAGGAACCTCCACCATGCTTCACTATTGCCTGTAGACACTCATTATTGTATCAATCTCTAGCTCTTCAGCAAACAATGTGCCTTCTGCTCAAGCCAAATATTTCCCATTTTCATCATCAGTTTAGAGCACCTGCTGCCATTTCTGGCCACCACAGTTCCTATCTTTTTGCAAACAGTTAAGTTGCATAGCTTTGTTTCCATGCCAGAGGAAGAGCATTTTGGCTGCAGAACTTCCATGAAGACCACTTCTGGCTAGACATCTCCGGACAGTAGATAGGTGAACCTGGGTCCCACTGGCTTGTCCCAGTTCTTTGCTGATGCCACTGTCATACAGTGGCTTTTACAGTAACTTAGGCTCAGCAGATTGGAGAGCATTGTCCTCTTCACAAAGCTGATTCTGTACAACAAGGCAAAACCTGAGCAACCACTTAAAATCCAGCTTCTTACAGTACTTTCCCTACTGATGAGACTGGCTTTAGTTAGAGGGTGCTCCTAATTGGTCAGTCTGAGTTTGGCATGCTTTTGGAAACCCCGCTTCACAGCCACACTCACATGCACTATGCATAGTGCTGAAGGGCTGCTATCTTTTTAGCACTGCCACTTTAAGAGGGCAAGGAGCTGTTTTGTGTGGCCAGTATAACTATATATATGTATATATGCTTGACAGCTGAAAAAAAAACCCACCTTACGCAACACCTTCAAAGTTCAATTATTCCTGGCCAAGTATTAAATTGGGGAAGTGTGCATTATCCTGCTGAATGAGACTACTGTCATTAAGGAACACCATTGTGTGGCTTGCATGTGGTAGTGTGTGCCAGGACCAGTCTGCCAGGACCCAGGCTACCAATATGCCAGAACCCAGCTGAATTTCGCCTAAAGCAGGAACAGATGATTTTGTCTCTAATCTTCAATTGCACACTGTACACTGCTCACGGCCCACAACCAGGTTATTTCCTTTTCCCCCTCTAAAGTTCTTTTGTAGATTGATTTTGTTTCTTATTGCTCACTTTATATTTGTTTCTTATTGCTCACTTTTCATTTGTTGTAATTTCACACTGGAAAAAGTTCTGACATGATCTTGATTTATTTTTGTGTTTGTGTCTGAATATTTGTATATATCGCTTAAGATGCATCACAGGGCAAAGCAACACACTCAAAAGGAAGTGCTAGCTGTGCTTTTCTGCACTTTTGGTTATTGTTTTTGAGCTTGAAGGGAGAGAGAGCGAGAGCGAGAGAGAGAGAGAGAGAGAGAGAGAGAGAGAGAGAGAGAGAGAGACCCACCCTGTATGTACACATTTTAATAATGTTTATGAAATATATCTGTAACAGTACTGCTTCAATGTGGATGTGAGATGAACCAATATAATATTTCAGTCTTCATGCTAGTGACCAGAAATGTATTTATAAAAGATACAGGGTGACCTTAAACTGAATAAAAAAAGCTAAACAAAAAGGCTAATGTATTTTTATTTGTTCACTGTTTGACAGGATTTATCAGATATGTTACAAAATCAGTAGGGAAATGAAGCAATTACTCAAGTAGTAGTAGCAGTAGGTCAGTGATGTGAATGTTGAATGTAGGCCATCAGCATTTATGTGAGCCCCTGAATGACCATAAACTAAGGCTATTATGTTTTTATTGTATTACTGCAAATGCATCTTTCCTCTAATGTCATTATGTTTATGAGACAATTTACCATAATTTCATGGGGAAAAACATTCATACTACAGCTTCTTTACTGTAGCAGTAAAAAAGAAATCATAAAAGCTAATGTACACCAAGTATATTATATATTGTATATACTGAGAGCATCATCAGTCTTCATCACCTGTCTTGCCTCTCCATCAGTTACCTTTTCTCAGTACTTTAATGTCATGTCGCCACACTGGGTGATGCGTTTTGGATTTTAGAGTATATGATTAAATCAAAATCCACTCATCGTTGCATTTCTGGTGTGTTTAGGCACAAATATATTGTAAAGTTTATTAATAAGTGGTTCAATCTATGTGGAAATGGTGAGTGTCTGGACCTTGTCGCATTTGTGTTTGTGTTGCATCCGTTTAGTTCCTAAAAAGATTTGGGTTTGGTCAGAATGAGCAGATTGAAGTCAGGCTTGAAATAACAGTTTTTATTTTTTTAATATATTAATTTTGAATGTAGTATTTGTAGTATTTTCAGAGCTAGTAATCCTGTTGAGGTGCAGATCCTTACTCCAGGCTCCGAGCTCCCAGCACTCGACCACGCCGCCACGTCCACACTACATTTACTACATAACTAGTTGCATGTCATTTTCAATTAGTTGCCTCTTTGGTTAATACTAAACACGGGGCTCAAGATAATGAAATAATGATTAGTCTGTAAAGACTATGATTTTCTCACTGATAACTCCTGTCATGAAGCATCTTCATTATGAAGAGGAGGCCAGGAGCATAGCTTTCTTAGCACACATAGATTATATTTTTTAATGAATGCTATATATCAAGTCATTAAGACTCCATCGTGATTTTGGTTCACTGATCCCAAAAAAACATCGATCCACTGATTCCACACACTGAAACTAACTTATCTTATGTACACACTTTAAGCAAAATCGATGAAGCTTTTGAGTGTTTCAGTAAGCAAGACAGCTAGCAGATATTTATGTTGCATTCATTTAAAACCTTTTTTGTTTGGAATAATATTGCAGGTCAGACATACGAAAAAAAACAATACAAAGATATGTACAGAATGCAAAACACATCAAAACGTACATGGTTTCTGATTATTTTCACAGGCTGTACAAATTTAGTTAACGTCATTGATGTGGCTTAGTGGTTAGCACGTTCGCCTCACACCTCCAGGGTCGGGGTTCGATTCCCGCCTCCGCCTTGTGTGTGTGGAGTTTGCATGTTCTCCCCGTGCCTCGGGGGTTTCCTCTGGGTACTCCGGTTTCCTCCCCCGGTCCAAAGACATGCATGGTAGGTTGATTGGCATCTCTGGAAAATTGTCCGTAGAGTGTGATTGCGTGAGTGAATGAGAGTGTGTGTGTGTGCCCTGTGATGGGTTGGCACTCCGTCCAGGGTGTATCCTGCCTTGATGCCCGATGACGCCTGAGATAGGCACAGGCTCCCCGTGACCCGAGAATAGTTCGGATAAGCGGTAGAAGATGAATGAATGAATGACAGATGAATCCATTTTCATCAATGCATTCCTTAACATCAAATTTTTTAATATATACATCCTATACTATTCTAGAACCTATACTGTTAATATACTTCCCCACTGTCTCATGGCATATTTTTAAGTAAACTATATTTTAAAAATAGATGGCCCAAATTCAACTGTTTATTTTCCTCATGAGTCACAGCTACATGGTTGAAGGTTTGTACATTATTGTACAGGCTATAGGGATTGGACATGGAGCTTTGCAGCGTCCAAAATAAACTCGATTGCAGAGGAACCATAAGTGAGCAGGGAGGTTGGGTATCGTGGTTAGAATATAATTCAACTAAATATGTAGGTCTTTGTGATGAACATTTGTGATTGAATCATGTTTTTTTTCCCGCAATAGTAAAATGTATTGAAACTTTAATGTATTAAACCTGGACAAATTTGTGATCCTGAGTACTTTATTATGAGAGTGCTGTTTAATTCCAACTATACATGGATTTCAGCATTAAACCAATGCTTGCCAAGTAGCGGTCAAAATGCTGATAGATGCAAAACTGCTAATACATAATTAACCTTTTAGATTGTGTTTTCAGCTTCCAATAAGGACGAACTGCAAGGCCTGGGCTTCGTAATCGCCAGTTGAGCTCAGGTCTTGATTATAGACAGTCTGAGACAGCTAAACGAATGTCAAGGTGTCACTATATGTCATTGACAACAAGAAATTGATTTGAATTAGCATTATCTATCTAGTTGCATGTAGCAGCTTGAAAAAGTTTTGCATGGCTACATTGAACAGTTGACTACAAATAACAACAAATATAGTCAGTATATTTTCATCACTGTTAGTAGATTTGTCCGTGTTACTTTTGGATAAGCAACATTACTGTATTTGTTGTTGATGGTTGTGCTTCAGGAAAACCAAGACGTGTATAAAATGAGAGCATGGACGATGAATTTTACATGAGTTCACTACATGAGCTCACAGTTTGCCAGCTTTCAACTGGCTAGTGTTCACTCTCATTTAACATTTAGCATTAATAGGAATTAATAGGAAAATAGGAATGTTTTGCCATCTCTGTTCTTTTCTTTTATTAGTTTGCTGCTCCCTGTGCTCTCTCTCTCTCTCTCTCTCTCTCTCTCTGCTCTCTCTCTCCCTCTCTCTCTCTGGCTCTCCCTCTCTCTCTCTCCCTTTCTCTCTCCCTGTGCTCTCTCTCTCCCTCTGTCTCTCTCTGTCTCTCTCTTGCTCTCTCTCTCTCTGTCTCTCTCTCTCTCTGTCTCTCTCTCTCTCTCTCTCTCTCTCTCTCTCTCTCTCTCTCTCTCTCTCTCTCTCCCTGTGCTCTCTCTCTCCCTCTCTCTCTCTGGCTCTCCCTCTCTCTCTCCCTGTGCTCTCTCTGTCTCTCTCTCTTTCTCTCTCTCCCTGTGCTCTCTCTCTCCCTCTGTCTCTCTCTGTCTCTCTCTCTTTCTCTCTCCCTGTGCTATCTCTCTCCCTCTGTCTCTCTCTCTTTCTCTCTCCCTGTGCTCTCTCTCTCCCTCTGTCTCTCTCTCTTTCTCTCTCCCTGTGCTCTCTCTCTCCCTCTGTCTCTCTCTGTCTCTCTACGTCTCTCTCTCTGTCTCTCTCCCTGTGCTCTCTCTCTGTCTCTCTCTCTCTGTCTCTCTCTTGCTCTCTCTCTCTCTCTCTCTCTCTCTCCCTGTGCTCTCTCTCTCTCTCTCTCTCTCTCTCTCTCTCTCTCTCTCTCTCTCTCTCTCTCTCTCTCTCTGTCTCTCTCTGACAGTGAACTGTGTTTGTATCAGTGCCAAATTGGAAACAAAGCACATTGATTTTTCTCGACGGATTAATAAATAAAATGCATTTTTAATGGGACAATATACCTGGGCAAAGCGCCAGAGTAATGTATTTTTGGGGGAACAGTGCCACGGTAAAGGTTGCTAAAAATGTAAATAGACTCAGCGTGTCTACTTACAACCTTTATACACTAGACATGAACAATGTTTACTGCTGTTGCTCATGATTTCATATAGAGTTTGTGTGTGTAGGCATATCAAAATGATTAAAGCAAGGTTTCAAATAATTTACAAAATGATAGTTGTTTCCATTTTAAAAATGAGTTTGCAGCAATATAGGTCCAAGCTTGTTTGCCCTTGTTTGAGTAAAATATTTTTCACATTAAAAATGTATTAAAAAAAAATATATATATAAAAAAAACAGCTTAAAAAGTTATAAAGTGATTATTTATAATTTATAAAATTCTTTAAAGAAAATGATACACAAACACAAGTTTTGTATTAAATCATGTATTTTCTCCCCCAAAAACTGTCCTTAAACTTTCATTAAAAATGTGCCTTTTTGTAAATAAACAGGTATTCAGCAGTATATGAAAAACTGAACCGGTTTATTGGCCACATTTGGGTGAATTTGAATTATGAAATTACAAAATACATTGTTTGAAAGATAACGTTGGCAAACGTTACAGCAAATGTGCCTATTAAAGTAACAAAGCTCAGGAGGAGGTCAACATCAGACCCACACAGGAGAGATGTGTTGGTTAGCACACCGGCACCCCACTGCAATGCAGAAAGCTACCTGGTTCATAAAAGGCCCACAAGCACTGATGTATCTTAGCTGATGATAAAGTAGAGACCTACTCGCAAACACATAGACTGACTTGATGCCAGGTTCACAGCTGGTGAGGGTGGAAGCAATAGTTTCAGGATGCAGTCAGCATTTCATAAGCAGCTACTGTAAGGAAGCGAGGAAAAATACTACTAATATAGTCTACTAAAACAAACTACTCAACAGATAGGTACAGTAGAGCCATGAACTATTGAACCCCCTCTCATTACCTCAATAGAAAAAATAAAATAGTTCAGGAAATCCAGAAAACTAGTTTTCAATATATTTATTTAATATATTAAGTATATGTTATATATCTAAATATCATATTCACTATATCAGTACATTAATGGGTTTGGGTTATTTGTAAGTATTTGTACATATTTTCAGTCTATACAGTATATATAATATTTTATTATATTTCTAAATATGGTTTCTTGTACATGTAATACACAAAGCTAAAAATGTGTGCATCATTTAGTGCAGATCTGTAGAAATGATATAAATTACGCTTTAGTCTTTATCTGTGCGTAATTCATGTGTAGGGGTTTTTCAGTCAGTAAAATCTTAGAAATGCACTAAATTCAATTAATAAAACAATTTCTTTTATAAGCATTTAAAACTCTTTCTTTTATAAGTAATTAAGTTAGCTTATGAAGGTACATAAACCACACTATAGAGTTGAAATTTCAGCTTTTGTTCGAGATTGTTCAATTGCTCAGTTGTATAAACTCACTCACTCACTCACTCATTTTCTACCGCTTATCTGAACTACCTCGGGTCACGGGGAGCCTGTGCCTATCTCAGGCGTCATCGTGCATCAAGGCAGGATACACCCTGGACGGAGTGCCAACCCATCGCAGGACACACACACTCTCATTCACTCACGCAATCACACACTACGGACAATTTTCCAGAGATTCCAATCAACCTACCATGCATGTCTTTGGACCGGGGGAGGAAACCGGAGTACCCGGAGGAAACCCCCGAGGCACAGGGAGAACATGCAAAACTCCACACACACAAGGCGGACGCGGGAATCGAACCCCCGACCCTGGAGGTGTGAGGCGAACGTGCTAACCACTAAGCCACCGTGCCCCCCCCCAATTGTATAAACTGTAATCAAAAAATAAATAAATGTAAGTCACTCTGGTAAATGGTGTCTGCTAAATGTTGTAAATCTCCTCAAATCAATACCCATTTTTACACAGTTGCACCATTTTCACAAGCGGAAAAAAATATCGGACAAGTAAATGATAAGCAGTTTCATGACCAGCTGTGGCCTGTTTCAGTGTTATTTCATGACACATTTAGGAGAAAAAAGGTCTGAAGTTGATTCCAAGTGTTGAATTTATATCTGGATGTTGTTCATGAGACCTGAAACAAAAAAAAACAGACTTATCCAAGAGCTGGCAGAGATTTTAAGTGTGTCCCAAAAACAATTTAGTACTGTAAATCCTTAAAAAGACGGAACGCATTGGTGAGCTTAGCAACAATAAAAGTAATTGAAAACAACCAAAGAGATGATGTCTTTCCTTTGTGGAAAAAAAACATTTGACAATATCTAGCCAACTCAAGAACACTCCTGAGGAAGTAAACATATTACTAACAAAGTCTCCAATCAACAGATGCCTTCATGAATGCAAATACAGAGGTATTATGGTTACACTTAAGAACAGAGCGGCCAGATTAGACCGGTAGAAAACATCTAAACATCTAAAAAAAAAACGCCTTCCCTGCTCTGGAAAAAAAGTTCTTTGTACAAATGCACAGGGCAAGAAAAAGATATTAAGGTTTAGCAGTTAGTAAATTGAGCAACAATAAAATTTCAAGTGTCTGGAATTGTTTGCATATGGACTTTGTGTACTTGGCCACTCACTCCACTTATACTCTACTAGCACTACAATTATCTACAACTAATTCTTCTCAGGGCAAATCCTATCAACAAAATATCTGTATTTTAGCTTTTCCATCTGCCTGAATCCCACTAGATGCATTCTTGGCAGTGCATTGGGAGATACCTTAAAGGGCTCACCTTCACTTCTGTTCCTTCCTGGCCCCAGTGGTGTTAACAGTTCCTTGACTTTGCTCTTGCTGTCATGCCATTAATCATTGTGAAGTTAGTGGCTGCCCTTACACATAATAATGAGGCCCCGGTTGTGGGATGCATCAAATCATATTTTCTCTTGATTGTGCACTTTCTCCTGTGCTTTTGGTTTTGCTAGGATCGATTATAACAAGGTCTTGGGGAACTAATAGGCCAGATCACCAGGGATGTGTAGTGGAGTTTAATATTAATTGGTTTGCTGATCCTTTATCCAATTTTTTTAATTTACTGTTGTAGTTTGAGATCTTTATATATATATAAAATAATATAATGAATTAATTAAAGAAATAATGGGAGTTTGGAGTGTTATCTGAAGGAATTCCCTTGGAATAAAATATATGTAAATGTCAAGTGGTTTTAACCTTTGAAGAAGTTCAGCATTGTACCGTGATAAAAAAAAAAAATAAAATAAAAAAAAAAACATTGAAAAAAAATGTATGAAAAATGAAGCCCAATGAGACATTCCTCAAAATCTGCCTGGTGCTTCATAGACAGCCGACTTTATATCATCCTGCCGCTTAGCATAGAGAAATATGCTAAGGGAGAAAAAAAGGACTCACAAGATAAATGAGTTAGTGTCTTCTGAAGAAACACAGAAAACCAAGCATGCCACGAGGGAATAAAATCAAATCATGCTCACCTTGAACTTTTTGCTATGCACAGTAATGTCTAAATTTAACCCACAAAGAGCATGAGCCAAAACTGGTTTGATGTCAGAGATGTTTTTTTTTTTTTTTTTTGGCCATTGTGGTTTTAAGATATCTGATTTTAAGGTATCGCTGATTAAAGCAAAATATTTTGTGCAATTAAGCTCACGCTACTTGGTCTTTGTAAGTTTTGTTTAGTTGTTCCTATTTTATCGCACCAGCAACAAACTAGCACAATTCTAGAGATAAGGGTAAATGAACTCACTGTGTTCCTATAGGTCTGCAGAACAGGAGGAGCTCTTTCAGTATTTCATTATGTTTCAACTTCTGATTAGTTCTCAGCCATCAGTGCAGTTCTGAAATGTTGGGCCATGCTGAGTAGTGATTAACAACCTGCCATTCTCAAGGCTGTTGTGTCTTTTATTGCAGACTGTGAAATGGAAAGGAGATGATTATACACAAATACTGAGGTTTGGACGTGTTTTGCACATTTATGCACCATGTCACATTTCACATAAATGAATACGGTGCATATTATGTTAGAAAATGAATGCATTATTTGGATTAAACAGATGATGTGTTCTAAGCTGATACTTATACAGAAAGAAATAGGGGTGCACGATTTGTAAGCTTGAAAGCTTGCCAGAAAGGCACACAGAGCATCGCTGGTAGACTAGAGACATGCACTGGGACATTTATGAAAAATAAAGTCACATGAACGGGAGGTTTTCACTTTCGTACGAAGCTTGCAGAACAAAAACAAATCATGTTTATTAATATAAACCTGTGGCACTGGTGCATAATAACTCAGGGCTCTCAAGTTTTGAAGACAGGCAAGCATGACACCAAACAACCCCCCCCCCCAAAAAAAAAAAAAAAGAAAAAGAAAAGAAAAAGAAAAAAACAACAAAGACAAAAAAACAATAATAGGAGAGTTGTTGTGTTTGGTAAGGATCGCTGACCACAATTTAACCAAATACAAAGTATTTGTTTAATTTCCATTTATTAATTTGTGTGTGTGCACGCGTGCGTGTGTGTGTGCATGCGTGCATGTGTGTGTGTGTGTGTGTGTGTGTGAGAGAGAGAGAGAGAGATTATGAGTGTTTGTTGCCTTTTTGGACTCCTTTATCATTTGTAATTTTGCTCCCATTTAAAACAGTTCGGCTCAAAGCCCAGACATTTTTAGGGTCATGATTGTTTCGTTTTGAGGTTTTGTTCAAACCGACCATTGAAAATACCCTCTCTAATGAATGTTTTTTTTTTTTCATTGGTTGTTGCGTTAAATCTTACCCAGATAGTGCTATTTTCTGATTGGCTATTGTGTAGCCTCTTGTTTTGATTGGCTGATAAGTGTCAGGCTCGACTAAGCGGTGCGGACTGATACATTTTGTGCGCTGCGGCTTATTAAATATATGATAAATTTTCAAAAAGTTTTTCTGCGTGAGAAATACGATGTGTGGCGGGAGAGCGTGAGAAAAGACCGAAATGAGTGACTGTCACTCTCAATGCGTGACACTTGACAGCCCTGATAACTGCCTGGTTTTTGCGGTTCTTTGAAATTAGGCTAATAGAGCCAACAAAATTTGGTAGAAGATATAATAGGTATGTACAAACCAAATGAATAGTTATGCAAGTAGGATTAAATAAAGCAGCCTTGCTGAAATACTTCTTTGTGAATTATGATCTGGATGGTTGAAGAGCGGTCAGAGCCAGACATTACACTCAGTACTGACGTTTCTTTGTCTGGGTTTGTGTTAATCATTCGAGTTTCGTCCACATGTGCTTTGGGTTTAAATCTGAATACAATACTGTTGATTCCATGTTTGATTCTCTGAATAATAAAAAACAAAACAAAACAAAAACATGCTACTGAATAAATACGATTAACATTTTTTTGCTTTTACATAAAGTGACACTGTCAGATTTACGTCTTTCCTTGGGTCCATTCACTTTAAAACGAAATTAGATGACTTATTTCATCTCTATGAGTATGAATATACCTAAAAGTGTTACTGTTAGTAAGAAACTCCTTCAGATTGTTGCACATTCCACACCGTCTAGTTTTATTTATTTGAACGTCATCGCTTTTGATGCCACCATCAGTCTACGCCTGTCAGTCCCAGCCTTTCATAACCTTTAAATGCAAAATAGATATTTTTTAGTGAATAGAGTAAAACAGATGTGACCACGATTCACATTTTTTTGCCGGCACGTTCATGTAAGCCATCACATAGTTTCATGCACCGTCACTCGGGGAATTACTCACATTCTGTCACAATTCTTACCGTCTGTTTGGTGATGCAGAGATTTCAGCGAAGACTCGTGTTCATCTTTTTAAAAAAAAAAAAAAAAAAAAAAAAATGAATTAAATAAAAAATGCCAAACATGGCTACCCAGGGGATAATGTTAATGAAACATTTGAGATTTAGAATTTAATGAGCCAAATAAATAATTTCTGCCCAATGTGTAGCAAATGTAGTTTTCTGAAGGATCCGTGTTTAATTAGGTCTTTTTTTCTCCAACTGTTTTATGGCACTGATAATGGCAAGTTACACTCAAGTTTTTTTTATTTATTTATTTCTGTGCCACAGGGAGATAATTAAAATCCTGAGAATGTGCTTACCGTTCTGACAGCAGACACAAAAGTGATGTATAGAAATGCAGAGTCAAATCATGGGTCAGAAGGGGTTCATCAATGTAAATGTAAAATAGCAAAATGATTAGCTGTGGCGGGGGGCACGGTGGCTTAGTGGTTAGCACGTTCGCCTCACACCTCCAGGGTTGGGGGTTCGATTCCCGCGTCCGCCTTGTGTGTGTGTGGAGTTTGCATGTTCTCCCCGTGCCTCGGGGGTTTCCTCCGGGTACTCCGGTTTCCTCCCCCGGTCCAAAGACATGCATGGTAGGTTGATTGGCATCTCTGGAAAAATTGTCCGTAGTGTGTGATTGTGTTGTGATGCTGGACAGAGGCGAGTGAGGATCCAAATGCAGATTTTAGAGTTTTAATTATCCAAAACACAAGAAACAGACAAACAGGCAGACAGAACAAGGCAGAACACAGAGCTAACAGGGAACGGGAACATAGAAACAAACTTCCAACATGTAACAACAACCAACACCAGGGAAGTGGACAAACAGAGTAGATATAGCTGACAGGAACCAATGACAAAGCAGAGACAATCAGAGACAAAGACAACACACCTGAGGAGATGAATGAGTTCAATCAGTGTCTGTGGGAACAAACGAGTGGGTGGAGCAAACAATTAACAACAGTGAAAGACAGCAGACAGAAACGGGGCAAAAACACAGACAGACTCATCACAGATTGCGTGAGTGAATGAGAGTGTGTGTATGTGCCTTGTGATGGGTTGGCACTCCGTCCAGGGTGTATCCTGCCTTGATGCCCGATGACGCCTGAGATAGGCACAGGCTCCCCGTGACCCGAGGTACTGTAGTTCGGATAAAGCGGTAGAAAATGAGTGAGTGAGAGATTAACTGTGGGTACAGACTTGTGTATTTGGACTGTAGTGGGAAACTTCCTTAGTCTTGCAAGTAGTCATGTGTGATCTTGCTAAACTTTACTATCACAAGCTTTTCCAAGGTAGAATGTGTGGGTTTGGACACATTTAGACAAGTGAATTTTATAGTTTGTGATTACAGTTCATCACTGATCAAATACTGATGAAAAGTTTATGCCATAATTGTCATAGCCATTTAGGTTAATACAATAAAATTCCTACATTCCAGACCCTAATAGTCAGATTCGGTTATTCTGGAGGCATGTTAACCCAGTTTTATGCCCTCTGCTTCAGTTACCGCCCTTGCGGCTGTGTGCTTATTGGTCATTGTCCTGGAAAAAAGTGAGGCTATCTGAAATATCTCCTAATATAAGGCTGTGTCTCTGACTGTCGTTTCATCAGAGTAAAACTGCTCCATTATCCTTCGAATATTATGATTGATTTTGCTTTCAATCAGGAAGTGACACCTCATATTTGATGGCTTGGTTATTACTCTAAATGTTTTATACCATGGACACTAGCTCTACATCCTTCCTATTCTATTGCACATTATCACACGGATCACAGCAGAATTTTTTTTTTTTATTATAGGAGTAAGTACGTATATATTTTAATACCTTAAAAACATTCAGATAAGATGTACAGAATATTGCATTGTTCATAATTTCCTCTTTAGCTGAATTAGACAGCAAGCTGAATCATGTTACATGTAGGTTAGTTAGAGATAGATAACAGTTATAGATAAAGTGAACTGTGCCATTTTGTGACTTGATTTGAATCAGCACCTTTAAAACTGATGATATACCATTGCGCACTATCAACATAGATAACCTTCATTTGATTTGCTCTTTCTCTGCTCATTAGCCAGTGTGATCTATTGCCATTTTATTCAAATTGTTTGTGGCTATATGTGTATTCACGAGTTACGTTTCGAAAAGTCGTGCAGACATCAGCAGTGTTTATCCTTTTGCTGTGCAATTCACCATGTGGATCATTTTGTGCATTTTTTTTTTCTTCATATTTTTAAAAACAAGTAACTGTGTTTTTTATTTATGGATTACTGTATGTTTTTGCTAACAGGCACATTCTGCACAGTGAAGAAAGGCCCCTGCAGTTCACAGCCCTGTAGGAACGGAGGCAAATGTGAAGAACATGGTGAAAAGTACATTTGCATGTTCCCAGAAGGCTTCACTGGTTCCAGTTGTGAAGTGATGCTGGAACACAACTGCATAAACCTCGGCTGTCAGCGGGAACAAGCGTATGGCGTTGTCAAACATGTGAGATTTTATTTTTTCCTACTTTCCATCTTATTTGGGATTCATTTTCTTCCCCTAAGGAGATGATTTATAGTAAATGTCACATGTATATTAAATTGACAAGGCTCCTTTAAAGCAAGATCAGTTTGTCATCTGAACGGCAACAACACTGTTCTGGGGTGACTTTTATACATTTTATAAGCCTGAGGTGATCTTTTGCACATTCAATCAAAAAAATTGGTGTTACAGAAAGATAAGCTTTTCACTTGGAGCCATTTCTAGAATTAACAGCATTATGGGATCTCATGAAACTTAAGCGAAAGGTAATTTTGCTGTTATGAGTGGAAATGAATTGGAGAAAAGCATGGGCCATAACGGACTAATTGTCTTTGGTGACCTTTCCTCGTCTTCCTTATATTTCCCACATGAACCCGGTCATCAGTCCCATGTGGCTTTTCAGTCACTTGAAAGCATGAACAGTAAAACTTAACAGCTAATCCACTTTCCATCTCACGTACTCATAGCATTAAAATGGACTGTTCTACGTTGATTAGACGTGTCTGCTCCGGCTCCTGAAGAAACTCATACTGTACGTGTGACAGTGGAATAATCCTTTTCTGCTCACTGCAAATATGCTAAGTCCAATAGCAGTAGGCAGGTCTATATTCCTGTCATCTGGCACTGAGGTCCTTTTATATTGCTCATCTTTGAAGGGCCAGGTCTGAAAATAGTATTGATGTCAGGATCAGTTAGACAGAGCGTGGAGAGCACAGCTGGCTAATGACTTGTCTCTCTCTGTTGCTGCTTCCTCATTGCTACCTTACTGATGCTGTCTCTTATTTATTTAAAGGTGCATCTCACTCAAGGTCCCAGGGCTGCAAATAACAAATTGAAGCTATAAGAATCTGGTTGCTCTTATGAAATGATGTCTGCTGGGTGCTGACTGGCTGCAGGTGGTCCTGCTTTTGATGTAATTCAGTAACAGATCATTGTCCACAGGGGCATCTCTAGACATTCATTTCTAATGGGGCACAGGACATCATAGATAAATGATTTCTTGAATGCCTAATATATGCATTCTGAAATCCACAGATACAAACAAAAATGTAAAGGTAGTCTATAAACATTTATTTGAGTCAAGGAATCAGTGTATGTACTGTATGTTTGTAACAATGTCATATTAAGTATACAGTATATCCAGTAAAAAAGGAACATCATCGATTAATAAACGCCATCGTACAGTACATGAGATGGTTTTGCCTGACTGTTATCATGTCACATCAGACTGCCTGGGGGATTAGACAGTTTAAACAACAAAGGTTTAATTTGCAAGTTATTAAGACAAGTGTTTGTTGCGCAAGACTTTTTGTGTATGCATAATTACACTGTACAAGTTTATAACATGGGGGCATGGTGGTTTAGTGGTTAGCACGTTCGCCTCACACCATCAGGGTTGGGGGTTCGATTCCCGCCTCCGCCTTGTGTGTGTGGAGTTTGCATGTTCTCCCCGTGCCTCGGGGGTTTCCTCCGGGTACTCCGGTTTCCTCCCCCGTCCAAAGACATGCATGGTAGGTTGATTGGCATCCCTGGAAAATTGTCCAGAGATGGGACGTTAGAGAAATTTCAGTTTCACAGACGTACTTTGTGATTTTAATCCCGTCCGAATCTGCCATGTCTGTCTTTTTCTCACACGACCTGTGTAAAAATTCCAGAGAAAATGACCTACTGTTTTTCAGCAAAATCGGCGCTCCTCTGAGAAATCTAATCCCATCCGAATGCGAATGTCTGTGATCGCCGAAAATGTTTTTTCCAAAACGCGTTTTATTGTCTGTTTTGGTCAACGTGAACTACTGTACCGTATTAACCCTAGTGCACCGGTATTCAAGTTTATTGATCGGTCATAAGACCATACGCAATCCACGCATCCTGGACATGTGGTCTTGTGCAACGCCCACATGTAAAACACAGACACTCCTACCTCCATAATAAACACAGAGATTAGTCCCGTCCGAATCCATACATGAAATGACAGACGTCAGCTGAAAATAATTCTAACTCATTTGGAAAACTAGTCCCGTCCGAATAGTGCTTATGTGAGGCCATCCTCAGCAGCAGTGAGCACTTCCAAGTGACTCCAACCAGAAGTAGGGCATCAGGATGCATCAGGAGGTCCAGAGAGAAGAAGTAGGAAGGATCACTGACAGATTAGGAGTAGCATGTGTAGCTCAACAGAGAGAGAGAGAGAGAGAGAGAGAGAGAGAGAGAGAGACAGAGAGAGAGGATTTAGGTATGCTTGTGATCATGGTATGGTTAAGAACAATGCACATTGTGTGCAAAGTGCAGGCTGGATCCTGCAAGATTAGCTAAAATAGAGAAGGTGGCCAGAAGGTGACATAGACATGAGGGATATCTGGGACATACAGTAAAGCAGCCAGCCACTCCACCATCAACAAACGTGAGTAAACACATACTGTAAGCGTGGGAAGGGTGATAGCATCTAAACTTCCCAGTTCACCAGAACACTCTATGCCCATGAACACTCCAGATCTGTTCCTATACCTAAAAAAAATATTCAAAGCTTGACTGCGCAAATGTCTTTTTAGGCTGGACTTTTAAACACTAAGTCCCAAACTAATTGGAAGGCTGTTTCATATTGTAACTTCTGGGTTTTGTAACAAACATCTCTGCAGCTTTTACACTGGCGGTACCAACAAATGGCCAGTACGTTTTGATCAGTATAGATGACCACTTAGTGCTTTATTGCTCAATAGTAATATTCTATAATTACTATATAAATAGTATTTTTGGATAATTTAGTGACTTTTTTTTTCTTACCTAAGCAATATTTCTGAAATGAAAGAAGGCTACTTTACTGCATACTACTACAACTAGAGTCAATAATCACACCATGGTCTTTTACTGCTTCACACGATGACACAGAACGTCCATCTGGTGTTACTCTGTAAAGGAAAGCTTACTTCTGGCTGCAAGAATTTCTCTCTCTCTCTCTCATCTTCTACCGCTTATCCGAACTACCTCGGGTCACGGGGAGCCTGTGCCTATCTCAGGCGTCATCGGGCATCTAGGCAGGATACACCCTGGACGGAGTGCCAACCGATCGCAGGGCACACACACACTCTCATTCACTCACGCACTCACACACTACGGACAATATTCCAGAGATGGCAATCAACCTACCATGCATGTCTTTGGACCGGGGGAGGAAACCGGAGTACCCGGAGGAAACCCCTGAGGCACGGGGAGAACATGCAAACTCCACACACACAAGGTGGAGGCGGGAATCGAACCCCCAACCCTGGAGGTGTGAGGCGAACGTGCTAACCACTAAGCCACCGTGCCCCCCTTGCAAGAATTTCTGTTTTCTTAAAATTAAGCAGGGGGAAGTTACTTCCTGTTCGCTATGTATACACTCTAACTATCATATAAATAATGACTCTGTTCACCTGTAAAGTAGTGCTTACCATCTGATATTCAGACACATCATTTCATTCTGTTACTGTATGTCAGCTCTTCACATCTTGATAGTGATGAAAATACAATTAATCATGCTGCTCTAGACAAGATCCATTCCTTTAACTTTCACATTTGCATCTTCCTTGCGTCCAATTTCTCTAAAGCCGATGCCTAGTTGTACATGATGTATTTGTACACGATGATCTATGGCTATGGCTGAGTTTATTTTCGATTTGCACTTCACTGATACTTTGCCTGTCAAATTTGTTAGATATCTAGTAATATTAAAGGAGCGGTTGATCATGTTTAGAGGCTTCACTCCTATGACCAATTGCAGCAGAAACAATGATAAGCCTTCCCCTTCCTCAAACTGCAGAGGAAACACTGCAAGCACGAAATCCCAGCAGGATTTCACTATACGAGAGATGAACAGAATTTTAACACTAAAACTCTAGCGTACATTATGTTCATGGACAGTATGGCTCAATTAAGTCAGGGAAGTCGTGGCCTAATGGTTAGAGCGTTTGACTCCTCGCCCTAAGGTTGTGGGTTCGAATCTTGGGCCGGCAATAAATGGCTGCTCACTGCTGTGTGTGTGCACTTTGGATGGGTTAAATGCAGAGAACGAATTCTGAGTATGGGTCACCGTACTTATCTGTATGTCACGTCACATTTAAAAAATGGGAAATAATACGTAAAGGTAGTCTGTAGAAATGTTTGGATTTAAACAATCAATTAGAATAAGATGACTTTATTTTGTCATATCTACATTGTAGCACAGTGAAATATTTTTCTTAATATATCCCATGGAAAATAGAGGTACATAGTGGTCAGAGCACAGGGTCAGCCATGATAAAACACCCTTAGAGCAGAGAGGATTAAATACCTTGTATCAACCGCCTAACAGTAGCAGCTTGGTGGTGCTGGAGTTTGAACCCCAACTATCCAATGAAAAACCCAGAGGATTTTGAGCCCCACTGCCCCAGTGAACCCCAGTATTTTATTATTTTTATTTTTTTGGTAGCACACTTTTGGAGTTATATGCTTTATATAACTCATGACTATGTTATTTTGTCAGGTTAATACACTGACAATATTTAATTTCCTGGCGATTATTATTTTTTTTTAATATTTATTATTAAATATTATATCATTCGCTGGTAATTCATATTCATTAAATATGCACCAAGCAACATGAAGAAAAATTTCATTATGAGCTCTAATTAATAAGCAGCTTCTCTGTTTATTCAGTGCCCAACTTCTTATTTTCTATCGGCTCACAACTCACAAGTCACCCAGTCAATGCAACGCAACTAAACACTCAAAGAAACACATACCTGTACCACTTTCACATCCCAGATACTTTTCCCTTTTACTAAATTGGTTTTTCCAATGAAGGAATTTTATTTGCATTTAGATAGACACTGATTAATATAAGAAAGCTAAAAGTGTAGTTTTCAGGTGTCTCCTCTGTCAATGTAGTGATAACATAGAGATGATACCAGGTCTGAGATCAACCCCATATCATGCAATGTCACATCCTGGGAGGAAGGAGACAGACCCGTATATAGGATAGCTTCAAATGAAAGGGGTTTAATACATAATGAAGACAAAGACAGAAAAGATGATAACTGAAACAATACAAATGACGACACTTAACAATGACTAGACATAACGAAGGGGTAAACGTAACTAATGAATCTGTGCTGCCATCGGCAACGCGGCTCACATTTATACAAAGGACAATAATGACACAATGAGGAGCAAATGTGGTGACAGGGAGGAGCAGACGAGGGCGGGGCAGACACGTGACGAGGAACGACAACAAATGCACATGGCCAAAAAGTCCGGGCTGAGTCCTGACATGCAATAACAATGTAAAAACCAAAACAATAAAATCTACCAAGATTAAAACTGCAGATAAATCTACAGTATATCTCTGAATTTCTGGAATCTCTGAAGTTATGAGTATGATGAAGAAACCCTCAGCAAATTCATCCAGAAATTACTACACCTTAAATTTCCTGTAGGTTTGATGAGGGAGTTCCCAGCCACATCAGACGAGTTTTTATTAAAATCTCAGTACAGAAGTGACAACTAAAAGGGCACTATTAGCTTTTGAGCCTAACTTTAACTGAGGGGCATTTTAGAGCTATTGCCTCACTTATCTCACACCGTACATCTCTCTGGGCCATAATAGCAGAGATCACTCAAGTCAGTAAATTCAAACAGGCTCTCAGGCGAAATGACAATTGAAAAAAGAAGACAGAGAAAACAGTAAATTAAAATTCTAAACGAAGGAAGGAATGACTGGGGAATTAATGAGGCAGTGAGTGTGTGTTGTGTGTGTGTGTGTGAGTGTGTATGTGTGTGCGCGTGCGCTTGAGTGTGCTAGTGTGTGTGTATGTGTGTGCGCTTGAGTGTGCGAGTGTGTGTGTATGTGTCTGTGAGCAAAAGAGAGAGTACATAGAGTCATCATCATACTGTAGATTAAGCATATGATTGTGTAACCTATTGGATAGATTCCTTAATCTTAATACGCCTTTAATGGTATTCAAATTTTATTTCTTTGCTGCATTTATAACTATGACAGGGAAATTATTCTATATTTATCTTGTAGGTTTAAGGATCATAATATTAACATTTTATTTATGTAAGTAAATATGTAAAATCAGAGGGCATGAGGATGGCATAGCAAATTATTGTAGCATTAGAAAATATAAGTGTAAAGACTGAAAAAAAAAAAAAAAAATATATATATATATATATATATATATATATATATATATATATATTTTTTTTTTTTTTTTTTTAATAGATCGACACTTTAAGTTACCAATTGGTGAAATGTAAAATATTTAGATATAGACTTTTTAGTACATACTTTTTCAGTTTTTGTCTGATGTAAATCATGTAAGATGTAAATCATTATAACATTCACTCATCTTCTACCGCTTATCCGAACTACCTCGGGTCACGGGGAGCCTGTGCCTATCTCAGGCGTCATCGGGCATCAAGGCAGGATACACCCTGGACGGAGTGCCAACCCATCGCAGGGAACACACACACACACACACACTCTCTTATTCACTCACGCAGTCACACACTACGGATAATTTTCCAGAGATGCCAATCAACCTACCATGCATGTCTTTGGACCGGGGAGGAAACCGGAGTACCCGGAGGAAACCCCCGAGGCACAGGGAGAACATACAAACTCCACACACACAAGGCGGAGGCGGGAATCGAACCCCCAACCCTAGAGGTGTGAGGCGAACGTGCTAACCACTAAGCCACCGTGCCCCCCAAGATATATCATATATTTTTAAATTAATCCTTGCAGATTTCTTAGGATAAAAACTGAGGGTTTGCAAATGATTGGGAAAACACATGAACAGCCATATAATAGTCCATTTTAAATTGTAAAGTATTCATCTGTTACAAATTATTTATGTTTCATCCCTGCTGTCGAGACTGAATCTTCCATTTATGTACTGTAGATGCCATAGAGGATTTTCTGGGAAGAAGTGTGAGGATATAATTGATTTTTGCAGGCTGCACTTGGTTAACTGTTAGAATAAGGGATTGTGTACACACCTAATTGCTAAATATGATGCGGTAACCTGGTATGGGAACATAGTAATGAAATGAAATGCCTGCAGGCTTACAAAATAAAATTGGAAATGTATTCGTTCTGAATTGGAGCGCACATAGGAAGGTTTTTTTCTGATGTATTCTTTATCCTATTTGTTCTTAAGGTTTAATGTATGCTAGATCTCTCTCCGTTAGTAATCTTTCACCACAATGTACAGAAACATGAAACGTCACATTAACTGCAGTATTTTGAAGAAACCGGCCTTATGCCCTAACAGATATTATGTATTCTGATTGAATACAAAAGTCTATGAGAATACACTGACTGTCAGGACTCAGCCCGGACTTTGGTCATGTGCATTTGTTTGTGTTTTGTTTCACGTGTCTACCCCGCCCTTGTCTCTTCCTCCCCGCCTCTGCACACCTGTTCCTCATCGTCGCTGTCAGGCGGAATCCTCGTATCTCCAAAACCGTTACTTTTCAGGAAATTAAAAAAACGCCGTACCTTATCTGCAGTGCACAGGGTTTAGTCCACGTTACAGTGGATTGTCTTGCGCTAATTTCCTGTCCTCAGACAAGCACCAGAACTAGCGGGGGTCAAGATTTTTTTTCTTTGAGCCCAGTGTTTTGAAGACATTTACCTCAGAAGACGTGTTGATTCGTTGCGACTCTTCTTGAGGAGAAATATGCCGTGAAGCTCTCCCGCGGAGTGAGGAAGAGGTGGACAGTTGAAGTGTCCAATGGAGTTATGAGATTTGCGCTCAAGCTATTTTCAAGACTTTAGATTGGTTAATAACTTGTAAAAATAACAGACCCACGTGGGGACTGACCAATAGCATCGATATGTGAAAAAATATGAAATTGACCAAATTTGGACATACGAGGTTTCCGCCCGACAGCAACATCATGTATCTGATTGTTGTGATTTAGTATTTAATTGAGGGGGCACGGTGGCTTAGTGGTTAGCATGTTAGCATTCCTCCACTGTGAGAATCATCTGGGCAGCTTAAAGTGCATGCTGCAAATTCATCTTTGGTGCAGTATTCACAATACATTATAATCATATAGCCATCACAATCATATAGCCATTATTTTACTTTTTGTACCCTGAACCTCATGTAAACTTAATGGAACTATACATGTGACAGCTTGGATTTCGGTTGAGTCTCAGGTGACTGTCCAAAACCTCTGCTAGACTCCTATATATATAAAGTATGAAAAGTAGAATTACCACAACAGAAAAGATGGTGGTGTCTGTCTGATTCTAGACATAGGGCTTAACCGGTTCCTAAAAACTTTTGAATGCTAATACTATCACGTTATTCATGCGACCACATGAATGCTTTATATCAGTGGATATGTGTTACACATGGCTCCATATTCTCATCATTGCTGATTTTTTTTTGTGGCTTCCAAGGACAGGCTTAAACCTCACTTAAACTTCTTTCTAGTGGCACACGTTTTCTAAAGATGTATGTGGAAGGGATCATACTGCCTAATTTGGATGACAGTCTCTTATGTTCTACCATTAAAAATCAGGCCATCCAGGACACACAGACCTGTCTCACACGCATTACAGCTCTTGGTGAGAATTCTAGCCACTTTGTCAAGATTTCACATATATTCCTTTTGCCAATAAAATTCAGATAGATGGCACTCTGTGCTGTACCAATTAAGTTGAGAATGCTTGGATTGCTGATGGCACATGTAGAGGTAGTTCATTTCAGTCTACTGGAACTGAAAAAAATCAGGTGTTAGTCTCTGTCTAGGCCACTTGTCTGACCAAGAGGGGTACAACGTCTAGGTCACTGGACATGCAAGACCCACTTGTGAACAGTGTTACACTGAGAAGTGACAATCACCACATATGCCAACCCACAGGCTAGAGGCCATCGTGCTTGCCACAGGCATTGCCACATGCCACATGGGTTTGGCAAAGTGCAGGTATAACACTTGACCCAATCCAAATCAACCTAGAGACATTACAGTACATTAGGTAAACAGATGCATATCTCCTTCCTTAAAAGGTACCTTTTAATTCATAGTAACACAATCCATAATATTGAACATACTGTAATCTGTAAGATTGATTATTCATTCAGGGGTTATGTAGTATGTAGTATGTAGTTCTCAGTGACTTTACAACTAAGTGAACCCAGTTGTAAGCCAATACTGAACAAAAATAAGTCTGAAGTGAGCCTAAAAGTCTAATCAGAAGTTTTTTCTAACCCTGACACTCTCCTTCTGTGTTCAGGGTGTGATAGAGGGACTTTGTCAATATAAAGCCTGCTTGATTTACCCAAACCGGTGCTTGAATGGAGCTACATGCATCAGCACGAGTCAACCGACTACACATCCTCTTTACAGATGCACATGTTCCCCAGGTAAATTCTATAAATTATACTTGCAATTTTCTTTTAATTTCTCAAGTAATAAAACTCACTGTCACATACAGTAAGGTGTTTCTTTAATTGTTATTTCATTGCATTTCCTACTGATGAAGGAGTAGTAAAAGCTATACTGTACCTGCTAATCACGTATAACCATTTCATAAAGGTTTTATAACATATTACATGTTGGCCTGTAAAACTTTTAGCATTTTGTAAACGCGGTCCTAAAAATATGTTCTTAAACCTTGACCAGCTACCTGTGGATGTCAATTTGACTAAGATGATCTAAAGGTGAATATTCAAATGGTTCATCGCACATACAGTACTTAAAAAAAAAAAGCTAAAAAAAAGACTCTTCTGTTGTTACTTACAGTATGATGTGGCTGTGATGATAAGTGATAATTTATATACAGAATTAAGGAGCTCAGGTTGTCAGGAATAAATAAAAAATAACCCACCTATACTGTATATAAATGTGATTGATTATAGAGATCACATTTTCCCCTTAATAGAATTGACACTGACAAGACCATAGGTTTTGTCAGTATGATGATGTACCATACTGTTACATTTCATTGAATTACTAACTCCCTAGTCATGTTATCTCCTGCGAGACCTGAATGGAAGCCGGAGGATCTGTTCTCCTCAAATGAGCCCAGTTGCCTAAAGCCATGCTTTCCCGCTACTCATCTTTGCACATTGCCTTTTCCTAAATGGATTTTTTTTTGTAATTCATTTCATCATGTCTGGAAAAATGAAGGGCATATGGAGGTTAGGGGCCAATTTGTAGGTAAATCTGACAAAGCAAACAAATATTGTCAGTGCTTCTTTGCATCAGCAAATAAAACAAACAACAAAATCGTTCATATTCTCATGAATATTTTTTTTTTGTTTTTGTACCGGCTTTTCCTTTTTCCGGAATCCTGTCAGAATTCACATTGGGTACACAATTCCAAACTTTAGCTGATCTTTATATAAATACAGAATGTCTTTTTCCCCTAATTTTTCCCATTAGTTTGCTTTGGTGTGTAAATTACAAATGCAAAAAATATTTTGAAGCAAACCAAAACATGTGTGATGAGTTCATGTGGTCCAGCATGTTGTGCATGAGCTGTTGAACAGAACTCCTAACCATCATATCTTTTACTAAGAGACCTCCCCCTGTCTGCGATTCATCAGTGCATTACATGATTACTTGGATCGCTGCATGAATGCAGGTCAGGACTCAGTAGCTGTCAGAACATGTTTTGGAAAATAAACCCTGACTACGGCCAATGCATTTCTCTAATGCATACGTGTCTCTTTCATATCATCACGGCTGTTTTGTGTGCTGGTTAGGATGCTGCCAAAACCAGTCCCACTGATGAACCCACTGCTACAGGGTCTTCTGTGCAAAAATATACTCCATTGATACTGTAATTTTAAAAAAATGTAATGCTATACATTAGAATGAGTCAGTATTACAAATACAGTTTCTATTCTTGCTCAAAGGTCTAAAACATTTCTCATATTATTATGTATGCGCAGTCATGGCTCGTGTGGTTAAGACACTGGAATGTTGCTCTGGGCCCCTGAACAAGGCCCTTAACCTTCTCTGCTCCAAGGGTGCAATCACACTGAATTTAATACAATAATCCATCTGTTACCACTAGATACATTCGATGCACATCCATGTCACTTCTGTACCTGTACCTGTACAATCTGTTGTACAATCTGTTGCACCTTATTTTATATATAATATATTTACATATATTTACACATATACGTATATAAGTATATATTGCATAAAATGTGTAGTGCTACTTAAGGGGGCACGGTGGTTTAGTGGTTAGCACGTTCGCCTCACACCTCCAGGGTTGGGGGTTTGATTCCCGCCTCTGCCTTGTGTGTGTGGAGTTTGTATGTTCTTCCCGTGCCTCGGGGTTTCCTCCGGGTACTCCGGTTTCCTCCCCCGGTCCAAAGACATGCATGGTAGGTTGATTGGCATCTCTGGAAAATTGTCCATAGTGTGTGTGTGATTGCGTGAGTGAATGAGAGTGTGTGTGTGCCCTGTGATGGGTTGGCTCTCCGTCCAGGGTGTATCCAGCCTTGATGCCCGATGACAGGCTCCCCGTGACCCGAGGTAGTTCGGATAAGCGGTAGAAAATGAGTGAGTGTAGTGCTACTGTAAGGATGCCCAATAGTACTGTACACTGTGTGTACTGACTATATGTATGAGCATATTGCACATGTTCACATGTTGATTTCATTATCTGTTTGTTAATTGTACATATTGTACACACATATTGTATTGTACTGACTATATGTATGAGCCAATTGCACATTTTCACATGTCAACTCATTATCTGTATAATTGTTCTGCAATTTCTGGAGTTCGCTCCTAAGAATTTCACTCAACAAGGCACAAACTTTCCAGCGATGCCAATCAACCTACCATGCATGTCTTTGGACCGGGGAGGAAACCGGAGTACCCGGAGGAAACCCCCAAGGCACGGGGAGAACATGCAAACTCCACACACACAAGGTGGAGGCGGGAATCGAACCCCGACCCTGGAGGTGTGAGGCGAAGTCACCGTGCCCCCCCTATATATATATATACACAGTATAATTTATATTATTTTTTTATTTATTTGAAATGAAGCCTCAGAGTTGGCCAACCTATATTACAAGCAGAAATGATGTGCTATGCAGAGTAAAGTAATACTTTAAATGTACACTATATGTAGTACATGTGGTTCATGCATTGTAACTTGTGAATATGTCCCGATGAGATGTTTGATGTTTCTGCCCATGTGCATACAATACATGTCAGAGTCTGTAGCAGCTTAAAGGTCTGATCATTTATACAGTTATTAAAACATCTTATGTAGAGATTTTGAGCGGGTGCCTCAGACTGGCATGTAAGACTGTTTTATAGGTTAAATAAGTGCAGAGGCAATTCAAATGGAATTTGCTTGAATAAAAAAAATGATTGATAACGTACGTGAAGTTGAGCATTACTGATAATGTGTGTGGTGCCTGCTGCAGAGCCCATTTAGTCTGTGTGTATGTCTAGATAAATTGTCTTGGGAAACGATATGACATGCTCTGCTAATCTGATACTGTTTATTGAGTTACAGGGACAGTTTAGGTGTGCCTTGCTAAAGCAATGGTATTAAAAGTTATTCTATCATATTGATGAGGGAATGCGGTGGGGGTCGAACCCAGAACTCCACCAAGAGCGCGAACTCCTATGTTATGGCAAATCAGACCAGGTTCAGTATAAAACTTGACTTGAAATTTATTACCACAAAATCAAACTAACAATAAGACATGACTTGGATATAAAGTAAAATGAACAAGACATGAGATCCGGAATACATAACGGAGTCAATGTACAATTTGTACAATGACTTGACAAAGACAGTTGTATATATAATGCAAAAACATTAGGATAAATGGGAAACAGGTGACTAGGTGGGAAAAAGAACAATAGTTAGGGTGTGGCACAAAACAGGTGGGAAATCGCAACATAAACACATAACATGAAAACGGATGATGAATGAAGGTTTCATTTTAAATGTTACCGATAAAAAGTGCTAAAAAGGGTTCAACCACTTAGATTATATCTGTCAAATTTTGCCCATTCAGCCACCAGAGTCTCAGGCACTGATGTTGGTTGAGATTTTGGCTCAGCACATAATCAGCATTTCAAGTTACCCATGTTTAATTGGGCTGATGTCAGGGATGTGTGCAGACCACAAATGGGTGTGATGGTCAGATGTCCACATACTTTTGGCCATTTAAAATATTAATCAATATAAATTTCAATGTTGTCCTTTTACTTTGATACTGGGAAGCTATAGATGAGTTAAGAAAGGGAATGTAAGACAGAAACCATCTTATATTTAAACACAACAGGAAGAATTCAAATGAACATGAAGTCCAGAAGTGAGATGCTTGCAGAAAGTTGGCTCTTAATGCTGACTGAGGTTTAGGAAGCATTGTTGGAAGTCCTGATGCCTGCGTCAGTTCATCAAGCTGCATGAGCAGTAGAACTAGACCCATAAGACCCATATGATTAGATCATGAAGTGGGCTAGATGAATTGAGCTGGCTAAGCATGATAACAGAACTGCATTGCCTACACAAAAGGAAACAAAATCACAACAGTTGATGTATAGTTGTCTTACATATATACAGTAATTGCCAAAATGTATGACACTTTACAAGGGAATGAAGTAATGTAGTAATTCAGTTATGTAGTAATTGAAAATGGCACCGATAAATTGTGAAGGACTCAGGGGGGAGGTGTAAAAAAGGTCAAGGTCCTTAAGCACACTTAAAAACCCAGCCAGCTTTCAAAGGGCTTCGCTCAGCGGATTTAAGTCCCCTTGGTGAAATGTGGTGCCCAGGGGACATGGGACAGTTGCCGGTACCTTTATTGATAGGAGTTGAGCAGGTTTAGTAAATACAGGCATTTTAAATTTGATATCCAACATCAACTTTTCTGTAATAACTTAAGATGAAGGAGGAGGACTACTTTATTTCAGGTGCCCTTTCAAATTCACAAAACTATATGATAGGACTCAGTTGGAGTAGGACATTACAGTGTAGAATTGAAAAATATTGTGAGATTGTGACAGCACAACAAACCATAATGCAAAAGCATCCATCACATGTTATCAGTTTGATTAATTCCTTTAAGCCTATTTATAAAAAGTGGCAGGAATAAGCTTTATGGGGATTATTGTGCCTGTGATACTCTGAAATATGGCTAAGCTTATGTCGCTCCAGTGCTTATAAGAGCCACTTCTGGCACCACATAAAAAAATTACTCAATTAAATCTGAACTATTGCCTCTTGATTGGGTACGAGTATGTTGAAGAGACATATTCTGCAGTTCAGATGTGTGTATAAACCAAAAGGATAATATTCTATTAATATTTTAGCAATTATAGTGTGAGCTCTAGATGCATATAGAATACTCTCTCGCTCTCATTTTCTACAGCTTATCCGAACTACCTCGGGTCACGTGGAGCCTGTGCCTATCTCAGGCGTCATCGGGCATCAAGGCAGGATACACCCTGGACGGAGTGCCAACCCATCGCAGGGCACACACACACTCTCATTCACTCACACACACACACACATTATGGACAATTTTCCAGAGATGCCAATCAACCTACCATGCATGTCTTTGGACCGGGGGAGGAAACCGGAGTACCCGGAGGAAACCCCCGAGGCACGGGGAGAACATGCAAACTCCACACACACAAGGTGGAGGCGGGAATCGAACCCCCAACCCTGGAGGTGTGAGGCTAACGTGCTAACCACCAAGCCACCGTGCCCCCCGCATATAGAATAAGCATCTAGAAATAGAAGTGACAGGGGATACATCATTAAACCCAGCTACAATGTTGTTAAAGCATCATAGAGGTACATCACGGTGCAAACCTCTAATTCTTCAGCGAATTTGGGTTCCTGAACCCTTCTAACCACTGTGAATTCCTGATAAGACATGTGGGTAGAGGGATCCATGTATTTTCTTGATTGCAAGAGGTATACCGGGTAGGTCATGGTGGATGCAGGATTATTAAAAACGATGAACATTTTTAGGCACCATTCTGCATAAGTACTGTATATGTAATAAAATTAACAGCATTAGCTGACCCCAGAATGGTCAGACTGATTATGTCAAGTGGGGAAGAGAAATGAGAGGCAGCATTATTAACTCCAGTACCTGTGATTACAGTACAGTATTGCATCAAGTGCCTCTTGAGTATACGCTTCTTGCAGATAAAATGGCTGCAGAATAGGAAAAGAAGATTAGGTGGAGGAAAAAGGGCAAACCAAGATGAAGGCTGGATTAAAAGAATCTAACTAGCTAGGTGATTGTACATTCTGGAGGAAGGTGAAAGCTGATTCATTTGACAATTTTATACCAAACAAATGGCGCCAAACAAAGAGAGCTAAAGTTAGAGAGATGTGGTAGTAGCTGTAAATGATGAGAGTTAAAGCTTGAAACCTTTTTCTGATTTGTATGAAAACTAAGGTAGGAAAGTCAAGTAAAGAATGGCTTAAGACCTAAAGCCACAGATTTTAAGGAGGAAATGGGACTGATGATAATGAAACAAAAATTTCATGTGCCCCATCATGTACAAATGAACTGTTATACTATAACCTCGGGTTGAGATGGTAACAGTCTGTAAACAACTTTTTAGCAAGTTACAGCAGATATAAACACAATGTACACAGATACCAGGAAATGGCATCAGACAGGCTCAGGCTGAAATAACAAACGAAATCCGCCATGCTTACTGATCCACCACCAAAAGCTCTCTCACTCTCTCACTCATTTTCTACCGCTTGTCTGAACTACCTTGGGTCACGGGGAGCCTGTGCCTATCTCAGGCGTCATCGGGCATCAAGGCAGGATACACCCTGGACGGAGTGCCAACCCATCGCAGGGCACACACACTCTCATTCACTCACACAATCACACACTATGGACAATTTTCCAGAGATGCCAATCAACCTACCATGCATGTCTTTGGACCGGGGGAGGAAACCGGAGTACCCGGAGGAAACCCCCGAGGCACGGGGAGAACATGCAAACTCCACACACACAAGGCGGAGGCGGGAATCGAACCCCCAACCCTGGAGGTGTGAGGCGAACGTGCTAACCACTAAACCAACGTGCCCCCCCCCACACACACCAAAAGCTAACAAGAAAAATAAACCTGCTTCCTTAACTCAATACCGAGCCAATACACATCGAAAAACACTAAAGGCCAATCCCCACCACATTGACTTGGACTATACAGCGCACAGGGATAGGATGTTTTTTACAGAAAGTAAACAATATCTACAAATACTTGAATATGTACAGTACAATGGAAATATATACACATCCTGCAAATCATATCAAACGGGTCAGGCAAAAGTCAATAGCAAGCTTTGTGTCACGTTCCAAGAGCAAAGCACAGCACATCATCTACCCTGCAGCATCCAACTTTGAATTGGAAGCATGAACCTCGGGTAAAAGGATTCACTAAATAGCATTAAACACAATTGGTATCTAGATAGGGAGTCAGATGTTATTATAGTCCTTTTTGTGGAAAATGATTCAATTAAAACCCTGTTTAAGTGACAAGCCCATATGTCCCAAGGATTATAAGCATAACAGCACATTTGAATCAGATACTAAAGACTAGTTTGACTATACATGATACAGGGAAGGAGTGGGCATTTATTGTTACCATTTGTACATTTGACATAAAGGACAATGTGTTTGCCCATAGCAGTACTCATATTAATGCAAGTGTTGGTGGTTGGAGGAATCTATTTTGTGTGACTATAAATGTCATAGGGGGCACGGTGGTTTAGTGGTTAGCACGTTCGCCTCACACCTCCAGGGTTGGGGGTTCGATTCCCGCCTCCACCTTGTGTGTGTGGAGTTTGCATGTTCTCCCCGTGCCTCGGGGGTTTCCTCCGGGTACTCCGGTTTCCTCCCCCGGTCCAAAGACATGCATGGTAGGTTGATTGGCATCTCTGGAAAATTGTCCGTAGTGTGTGATTGCGTGAGTGAATGAGAGTGTGTGTGTGTGCCCTGCGATGGGTTGGCACTCCGTCCAGGGTGTATCCTGCCTTGATGCCCGATGACGCCTGAGATAGGCACAGACTCCCCGTGACCCGAGTAGTTCGGATAAGCGGTAGAAAATGAGTGAATGAATAAAAATGTCATACTATCTTGAAGTATAAGATGTTAAGTTAAGCAGCTAACAATTGGTAGGAGCTCAAAAGAGGTGGGATAATCAAATCCTTGGAACAAAACCTTCCAGCATTCCAGAGTATTCCAGTTTTTTAATGGTATACATGTTCCTCATAAGGGTCTACAACCTACTGTAGGTAGGGTACTTTCTATGGTGGAAAGGAGACAGTGAGCAGTGGACAGTGAGCCTTGAGCAGCCATGTCCCTGTTGCCCATCCTTGGACTTCTTTTGGTAGGTGCAGCCCTTGTCATAGTCACTCAGATCATTGTGCTTGGCCATTTTTCCTGCTTCCAACCCATCAACATCATGTCCCCAACATCATATATCTCATTGCCTTTGTAACATATGGCTATATACATTATAATCAATCTTATTCACTTCAGGTTGTAATGCTATGGCTATATATATGTGTGTGTGTGTGTGTGTGTGTTGTAGTAGTAGTAGTATTAGTAGTAGTAGTCTAATGTATTATGAATGTGAATGTGAGAATCAGGGGTATAAGATTAGGGTAGCAATAAACCTTTAATTCGTATTCCATGCTCCATTCTTACTGTGAAACAGAGTCATATTTCTGTCATGGTGGACAGGACTGAATTATAAATAAGCTTCTTATAATGTGACACTTACAATGAAATAGATTTGCACATTTTCCCCCCAGAAAACTTGCCTTGTAAGTATTCTCATGCATTTCCTCCTCATAGCTGACTTTTATCTTTCACAGCAGATGACATTTTTCGAGCATCTCCTTTGCTGTTTTGCAGCCTTTTGCCTTTTATTCTGTGCAAGCTTCAAATCTCTAATGCTGCTGTGATGACACTATCTCACATTCATCATTTCCTGGCATCTTGAAAGTCTCTCTGCAGACCATCTGAAGAATCTGTTTTTAATTTCTCTCCTGCCTGCTCTGCTTTTCTTAACTCTCACTGCTCTCACTGAATATATTATGTTATATCCTGCGTGTTAAAGTCCAAGGCTTAATGCTTAATTTAAACTGGAATGCTTATGAGATCTTCACTGACTTTAGTCCTTGGCTGTTTAATTCAGACCGCAGCTATTTATAGGGTTAACATCAGGATACTCAGTTGGTCATTGCAAAACATTGATTTTGTGTCCCACAACGATTTCTGTGTTGATTTGGATTTATGTTTGGATTTATGTCTCTGCATCTCTAGCTGCAAAACAGCCCCAAAACATCAATAATCCACCATCATATTTTACAGTGCGTTTGGAGGTTGTTCCTTGTATTTAAACCCCCTTTTTGCACCCGGCATATTGATGCTAAAAATGGGCAGAAATTTAAAGTCTGTCCTCATAACACCATTAAACAAAACACCTCCTTGTCTTTGACTTGTTCAATTGATCAATTTTCTTCATATTTCTGGCACCTATATAATTGGTTTTATTGAAGTCTATGGCTGTACTGTATCTAACACAATTCTCCAGCCCCTTATATGCCGCGAAAGAAATACTGGTACTATGATTAGACAAAATAGGACTCATTTATTCATTCATTCATTCATTCATTCATTCATTCATTTTCTACCGCTTATCCGAACTACCTCGGGTCACGGGGAGCCTGTGCATATCTCAGGCGTCATCGGGCATCAAGGCAGGATACACCCTGGATGGAGTGCCAACCCATCACAGGGCACACGCACACTCTTATTCACTCACGCAATCACACACTACGGACAATTTTCCAGAGATGCCAATCAACCTACCATGCATGTCTTTGGACCGGGGGGGAAACCGGAGTACCCAGAGGAAACCCCCGAGGCACGGGGAGAACATGCAAACTCTACACACACAAGGCGGACTCATTTAGTTTAGGAATATTTTAAAACAAACATTATCGGAATGTCTAAGTAAAGAAAGATTAAAAGCTTAGGATAAATGATTAGGTTTGAAATTAATGTTGTCTTGGCCTTCTCTTCTTAACAAATAATGTGGTCTTGTGTTAGATGCTTGGACTGTAGAAATAAACCAATTTCTCTTTTGTGAAGAGCTTCTCTATGTGTGTGCAGGCTGTTGTAATGTCACCAGGGAATCAATCTCAACGCGTGTGGAATCCTATTTATCTCTTATTGAAGGTGGTTGATGAACTGGGACCTGTTTTTTGTGAGTTGGTTGGAAAGGATTGTTGATATTTTGACAGTTTCTTAGATTTGTCCACTCTTCAAAGTGGTTTTGGGACTTGTTACAGGTTGACAGTCTGTGCATTTAGAAGCATTTTATAAATAAATGAAATCATGCAGCGGGGGGCACGGTGGCTTCGTGGTTAGCACGTTTGCCTCACACCTCCAGGGTCGGGGTTCGATTTCCGCCTCCACCTTGTGTGTGTGGAGTTTGCATGTTCTCCCCGTGCCTCGGGGGTTTCCTCCGGGTACTCCGGTTTCCTCCCCCGGTCCAAAGACATGCATGGTAGGTTGATTGGCATCTCTGGAAAATTGTCCGTAGTGTGTGATTGTGTGAGTGAATGAGAGTGTGTGTGTGTGCCCTGCGATGGGTTGGCACTCTGTCCAGGGTGTACTGTATCCTGCCTTGATGCCCAATGACACCTGAGATCCCGAGGTAGTTCGGATAAGTGGTAGAAGATGAATGAATGAAGTCATGCATATAATATCATATACACAATATGCTTAATTGAATTTGATTTGAAAACAAGGTCATGTAATTATTATTTTGAACAACAACAAAGAAAGCATAATTCAATATGCAATGCTTTTTTTTACCCGAAGAAGTAAACCAACATTCAGAAACCAGATAAGAAACAAATAAGTAAACACTATTATTCAACAGCAAGTAGAATGACTTTTAACAACAAAAACTTGAATTAGTCTTCTGTAGTAGTCACATCATTCTGGAGAAATTTTGGCCCAATCTTCTTCACAACATTGCTTCAGTTCAGCGATATTTGAGGGCATGCGTTTATTTACATATCTCTCAAGATCTTGCTACAGCATCTCAATGGAGCTGAGGTCTAAACTTTGACTTGGCCATTCCATCACCTTGATTTTTTTTTTTTTACTTCAGCCATTTAAATCGATTTGAAGCTTTAGTGCTTTCAGGTCACTGTCTGTTTCATGACCCAATTTCAGCCCAGCTTAAGCTGTTGGACAGATGGCCTCACATTTGTCTCAAGAATATACTAGTGTAAAGTGCAGTTCATCATTGTCTCAAAGACTGCAAGCATTTGGATAAAAAATCATATTGCGATTTCCTGTCAAGTGTCTTTCCCAAATTTTAGATTTTTCTCAAACAAATTCGAGGTGTTCCACAATATAATATTATGGTTCATCATGACCAAATTTTATTCACCTGTCAGTCTCTACATACTATTATTTTGGACTCCTGCCTCACAGGTAGTGTCAGAAAATGGGAGTATCTTCACAGATAAAAACCTTCAGCAGATATAGAAATAAAAAAGGTACCAAAACCCGATAACAAAAGACCAAAATAACAGGAAATTTTCCAAGCGTGATCCTGACAAGTAATGCCTTTTGGCCCACAATGAATTGATAGTTGTCCTCATTTTCAATACCAACTACTATGCCTATACCACCTGGTTTGACTGGTAGCTTTAGAAATCCGCATGCCTCATCAACTGCTTTTGAATCATCAATGTTGTCAGGAAATTCTTAAATCCTTTTCCTATGATTTTGTGCTCTTATGCAGTCATTGGCTGGATTTCATGCAACATTGGTCTGTCTTTGAGATTTATGGCACCATTTTTACCCAGCTGTCTTCACTCCTGGGCTCCAGTGAGAATAAATGAATCATATGAATGACTCATAATATGAACATCTTTGATTGGCTGAAGTGTTTGATAATTGTGAATAAATAGGCACGATCTATTTGACAAGCTTTTAGATACGTGATATGGTGCTGATAACTAATTCAACTAGCTTTAGTGTGAAAGTCTTTTTTTTTTTTTTTGGATACTCAGGACTTTCATCCATTAAAAACTGTTGTAAATGAACGTATCAGCTATTCCAACCTCCAACAAAGGCTAAAAGCAGTGGCACATAAAATATTTAATGGACAGATCATTATAAAGTCCATAACCCGATAACTGTTATGATGATTATATAAAATTGTACAAAATAGCTATTTTTCTTTCTGCACATTGCAGCGTTGTCACTGTGTAGCAGCTGTTATAATATACATATATATACTCTATGGATTTAACCGTTTCACCCTAGCTCTTTAAAGAGAAAACCTCTCTTTGAATCTGCATTATTAATTTTTACTCACCATGTGCTTCTGGGATGTAACGAATCAAGCCTGAACTATATTATTTCTTGAGTCGGTCTGTCTGCTTTTTTTTTTCTCGGGATAGTTATCAGTTTGTACCTGGTTAGCAGTCTTCTTTGTTTATCATTTCCAGCACCAGTGTCTCAATTATCTCCAAACCATCATGTCTGCATTTTAATGAAGCTCCATGATGGACTTTTGTCCCGTCCGTCGTAAACTCTCCCATCTTGGGCACAGTTACCAGGAGGCACATAGAATCTACAACAGCCATGACCAGGATTATACTGAACTATCCAGATGGCATTTAATCAGATGTTCAGATTAAATCACTCTCACTCTCATTCATTTTCTACCGCTTATCCGAACTACATCGGGTCACGGGGAGCCTGTGCCTATCTCAGGCGTCATTGGGCATCAAGGCAGGATACACCCTGGACGGAGTGCCAACCCATCGCAGGGCACACACACACTCTCATTCACTCACGTACTCACACACTATGGACAATTTTCCAGAGATGCCAATCAACCTACCATGCATGTCTTTGGACCGGGGGAGGAAACCGGAGTACCCAGAAGAAACCCCCGAAGCACGGGGAGAACATGCAAACTCCACACACAAGGCGGAGTCGGGAATCGAACCCCCAACCCTGGAGGTGTGAGGCGAACGTGCTAACCACTAAGCCACCGTGCCCCGATTAAACAACAGATTAGTGTTGTTATTATTATTGCCTCTCAGGCTTGACTTGGTTGAACTGTGAGGTGAATATGAATGCAGGCACATTACCAAACATTGCATGTCCTGCAGGAACGCTGTGTGTGCCGACCCCTGAGCACATGCAATATATGTGTCTCAGACCATGTCCCAACACCATACAGGTTAGTTGACTAGACTCCGACTACATCTTTATCTCCGACCTCCTAGAAAGCCATTGTGTACTGATGATGTGCTTCTTGCCCCCAAAATGTCACAGAATGCCTGGAATCAGCATTTGGGGGTTATTTTTAGTTGTTTTTGATGGACTTCACAAGACTATTCAGAAACTAGTGACGTGCTCTCAGTTTTACAGACAAGCAGTTTGAAAAACATGTGGTTTAATGTAGAAGAATGACTGTTATACTTGACATGCTGAAGTTTGCCCTGTGGTTAAATGCTCACAGCGGGATCGTGCTTTCGCATGTGCTGACTCATTCAGGACTGCTGTATGAATTCAGAGAGTGAAAAATGAGTTGATGGAGTTTTGTCTAGATAATTTTTTCCTTGTATTGAGAATGAATAACAAAAAACAAACAAACAAAAAAAAACAACAACAACAAAAAAAATGGGTGTTTTATTAACTAAGGAATACAGCACAGGTATTCTGTTAGAAATACACCATGACTGGTGATTGTGATGTGTTACAACCTGTGAGTTGTTTAGTTTACTCTTTTATTACCAATGGTCAATGATTATTATTATTATTATTATTACTATTATTAATGTCATACATTTTATGTTACATTTAATAATGGGAAATGGTCATAAACGATGTTGCTTACAGTGCATTCTAATCTCAGTTGCTGATAAACCCTAACAAGCCATGGCAGAAAACCTATCAATGATTTCACGTTTTTTGTCGGTTTGAAAGCATCTGCTTCCATTCGTATTCGTATTCGTACTATACGTATAATGTATCAGAATAGCTGAATTTATAGCTGTGATTAGGTTTGCACTAATGTTAAAGTTGCTGTTATATTAATTAATCAGCACTAACCAAAACTTAGAATTCATCATCAATAACTTAGTAAATAAATTTTTGATAATAACACCAAAATACTGTAATATACGGTGGCCGGGAAGTGCAAAACAAATTAACAAAACCGAAAACACATTAACAAAACCGAAAACACATTGACAAAACCCAAACCAAATTAACAAATCAGAAAACACATTAACAAATTCGAAAACACAACGACAAGTCAGACAACCCAGAAACGGTAGTGTATCGTTTTTGAATGGAAACTTACCGATCATTGGACAAGACACCTGTCACTCAAGATATACAGGTATGGAATCTTATGCGTAATGTGTAAAGTTCTCCGTTTAAATAAAGTTCTCCGGTCAAGAAAATAACAGAATTAATAAACAGTAATCCATTCCATCCATCCATTCCAACTTTTCCCTGTGGCAGACTGTTGAACTTCATGTATACTTTGAGTGACAGGTGTCTTGTCCAATCACAAACTATACCAACCGCTTCTGGGTTGTCTGAAATGTCGTTGTGTTTTCTGATTTGTTCATTTGTTTTCTGATTTGTTAATGTGTTTCATGCACCGATTTAGACAACCCGGAAGCGGTAGGTATAGTTTGTGAATGGAAACTTACCGATCATTGGACAAGACGACTGTCATTAAAGATATAAAGGTGAATGAAAGGTGTCTCGTCCGATGATGGTAAGTTTCCATTAACAAATTATACCAACCGCTTCCGGGTTGTCTGACTTGTTAATGTGTTTTGGGTTTTGTTAATTTGGTTTGGGTTTTGTTAATTTGTTTTGCACTTCCCGGCCACCGTAGTAATATCTGCATGTCTGGGCATGTAAGTGGTGGGCATTGAAAATCATAAAAGATACTGATTTTTGAAAGGTGTGTATCAATGAGAAAAGGTGTTTCATAAACAGTACCAGAAATTACAGCTGCATTTGTGCACCAGGATGGACAGGACCAAACTGTTGGGTTAATATACTGTATACTGTGCTCAGCATTGGTGTTACAATGGAGCCACTTGTGTGGATGGAGTTGCCGGGTACAGGTAAGTACCTGCAGCTCTTTTTTTTTCTGAAAAAAAGCATATTCGTGCATTGTGCCAACTGTCAAAACATGTCATTCATTTCTGGTTGCATGTAAAATCACAGATCACTTCACAGCAAGGGTAAGCCGTCATGTCAATAACCTTATTTATTTATTTATTTATTTATTTATTTATTTAAAGCAATGACTTATGCACCTAAAAATGAGTCATTCCATTTAATCACAGCCGGTTATTTCATTTAGTTCAGCCGGCTGAATACGAATCATGACAGCTAGAACAATAATCAGTGTGTTGATATAACAAATCTTCCAGGATTTCAAGAACTGCATAAATTAACGCAAAATCATGCAAACACAGCCGCATTTTGAGCCGTTTGCAATTACCGCAGAATTTACACAGATTTGGGTGAAGACGACACATGTTCAGCCAAAGATCTTCACATGCATTCAACATATTAACATATTAATTATATAAAAAACTATCATTACACTTCTGTATGTCCATCCATATTTATTCTGTTTATTCTGTGTGTGTGTATATATATATATATATATATATATATATATATATATATATATATATATATATGTATATATATAGATGTATATATTCATAATGACATTCCTTTTGTACAGCTATATCTGTCATACCACTTCATACTGTATCATACTTATATAAAAAATCACACTATACAGTATATACCCTTATTCAGTTATATGTACATATTACTACACCTTCTGTATAACCTCATACCCTTATTTATTACACTGCGACTTGTAAATAAGCTATCTATGCACTTCTGGTTAGATGCTAACTGCATTTCATTGGCTCTGTACATGTACCTTGCACAATGACAATAAAGTTGAATCTAATCTAATCTAATCTAATCTAATATTAGACAAAGTAATTGCATATGTATCTTTACTGGTTTAAAAAAAAATCATGTGCATCCAATTCCACCAATTCCAGTAGTTTTCTACAAAAAAAAAATAAATAAATAAAAATTGTACAAAAAAAAGTTCTCAAGCATTTTTTAATCACAACAATTTAATCACACACACACAAAAAAAAATCCATTAAAAAGTACAGGGACTAGTATAGTCAGTAAAACATGAACTAAATTACATTTATCTTTGTGATGCAGTTATTTATTTCTTGGTAATGAGATCTACCATGGCAAAGCCAATTATATATATTTTTTTCTTCATCTCATTTTTGTTGTTTTCCCTGATTTATTGTTTTATCTTGAATTTATCTTGAACACAACAAGAATTTCATACAAAATTCCAACATCGTGTTTCACTACTAATTTACAAGACCAGGGCATAGACCTCTACACTGCAGCTAACAGGATGAATGGGAAAACCATGCATTAATCTGTTTAAAGTGCTGTACACTATGCAGGAAATTTATGTGCATTGATATAGTGCAATATAGCTTATTATGCCAGCTTAGGTTACTAAACTCAAAAGATATGTCAGTATTTTACAGAGGAAACGTATTTAGAGTCAGCTTATACATCTGCGTAAGCTGAATTTCTGGGCAGCTCATTCAGATTAGCTCTGTGCACTTCATGCTTCTGTAGTTGTCAGATTTTCCTTTGTCAGAGATCTCAAACGCAGGACGCAAGACGTTTTCAGCTGTGTCTAGATCATCCCCTTTTAAATCAGGGACTTTACTTGAAACAAATAAAAAAAAAAAAGAATTGTCAGTCACAGCAAGACTAGCCAATCTATGGAAAGGTGCCAATAGACAAAAAAGTTTTTTTGGCCACGTTCACACTGCAGGTAAAAGTGGCCCATATCTGATTTTTTTGGTGTCAAGTGACCAGATCAGACTTCTTCAGGAGTAGTGTGAACACTCAAATCTAGCCCAGATCTGATTTTTTCCAAATCAGATTCAGACCACTTCCATATGTGGTCCTGAATCAGACCCAAATCTGATTTTTTCCAATGTGGCCGCAGTGTGAACAACCAAGGCGGATTTGATGCGACTTTTACGTCAATCTACATCGACATTCGTCACAATTATGCGCCGGCGAGTACGCACACAAACGTGACTACGCCTACAAAATGGATCAAATAATCAAAAGTTGCCCTCGACATCCGAAAATTTTCAAAACACTGAAAAGTCTCTGTGCTGCCGTTACACAAACATTTAGAAAGAAAAGCGAAAATGCTTACTTCCTCCATAACCTCGCCAACTTTAGCGCAACGGCGTGCTGCGTGTGACGTCATCGTTATTGTTCGTTTGTGCATGCGGGTCAGTTCGAAACAGCAAACAGTTCACACTGGTATCTGATATAGGCCACATTTTAAAAGGTAATGTGAACAGACAAACAAAAAAATCAGATCTGAGCAAAATATCCAAATTGAGCATTAAGACTTGCAGTGTGAACGTGGCTTTTCTGTCACATATATATTACAGTGAAATCACAGTGAATATTTTTCTTTGCATATAACAGCTTGTTAAGAGGTTGGGGTCAGAGCACAGGGTCAGCTAGTTACAGTGCCCCTTGAACGGCAAGGGTTCAAAAGCAATAGCTTGGTGGTGATTCGGTGGGACCTCCAACTTTCTGAAATATAACCCAGAGCCTTACCCTCTCATCCACCACTACCTTGACTGCTCTAAATAGCACTTTCCTCTGGGTGTGTTACTCATCCTTGTTGTGGCTCAGCATAAAGTTGTGTCTTGGTGGAAGCATGTTAGCCTTCTCCTTTTCAGTTTATAGCTGTTGTATGAAAGATAAGAGCTTTCAGGAGAGTGGGAATGGGCTGGAAAACATGACCTAATAAACCAATTTTTACCCACAGAACTGCTACTAACATGATGCTAATAACATGATGCTACTAACATGATGTAACAATTCTGTGTAAACTCATGTGACTGCTGTGTTGTGGAAATCCCAAAAGATTAACAAATGATGAAATTCTCAAACCGCGCCGTCTGGCAGCAACAACCTTGCCATGATCAAAGTCAATGAGATCACATTTTCCCTGCTCTCATATTTGATGTGAACATTACCTGAAGCTCTTGACTTCTTGAATCTGCATGATTTTTTTGCATTGCGCTGTTGCCACATGATTGGCTGATTGGATAATTGCATGAATGTGAAGGCGTAGAGGTGAGTGCGTTTTGTGAATACATTAAGGCTGATTGTCAAGAACACATCGTTGATAGGATCTATTATGTTAAGAATTAACATCATAACTTCATTAAGTTCATTTCATCACTGTAAATTTATCAGTTGAATGTAGGGGCTCTATTATCAGTCTGTTTAATAGCAGTTTATTCATACTTAATGATTAATGACTTAAAGTCACAAAAACTTGATTCTTTTACTTTTTTTAGCGTAGTTACGAGATACAAAATTAAGGTCATGACATCATAATGTGTGTAATATATTTTTTTTATTCTTTCTGTGTCCTATTTTGAATTTAAAAACTAATTTAATTCTGGTCACATTTTATTTATATTGAGCTAAAATTTGCCCAAGGGATAAAAAGCACAAAAAATCTCCCTCATAATTTTAATGTAAAAAAATGTATTCGTGATTTTCAAAAAAAAAAAAAAAAAAAAAAATCAGTGTAATTCGAATAAAAGTCTAAAACTATTGTAGAACAGACACCAGTCATGCATGTATAAGTTGCAGATTAAGGATAGTGAATAGTCAGAAGTATTTATGTAGTGTATAAGATCTACACATTGATGTTGGCATTATGCTGCGTTTAACACAAAGCTCTGTAAGTTTTGGATAAGGATGTGTCAAAGCAATTTGGCCATTGGTCATTGTTTATTATTCAAATCTATCGCACCATCCTGAATTAAAGTTTCAATATATTCATTTATAACATTTCGTCGCTGTCAGACGGAATCCTCGTATCTCCAAAACCGTTATTTTTCAGGAAGTTAAAAAAACGCCGTACCTTATCTGCAGTGCACAGGGTTTAGTCCGCGTTACAGTGGATTGTCTTGCGCTAAATTCCTGTCCTCAGACGAGCACCAGAACTAGCGGGGGTCAAGATTTTTTTTTCTTTGAGCCCAGTGTTTTGAAGACATTTACCTCAGAAGACGTGTTGATTCGTTGCGACGCTTCTTGAGGAGAAATATGCCGTGAAGCTCTCCCGCGGAGTGAGGAAGAGGTGGACAGTTGAAGTGTCCAATGGAGTTATGAGATTTGCGCTCAAGCTATTTTCAAGACTTTAGATTGGTTAATAACTTGTAAAAATAACAGACCCACGTGGGGACTGACCAATAGCATCGATATGTGAAAAAATATGAAATTGACCAAATTTGGACATACGAGGTTTCCGCCCGACAGCGACGATTTAGAAATTAGTTACTCTACTGTACATCCATAGTGCACATGCTGCTATAACCATGCTATAACATGCTGACACAAACCCCAAGCAACAGTCATAGAGCACACTTCCTAGACAGTGAAGATTTATTAACAAAGATAACAAGAAACAAAAAATAAGGTGCTGTACTTAGAGTCTTGAATTGTCCTTCACTGTTCCTTGGCAAATCGAGAAGGGAAAAAAGATGAGTGTAAAATACAAAGGACTTTTCAGTCACAAACCCGGGGCTGCCCCATGTGGTCACAGTCACAAGGACCACTTGGCTGCTGGTACTCTTCTTGGAAAGAGCAAATTGAAACAGCTCACTAGTTCAAAATGAAGCTGCCCTGGTGCTCAAGAAGAAAAGAAATAGAATAGTATAGTTAAAATTTCAGCAGGCTATAAACTTAACTATTGATGTTTAAGGACTCAGAAGCTTAAAGGTAATATGAAATATCAAACATACAGTACAGTAGCATTCATAATGTGGTTTAAAGCAGGATCAGATGTTTAATCTATGCTAACAACTGAACTGCATGGAGTCCTCATATTTACAGTCTGTTAGCATTTGCATCACATTGAACCACCATCAGGAATGAAAATGTTTGCCTTTATCACAGTGGTGGCTTGTCCGAAGCAGCAGGTGGGACAAAAGTCCAACCCTTTAAATTAACCCTTTAAAAGCAGTCGTGGCCTAATGGTTAGAGAGTCTGACTTGTAACCCGAAGGTTGTGGGTTTGAGTCTCGGGCCGGCCACGACTGAGGTGCCTTTGAGCAAGGCACCGAACCCCCCAACTGCTCCCCGGGCGCCGCAGCATAAATGGCTGCCCACTGCTCCGTGTGTGTTTACTGCTGTGTGTGTGTACTTTGGATGGGTTAAATGCAGAGAACAAATTCTGAGTATGGGTTGCCGTATGTCACGTCACTAAAAAAAAAAAAAAAAAAAAAAACGCTTGAGCTTTATAAAGTCCTCATTCACAACCACATAAACATAAATTCTGTTGAAATACTATTTTCCTCTTTTGCCTCTTTTGACCAAACATCTGCTCATTGTTCCTTATTTTGCTCCATATATTTTTTATTGCACCCGGATTCAAAGCTGCAGTAGGCAGAACTCAGACACATGGGAGGCTGAGGTAGGGAATAAGTTCTCTTTTAGTTTTAGGCTTTATGTGGAAAGGGAAGGTGAGAGAGAGAGAGTGAAGTGGAGTTGAGGCATGCTGTCGTCGTGGACTTTCCGGCAAGGGAGGCTTCCAAGCAGGGGTTAACAGTAACAAGGCAGGTCCCAGGTACTGTAGCTCTGCAGGGTGCAGCATAATCAGAACATCATCTACACTGCTGTCTTTGTTTGCCAGAATACAGACAGTAGCATGCATCATTGTCTGTTTCCAAGGAAACTTACTCACCTGAATGTGTCTGTTGCACACTTTTATACTCTCCCTGCTTCTACTGGAGGGTGAGCACTTGTTACTGCACTCATTGCCTGCCGGCTGTGTGTATTTCTGTTGCCCCACCTTGCAGCCAATGTGTTTCCTTTGCTATCCACAACACGAAAAACAACACGGTTGTTTCCGAAACTGGCGTCAGGCATGTGAGAAGCATGTTATGCTGTGTGTGGGTGACGTCTCCGATGTCACAACAGCACACTTTCATAATGTTGACAGAATCCACAGCTGCTGATCAAACACAGTTGAATCCCTTTATTTAAAGTGAAAAGTGTACAGAATGAACCATCTGTTTAGCTTTCAGTCCCTTAAGTTTAATCTACACTGTTATCTACTGTAGCTAGCTGGGTTAACCATGTGTTGATCCCATCTTCTTTACACCAGTTGCTTATACGGTATAATTATAGCATATGAGTCATGTATCTGAAAGAAACTACATTTCTTACATACAGTACTACATACACTTTATTCAGGTTGTTGCTTTTCAGCTGTCTATAACAGAATATTCTTATATATTATACTCATACTAATATACATTAAATGCCGTTTTTTTGAGACTTTATGCCATCCTGCAGTACAAAGATCTATGGCCAAGTGCCACTCCTGCATTATGACACATTTTACTATTCATTCATTCATTCATTCATCTTCTACATTTACATTTACATTTACAGCATTTACAACTGATCAACTGAGGGTTAAGGGCCTTGCTCAGGGGCCCAGCAGTGGCAGCTTGGTGGACCTGGGGTTTGAACTCATGACCTTTCGATCAGTAGCCCAACACCTTAACCACTGAGCTACCACATCCCCCAACTTCTACCGCTTATCCAAACTACCTCGGGTCACGGGGAGCCTGTGCCTATCTCAGGCGTCATCGGGCATCAAGGCAGGATACACCCTGGACGGAGTGCCAACCCATCGCAGGGCACACACACACTCTCATTCACTCACGCAATCACACACTACGGACAATTTTCCAGAGATGCCAATCAACCTACCATGCATGTCTTTGGACCGGGGGAAGAACCCGGAGTACAGGGAGGAAACCCCCGAGGCACGGGGAGAACATGCAAACTCCACACACACAAGGTGGAGGTGGGAAACGAACCCCCAACCCTGGAGGTGTGAGGCGAACGTGCTAACCACTAAGCCACCCCCCCCACCCCCACCCCCTACACACCCACACATTTGATTATATTTAATTAATTTATATATGACCACATTATACAGAGTATTGTTTCTCAAACAAAGTTAGTCCTTTATTAAACAACCTCACAACTCATGAAGGTTCACAGGCTCATGAAGTGACTCTTACTGTTAGAAATATAATTATTGGAAGAACAATGCAGCTCTGACTTCTTCTGGTGACACATGATGACATCATGACTCTGAAGGTCTGATCATGTGTATACAGAAACTTACATCTTAATGGTAGAAAGCCGAAGCTCCCATTCCACCCCGTCTTGTCAATAACGGAATTATAGACTAAGATGCAAACAAAGTGCAGAACGATGAAACATAAGATGTAAAGTAAAACGATTTAAAAGTTAATCTAAAGATTAAATGGGATGATGCATTGTTTGATGATTTGGCACACAGCTTTGTGCAGAGAGAAATGTGTTTTTAAGGACCAGACGAACCTCTCTGGTGAGAGTGATGAGTGGCTCATCAGTTGATTTTGTTTGCCCAGTGAGATTTTATTTGATCTCTGTTAGCAAGTCTCTTCACTTTCGTATAGGCCAACAAAACCCAACAATACCATCCCTTATGCACTCGAGTACTTTCTATTCCAGAACTTCTTTTTAATTCCTAAATAGATGTGAACTGCATAATGATGTCTTGCATACAGTACTTCATAAGAGCAGATATAACTGGGACAGTAAAGTGCAAACACATAGAAATAAAATTAGTGGTTAGCACGTTCCCCTCACACCTCCAGGGTTGGGGGTTCGATTCCCACCTCCGCCTTGTGTGTGTGGAGTTTGCATGTTCTCCCCGTGCCTCGGGGGTTTCCTCCGGGTACTCCGGTTTCCTCCTCCGGTCCAAAGACATGCATGGTAGGTTGATTGGCATCTCTGGAAAATTGTCCGTAGTGTGTGATTGCGTGAGTGAGTGAATAAGAGTGTGTGTGCCCTGTGATGGGTTGGCACTTCGTCCAGGGTGTATCCTGCCTTGATGCCCGATGATGCCTGAGATAGGCACAGGCTTTCCGAGAATAGTTTGGACAAGCGGTAGAAAAAGAACGAATGTTAAAGGTAAGTTTTTTTTTTTTTTTTTTTTTTTTTACCATATATAGCAGTTTGAGGGCTTTTATTTGTGTATACAAATAAAGTAATACATGAGCAGAAATGTATAATTTAACAACGGTTATTGCAAGCAGCAATACACACTTTGCATACACACATACCGTATGATAAAGGACAATGTGTGTGAAAATGTGTGAGCACTGGGCAGAATCACAAAAACTTGTTTTCCCCTAACTTTTATAAACAAGACTTTTGGTATATATTTTAATTACACAAGCTGTGTTCTACCTACAATCTGACTTTATAGTTTGACATACAAAAAAAATCAGAGGAACCCACAATCTCCTGCTGTTAGGTTCCTGTCAAAACAAAAACCCCATCCTTAATCTTCTGTTCCTCTTCTAGTATTATATTTTCTTTCACTGTAAATCATTTCTTTTCTATCTCACAGTTCTTCTCTCCACTGACTGGCTGCCAGTTCCTGTCAGACATCTTTTGAGCCTAAAGTTAGCTTTTTAAGATCATATCTGTTCTAATGTATGAAATATGCATACAAATTTACCACCAGTTCCATCCTGACCCTGACATGGTGCAGACTGTGCAGTATTACAGGACCGCCAGAGTAATATTTATATGATTGGTTGTTTTTAAAGTGACACATTAATTGCTCTAAAACCAGAAACAATCACAATATCACTTTACAGGGAGTGCAGAATTATTAGGGAAGTTGTATTTTTGAGGATTAATTTTATTATTGAACAACAACCATGTTCTCAATGAACCCAAAAAACTCATTAATAGCAAAGCTGAATATTTTTGGAAGTAGTTTTTAGTTTGTTTGTAGTTTTAGCTATTTTAGGAGGATATCTGTGTGTGCAGGTGACTATTACTGTGCATAATTATTAGGCAACTTAACAAAAAACAAATATATACCCATTTCAATTATTTATTTTCACCAGTGAAACCAATATTACATCTCAACATTCACTAATATACATTTCTGACATTCAAAAACAAAACAAAAACAAATCAGTGACCAATATAGCCACCTTTCTTTGCAAGGACACTCAAAAGCCTACCATCCATGGATTCTGTCAGTGTTTTGATCTGTTCACCGTCAACATTGCGTGCAGCAGCAACCACAGCCTCCCAGACACTCTTCAGAGAGGTGTACTGTTTTCCCTCCTTGTAAATCTCACATTTGATGATGGACCACAGGTTCTCTATGGGGTTCAGATCAGGTGAACAAGGAGGCCATGTCATTAGTTTTTCTTCTTTTAGACCCTTTCTTGCCAGCCACGCTGTGGAGTACTTGGACGCGTGTGATGGAGCATTGTCCTGCATGAAAATCATGTATTTCTTTAAGGATGCAGACTTCTTCCTGTACCACTGCTTGAAGAAGGTGTCTTCCAGAAACTGGCAGTAGGACTGGGAGTTGAGCTTGACCCCATCCTCAACCCGAAAAGGCCCCACAAGCTCATCTTTGATGATACCAGCCCAAACCAGTACTCCACCTCCACCTTGCTGGCGTCTCAGTCGGACTGGAGCTCTCTGCCCTTTACCGATCCAGCCACGAGCCCATCCATCTGGCCCATCAAGACTCACTCTCATTTCATCAGTCCATAAAACCTTAGAAAAATCAGTCTTCAGATATTTCTTGGCCCAGTCTTGACGTTTCAGCTTGTGTGTCTTGTTCAGTGGTGGTAGTTTTTCAGCCTTTCTTACCTTGGTCATGTCTCTGAGTATTGCACACCTTGTGCTTTTGGGCACTCCAGTGATGTTGCAGCTCTGAAATATGGCAAAACTGGTGGCAAGTGGCATCTTGGCAGCTGCACGCCTTATTTTGCGCCTTGGTTTTTCCACACGCTTCTTGCGACCCTGTTGACTATTTTGAATGAAACGCTTGATTGTTCGATGATCACGCTTCAGAAGCTTGGCAATTTTAAGAGTGCTGCATCCCTCTGCAAGATATCTCACTATTTTTGACTTTTCGGAGCCTGTCAAGTCCTTCTTTTGACCCATTTTGCCAAAGGAAAGGAAGTTGCCTAATAATTATGCACACCTGATATAGGGTGTAGATGTCATTAGACCACACCCCTTCTCATTACAGAGATGCACATCACCTAATATGCTTAATTGGTTGTAGGCTTTCGAGCCTATACAGCTTGGAGTAAGACAACATGCATAAAGAGGATGATGTGGTCAAAATACTCATTTGCCTAATAATTCTGCACTCCCTGTAATTGAAGCCAGAATATTAACATCCGATCAATAACGTTGATTACGACGATCGGTGTATGTTTCTACTGTATATCAATAGCTATGTGTGTACCTACTGCAGTGTACTAGAGTTGAATGAAATAATAAATTCCTTTAAAGGTTTAGTCAGAGAAGAAGAAAAAAAGAATTTTAGCTAACTGTTTTAACACATGCCCTGCGATGGGTTGGCACTCCGTCCAGGTTGGGTCCTGCCTTGATGCCCGATGACGCCTGAGATAGGCACAGGCTCCCCGTGACCCGAGGTAGTTCGGATAAGCGGTAGAAGATGAATGAATGAATGAATGTTTTAACACATGCCCTGAGATGGGTTGGCACTCCGTCCAGGGTGTATCCTGCCTTGATGCCCGATGACACCTGAGATAGGCACAGGCTCCCCGTGACCCGAGGAAGTGCGTTAGCGGTAAGCGGTAGAAATTGAGTGAGTGAGTGAGAGTGTTTTAAAAGAGTGCTGCAACTGATAGGTAAAAGGAAACACTGAAATGTCTTGCCATGCTGCCTATCATGCATTCTAACAGAGATGTCGTGGACCAGGTAACATAGTTGGCTCTGGTGCTGGACTTTGGACGCTCCTGCTCAACAGGATCCACTGTACATATGATGTGCTCAGTATCTCATACATGCTAAGGGAGTTAATCTCCCACCCCAGGGGACAAACATACATCAGTGCATCAGTGTAAGATTTCCTGTGCTTGTTAAAAATACTTCATGTAAACCTGACATGAAAGAAAACAGATGACCTCTCAGATTAGGTTTTTAGCCGGTGTGAGTGATATGTGATTATTATCAATGCGGAGTTATCAAATATGCCAGGAAATGGTGAGCTGCTTTACTGGCATAGACACACTTTTGCCACTTATCTAACAGAAAGCATTGAAGATTTTTATTATTTAAGGGAGTGAAACATAATATTCTGATAACTGAAAATATATCTCACTTCTAATATAGCTCTCTCTAAAGTTTTCATTCATAAGGAAAGAGTAAAAAACAACAACATATATTGCAGTGTGTATATATACGTGCACAGTCTCCAACTTTCAATGCTGGATATGTGAAGTAATTGCATAATGATCTGATCTCCCCTTCAGTCACCCTTGCGAAATTGGGGTAACTATGGACACTCTCTCACTCACTCATTTTCTACCGCTTATCTGAACTATCTCGGGTCACGGGGAGCCTGTGCCTATCTCAGGCGTCATCGGGCATCAAGGCAGGATACACCCTGGACGGAGTGCCAACCCATCGCAGGGCACACACACACTCTCATTAACTCACGCAATCACACACTACGGGCAATTTTCCAGAGATGCCAATCAACCTACCATGCATGTCTTTGGACCGGGGGAGGAAACCGGAGTACCCAGAGGAAACCCCTGAGGCACGGGGAGAACAGGCAAACTCCACACACACAAGGTGGAGGTGGGAATCGAACCCCCAACCCTGGAGGTATGAGGCAAACGTGATAATCCACTAAGCCACCGTGCCAAGTCAAAAGTGGACCAGCTGCCTCTTACCTCAAAGCCCTCATCACTCCTCACACTACACCTCGCACCCTCAGAGCTACCAGCACTGTTTGTCTGGTCCCACCATCTCTCAGGGTAAGAGGCAAGTATACAAGAGGACTCTTTTCTGTTCTGGCACCAGGGTGGTGGAATGAACTTCCCATAGGGGTCCGGACAGCTGAGTCACTGGCTATTTTCAAACGACGGTCGAAGACCTACTTATTCATGAAACATTTGAACTAGCACTTTCTTCCCTGTTTGTTGTATGTGTGTATTTATTTAAAAAAAAAAAAAAAAAACACTTTGCAATAATAGATGTTGCAATAATAGAGATTTCTTCTTCATATAACAGTATTTTTTTTTTAAATAAACATAAAAAAAGTAATCTAATTATGCATCTAAGATGTGCCATACAATGATGATTAGATTTCACCATTAATTAAATACACTTATGACCTTGGATAATACATTAGTTTCAGCTAACATTGAATAAACATGCAACTCTCTTTCTCCCCCTGCCTTGACACAGATGTTTGTAAACAAAGCAAGATATTATATTTATATTTTTAATAATAATAATAATAAGAAGAAGAAGAAGAAGAAGAAGAAGAAGAAGAAGAAGAAGAAGAGGAAGTATAATAATAATAATAAGAAGAAGAAGAAGAAGAAGAAGAAGAGGAAGTATAGTAATAATAATAATAATAATAATAAGAAGAAGAAGAAGAAGAAGAAGAAGAAGAAGAAGAATTATAATAATAATAATAATAAGAAGAAGAAGAAGAAGAAGAAGAAGAAGAAGAAGAAGAAGAAGAAAAATAATAATAAGAAGAAGAAGAAGAAGAAGAAGAAGAAGAAGAAGAGGAAGTATAGTAATAATAATAATAATAATAATAAGAAGAAGAAGAAGAAGAAGAAGAAGGAGAAGAAGAAGAAGAAGAGGAAGTATAGTAATAATAATAATAATAATAATAATAATAATAAGAAGAAGAAGAAGAAGAAGAAGAAGAAGAAGAAGAAGAGGAAGTATAGTAATAATAATAATAATAATAATAATAATAATAAGAAGAAGAAGAAGAAGAAGAAGAAGAAGAAGAAGAAAATAAATAATAATAATAATAATAATAATAATAATAATAATAATAATAATGCATGTATATTTAAATCTATACCACAGAACAGATAGCACACTGTAGACACACTGCACTGTAGAGCACACAGTATGACAGAATGCAAATGAGTCATTGGCTGTGTGCAAAAGCAAGGCAGAAAAGATTTTTGTTGTTGAGTTTTTAAATAGGGAAGAGAGGCGCTGGCATGGATATAGAAGGAAAGAGAGAAAAAGAAAGGCCCTATCTCCTACAGTGCAGAGTCTAGCAGCTGTGGCTGAAGGGAAGGAACAGTTTGTATTTTTTACAGTATATGGAACAGAGCCAGTGTAACTTTTCAAGCGAGGTGGTGATATTTTCCAATGGTCTGTTGTGGATAATATGAAAATATAAATTTCTGATTATATGTGACCCAGATCTGACAGCAACAAGTGACTAATAGTGTTGTGGTTGATTACCTCTAGTTTGGTGTATGTCACATTATAAAATGATCAGAAAAGCTAACTGGGAACATTCTCAGAATCTACTGTGGAGCCGGACCGCAGTCCTGATATGAAACAACTGTTTGTGTTACAGCTTTGTAAAATTGTAGTTAGATGGTGAACTTGCTGAAACATGGCAACCCTGACTCCCAAGTACACCCAGAGCCCTCGGAGAGCCGCATTAAATGGAACACCTTAAAGGTTTAATTGAATTTTTTTTGTTTGTTTGTTTCACCCTGAAGGGCCCTACTCCCAATGCACATAGTTGTCTTAAAGGCAGGGTCTACGATGTTTGAGAAATGCTTCAGAAAACTGAGTCGGAACGACAAACAAAACAAAAATCAAAACAAACGTGTAGCCAATGAGCAGAAAGGGGCGTGTCTTGTCAATAGGCGGCGGAGAGAGTTTTCAGTGCACATGTGTGACGTTAGCAGAAAGAGGTTTTAACATTGACATGGAGGATAAAAACAAAGAAAGAAAGCGAAGAAAGTCTTACGATAAGGCAAGAAGTAGGACGTGTTAATATAGGATCAGCTTTCCAGCGCTGGAGAGAACTGAAGGAGCAGGAAGTTGGTCACATATTCACAGATTGGAGTTTCCCGGGTCAATAACTCCTGAGCTAAACGCTGTTACTACACAAATAACACCTCTTTTCTATCGTAGTAATGTAGAGAGGCAGCTACAACCGCGTTTTGTGTAGTAACAGCGTTTAGCTCAGGAGTTATTGACTCGGGAAACTCCAATCTGTGAATATGTGACCAACTTTACTTAAGACGCCGAGTCGCTTTTTTCCTTCTCGATAGGTGAGTAACGTTGGTTTTGCTTTGTTACACAGAACTAATATATGCCGTCCTTTACATGATTATGCTTGTGTGTCATTTTTGCTTGTTTGTTTATCTGCAATCGTATTGTTCTTCCTTTCAGCTATGATAAAGACACATTTCTTTCCATTATTTGCCTGGGTTGCGTATGTATGTGTGGGCGGAGCTATCAATACAGGGGTGGGACCCATTTGGGTTAGGGGCGTGTTTGTTTTGGTGATTTTTTATGTCAACATTGGCTTTCAAACAACTGAGACCCGACCTTTAAATGTAAACGTTTCTGAAAAAGTTTCTTTAAAAAATGTCCTATTCATATCTGTTTTTTTATTCATTTAGTGAGCAATGAGTAATATGTATAAATCAATACACTTCAGTCATAATTTGATTCGTTTCACTATACTGGCTTATCGATTCAGGATTTAGTTCGATTCTCAGAAGATTGTAAACAGAATTTGAATGAAGAAAAAAAAAATCTACAACTGAGGTTTGGTATTGTAAACAAAATGTACATCATGTTCACCATATCCTAAAAATAAATAAATAATTAAATCGATAAATTCTCTCAAAAAAAAAAAAAAAGTCTCTAACCTGGGGAAAATGATCGATTGAAACATGATGAGCTCTGTAGCAGCACCTGAGGTATCATTTCGAGCAGAAATGGAGCTCTAAAGTCGAATAAAATGCCTCGAACCTCAGGCTCTGGACATCACAGCAGTGTAGAACTGGGGTCATTTGAAACGCTATACTGTAGAAAAGCTCTTTTTAACTGATCAAATGTAGTTGTGTTACTGTATAATTTATTACGCATGTCAGTCACAATTTGAACCATTGTGCACGTTATATATATTATTGGCTGCACAGAATAGGACCTCTGGTGTTCAAACTGGGCAACTGTATTAGGTACTTAATTAATTAATAGGCTAATTGTCATGATGTGAAGTTTTTGCAATGTGATGCATCACCTCACAAACGTATCGTTACAACCCTACATTATTCCTATATCCCAATCGTACCATATAACTATTCCTGCTTTACATTTTTGAGAAATCTATATTCACACACAGCTTTTGCTTTAAAAATTCATGCAATTATGCTTATTATGCCTTCCATTTAAGCACAGCAACAAAGCGCTAGTGTCAAAATGTGGATTACCACTCATCTATTCATTCTGTACATCGCTTATCCTACTGGGATGTGGGGAACCTGGAGCCTATCCCTGGAGGCAGGGTAGACCCTGAAAAGGATGCCAATCTGTTGCAGGGAACGTGGATTACATTTTACTTTATTACCTTTACAAGAAGGGGAATTAGAGTTTAATGGTTTATGTGTAGCAGCTGGAGAACGGCTTAAGTGTAAATGCAAATTAATGTTGTCTATTTATTTCACTCATTATGAACCATATCCTGTACATAGCAGTGGTAAGATCTTTGCATTTGGCTTTAGGTACACTAGCTTAATTGTGTTAAATCTTGTGTTAAGGTGCTCACTGAGACCATTGCAAGAATTTGGTGGAATAGCCATAGATATGTGCAGTGCTCCAGTGTTTTCTGGAGAATAAAAGTAACTCCCTGCCTTGGGTTGGGTCAGCGAGTCCCATTTGGATAAGACTGCACAGTAAGTATGACATTCCTTCATGCAACATTAACCTCCCAGTGAATTGCACGAGCAATTAGGTATTAAATACTGCTCCCATGATTTGACTGAAGCATGTTTTGCGTGTTGGTGACTTCCACCGAAGAAAGTTTAATCAGCATATAAGCAGTTTAAATCATTATGATTTAATGTTATATTTCTCAGCTGATTTTCTTTAAGCTATAGATAGTCTTTTTATGTTCTGCTGCAAGCAGGGTAGTGGCAGTATATTGGCTTTGGACGTATGTACCTAGTGTGCAATCCTATTTCTTTATTTGTGACACATAAAAGCCATGAATATATATTCTAATTTATTCAGTTGTCAAGCAACATGCGTTAGTTGATATTGTCGTGCAGGCGTTAGTGGTGCAGAATATTATTTACATTGGTTAGCTGTATATATTTATAGCAGTTTATAACAGAAATAGACAGTCGATGCACTCATCCATCAGTTAGTGACTCTGCTAGGACAGACAAATGTGATATGGATCAGATCATCCAGACCAAGCCTCTGAGGCAAAGATGAGCCTATTAACATACCGGCAGCACAAAGAGCTTGTGAGAAGGAATCAATGGCTTCATAAATCTCCAAGTCAAAAAGGTGGCTCTACCTAATAAAATATAAAGCAGCCATAACAGCATTTAATTCTTAAAACATTTTATAGCCTGGCTAACAAGCCTTAGGGAAATTTGTCATCAAAGTTAATTAACGAATGCATACTCATATACGATGAGAGGTGTCCATATAGGCTTCAAAAGTAAGACCTTATTATGCAAGTGAACACAACATAGTCTGTTTTTTTTTTCCATTTATTTATTTATTTATTTATTTATTTATTTATTTATTTCATCTTCTACCGCTTATCCGAACTACCTCGGGTCACGGGGAGCCTGTGCCTGTCATCTCAGGCGTCATCGGGCATCAAGGCAGGATACACCCTGGACGGAGTGCCAACCCATCGCAGGGCACACACACACACTCTCATTCACTCACGCACTCACACACTACGGACAATTTTTCCAGAGATGCCAATCAACCTACCATGCATGTCTTTGGACCGGGGAGGAAACCGGAGTACCCGGAGGAAACCCCCGAGACACAGGGAGAACATGCAAACTCCACACACACAAGGTGGAGGCGGGAATCGAACCCCGACCCTGGAGGTGTGAGGCAAACGTGCTTACCACTAAGCCACCGTGCCCCCGTATTTATTTATTTATTTATTTATTTATTTTAATTCATGAAGATCTGGCATGGCTGGATGTCCCCAATTTAGCTCTTTTGCATCCTCCAGTTTCCTTCCACCTCCAAAATATATCTATGTATTTGGGTTGTCTATGTAAAATAGCCCCCAAATGTGACCCAAATTATCTGTTATCTGTTCTTATTAGCTAGACCCTCAGCGTAGTGGCATAGGAGTTCCTATTTGTGTAGACACTGGAGAAATCAAAGAAATAGGCTGGTAATTTTATTGAGCACTCCAAAGAATGAGAAGCAATTTAATTTCTATTAGCTAAAAACACTTTAACAACAATAAGCTTTGTATTAACAACGAAGCCCAGCTGACAAGAGACATTCTGTCTAAAAAGTTCTGTGCTGTTCTTTTGCCCAAAAGTTTCTGGCTTCTGCATTTTAACCAAGGAAGTAAAAAATACTACAGCACCAACATTATGATGACTGCATTCAGAAAGTACTCAAAACCTTTTCAACATTTACACATGTACACTTTAAATTCTTTTTTTTTTTCTAATCAATCTGCAATACACTATAATGACAAAGAAATTTTAAAGGGTTATTTTATTTATTACGTTGGCTTTGTAAAAGCCAACATTCTGTTTTCCTATTTAAGCTTAGACAAATATATATAAATAGTAACTCCTCCTAGGGCTTTCGAGCCACATGAACCAAATTCGGATATGTTGTAGAACCTGGTCTGAAGTTTGTTGCTATTACTTTTCTAAGCGATCCGAGTACCGGTACTTCCGGTACCGGGTCTCAAATTGGCCTTTTTTCCCATAGACTCCCATTGTAAACTTTGGAGGTTTATAACTCGGCAAGCCTTCGAACTATCTACACCAAACTCGGCCAGCTCCTTTAGGGTGATACTCTGAACAAAGGTTTAAATTGGTGTACAGACTGGCCTTTCAGTTGTGCCGCAGCTCCGCCCACAAAATATGCAAAATCAAAAAACTTTTTACAACATGGACATGTGACATATCAAAACACTCAGAACAATGAGGGGAACTTCCTCATGTGTATTCTAATGACGTTCCTTGACGTCACGTGATGTCACGTGAAAATAAATAAATTGCACAACATGGGCGTGTGATATATTAAAACACTCAACACAATGAGGGGAACTGCCTCACGTGTATTCTGCTCATGTTACGTCATGTGATGTCACGTGAAAATCAAAAATTAGCACAACATGGACAAGTGACATCAAAACAATCAGCCCAATGTGGGGAACTACCTCAGGAGTATTTGGACGATGTCACATGCTTGTCTCCACTTACCTCCAAATGTTTTCTGTCCACTTGCCTCCAAAAGCAACACTAACTCTTATGTCCACTTGCCTCCAAAAAGCACCATCCATTGCGAATACTTGCATCGTCAAAGCCAACATCAAAGTTTGTTGCGACAAACTTTACAAATCTAGATTAAATTTCAATTTAATGTTAGATAACAGTACACAAGTATTAAGACACTTTGATATACTGTTTGAAACTGAGTTCATAGTTTTTACAGTTCAGATGTTTCCCAGTTCCATTCAACATCTTTGATGTTTCAACAGCTTGATCAAAGTTATAATCTGATAAATTCAGGTAAATGAGATGATTTAAAAAACATACATCTGTCTAAATAGAGATTCACAGCTGGTGAAAATATAAGCCATAAGGTTAAAGCAAATGCCAGTAGACAGGATTGTGTTAGGCACAGCTCTGAGGAATAGACACAGCGGCCTTGATCATGTTAAAATCGAAAAGGTTCAGTAACAAAGAAAGCTTTCTTAGAGCTGTCCATTTGGCCCAATTGAAAGAACTGTATTTTCCAGAAGGGGAACTCTCTCTGAGTTCTATCAATCAGAATGAAAGTTAATGGGTTAGGTTTACTCCTTAATAAAGAGCTCATGACTGCTCATTTGGAGTTTTGATAATGTGCACTATGAAAATGATTCTCTATTTCTATTTTCTCTATTAGCATTTGCTAAACGTTAGACCTGAAGAAAACAAATCAGTGCTCATCACATAATTCCATTCCTTTGTTAAAGCATGTTGGTGGAAGCTTTTTATTACGAGGGTTTAAAAAAAAATTTTTTTTCTCGTTTTAGGGTGCCCATTGTTAGCATTGAATTTTTTTGTCATGTCACACTCTAGAACGGTTGGTAATGGCTCATTCTGTATGGAAGCAGACAATCAGGGATATAAGAATTTATATGCACCATTATGGCTGGACAGCATGGTGCAGATATTGCTAACGCTTTGTCTGTATGCCTTTCCTCTGATATCTCAAACAAGGGTTTGCCAAGACAGAGTCCACCTTTTAGTCATGGTGCCCTAATGGTCAGCCCGAGTCAGGTTCTTGGACCTGATGTCTTTCTTGGTTGGCACACCTTGGGACATTTATGCCCAGAAAGAACTCCAGAGGTTGATCTATGTCCCTTGGTCAAAGGTTTGGAAAGTTTGGGTCTGTCCCCTGAGGGTATCTACAACACTGTATCTACTGTATCTACAACATAAAAGAATCCCTGTGTTAGTTCATCTAATGTTAAATCAGTTCTCAGGGGTTGTTTGAAAGTGTACTAAAAATGTGATAAAACACCGCAGGATTTGACTCATCCATGGGAAATGCAAAAATTGCATACATGAAAGTGCCCTTTAGACACATTTTAATATGATGAAGGAATTAAGCAAGATGAAAACACCATTTTGCCATATATCATTATTCACACCACACCCAATGATATCATCATCTCTGACAGAAAAAAAACGGTTTTATAGCGGTCCATGTCACCATATCAATAACCATACCTTCATTACTCTAGTTCCACTTATTCTATAACATACATCAAAATGAGAGATGTTAGTGATTTCTTATGTAAATGAAATTGTCTAAGGCAGTTTTCTCAAGGACAAGTCACAAGCTACAGCATGACTTCATTAATGTCACCTGACTTTAAGGCAACATACATGTACTAGGGATGTTTGAGGGTTGGGCTGTCACAGAGACAAGCTTTTGGAGCGTGCATTGCTGTTTATCATTTTTTTAATACATTCCTGCAATGCATTATTGTAAAGGTGTTATTTTTATATGTATTTGGGCCTTGTGTGTAAAAGTGATATGAGTATTCTTGTGGGGTAAGTTACACATTTTCAGCTTTATGCTATGCAACTGCTTGAGGCAATTTTTGGCATTTCCACTGAACCAAACAATTTAGTAGCACCACATTGTATTAGTTTACTACCCCACGGTCACCTCCTTTAACCATAGCTCAAACAAATAATAAGAAAATACCTTTTTTCATTCTCTGTCGTGAAAAATTTAAAATTGGCCAAAGTCATAGGTCAGAAAGAGACACATCACATTCATCTCTTTGAGTCAAACTCAATCCTGTTTATGTAAACTGTATTAAGACATATTTCTCTTAGAAATATGCAAACTTGTAATTTTTCAGGTACGATTATCATCAATTATCATATTCATTCATTCATTCATCTTCTACCGCTTATCCGAACTACCTCGGGTCACGGGGAGCCTGTGCCTATCTCAGGCGTCATCGGGCATCAAGGCAGGATACACCCTGGACGGAGTGCCAACCCATCGCAGGGCACACACACACACACTCTCATTCACTCACACACTCACACACTACGGACAATTTTCCAGAGATGCCAATCAACCTACTATGCATGTCTTTGGACCGGGGGAGGAAACCGGAGTACCCGGAGGAAACCCCCGAGGCACGGGGAGAACATGCAAACTCCACACACACAAGGCAGAGGCGGGAATCGAACCCCCAACCCTGGTGGTGTGAGGCGAACGTGCTAACCACTAAGCCACCGTGCCCCCACTCAATTATCATATTGATATGGATATATTCTTTGGCATTAAATCCTCACACTACACAGTTTAACCAACCCCACTGTTATGTTTTGCGTATGAATGTACTGTGTTAAAAATGAAAGAAGAAGAAGAAGAAGAAGAAGAAGAAGAAGAAGAAGACAAAATGTAATTTCATTATAAACACTCTGTGTTTATTGCATCTTGTATCCCCAAACACTGTGACTATTTTTTATGAATTCAAACCGAATGAAATGGAACTCATTGTTAGACTGCTTTGCTGAGAACATGGGATTAGTCATTTCACTAAAACCTTGCAGGCTGTTGTGTAGATTGTTGCTTATGAACTGTTGAACCATCAAAGTACAGATGGTGGGATAGTTTTGTAGGAGTTCATGTATCTTCTCTACAAACTTCACCGGGCCTCCAGAAGGAAAGACTATGGAGCTTGGTTTTGTGAGCTGATTTAGAAAGAACATTCATACAAATTAAATCTTAGATATTTCTTAGTTTAGCATGTTTTCAAATATCGTCGCTCTCAGACGGAATCCTCGTATCTCCAAAACCGTTACTTTTCAGGAAATTAAAAAAACGCCGTACCTTATCTGCAGTGCACAGGGTTTAGTCCGCGTTACAGTGGATTGTCTTGCGCTAAATTCCTGTCCTCAGACGAGCACCAGAACTAGCGGGGGTCAAGATTTTTTTTTTCTTTGAGCCCAGTGTTTTGAAGACATTTACCTCAGAAGACGTGTTGATTCGTTGCGACTCTTCTTGAGGAGAAATATGCCGCGAAGCTCTCCCGCGGAGTGAGGAAGAGGTGGACAGTTGAAGTGTCCAATGGAGTTATGAGATTTGTGCTCAAGCTATTTTCAAGACTTTAGATTGGTTAATAACTTGTAAAAATAACAGACCCACGTGGGGACTGACCAATAGCATCGATATGTGAAAAAATATGAAATTGACCAAATTTGGACATACGAGGTTTCCGCCCGACAGCGACAGCGATATGCAGTGTTTGTTTGAATCACCCCATGCATTTGCGCCTTCGGTGTAGTGAGCAGAACGACCATACATACTGTAGCCCTTTGACTTCTAAATGACCTCCTGCATGGTTGGTTTGCACTGAGTTTTAAATGAGGTTTTGCATTGAACTTTTTAATTATTTATATAGCTCTGACTTGATGTTTTTCTTGCTTTATTGCCTTCTGTGATTTCTACTTGTGTTTGCTTTAGATTAGTTTATCTACTAATCTAAAGTTACTGATCGATGAATGAAAGAGTTTTACATTTATTTCTTTTTTGTGCTTTTGGGATTTTAAATGAACAAACCTAAAGCATTCATTTCATTGTGCAATCATTCTTCAGGACTATTTTTCAATTACAATTATAATAATAACTCTATCCAATTAAACACAAATAAACCTTTCTGATACATTTCATTGAGTGTGGCCTAAAATGGCTCTAACACACAGAGATCGCGTTGTTGTTTACCTCTGAGACAGACATGCGAATGTCGAGTGCTGTTGTTAGTGGATGGTTTATGTGCAATGGCTGTTTTTAACAATGAGACCTTCATGCCAGTTGATAAAGTGGGAGCAATTGATGACAAAGTGAGATTATTTGTGCTGACCTTGGCTCAGTGTACCATTAGTCTGGTCAAATTAAGAACTGATGAAGCACCAGTGCCTCAGTGTGGTTGGCCACTGGCCAAGGGATGCATATTGTAAATAACTATAAACACAGTTTATTGATCCTGTCAAAAAAAATCATACTATTGTAGTCATAAGGCTGATTGTTTGACAGATAGGGAACATCAGTCATGTGTGTGTGTGTGTGTGTGTGTGTGTGTGTACGTACTTTTTTGTGTACTGTATATACCTCCTCTTTTCTGTCTTTTATCTGTCCTTGGCTGGACTTGTCATCTATTTAAAGGCAAAGATGAGAGCATGTAGGTCTGATCTGTATAAAACATGATTAAATGATTCAGTGTGCAAAGGCAGCGTATGCCCACATAGTTCTTTGAATCAGTAACAGAGCTTTCAAGCTGATTTTGAGTAGAAAACAAAGTCATACAAATCGTAATGGGCTGTGGGATTCAAGTAACCAAAGGGACACCGTTAATGATCCGTTTCTGTGTATGCAGCCTTTTGACGGCCTGCTCTGTGAGAAATCAACACTGATGCAAATCCATTGTCATGTCCTACTGTCTGCTCTTTCGTTTTTGAGCCCCTGATACATATAGCTAAGGAAATTAAAGTAATACATTGGTTGACATTTTTTGGGAACTAACCAAGCTTTTCATTACTTATAATAAGATTCAACATTGTGCATGATTTAGAAATGGTAGAGAGAAGTCTGGAGTTTTGTTGATTAATACAGTAACATTAACACAGAAGCATGTTAATAACTGCATTTGCTAATGTCTCCTGATAAATCTGTAGTGCTTCTTAACCCACACTCACTGCAATATACACAGAGCACAGTGCAATTTACCTTAAGTCATTTACATCATTAAATCTAGAGGGGAAAATAAATCCTTGCCATTTGCCAATAATTTCTTGGCTCAACCAATGCTTCTACCTGCAAGACATAATGCTGATTAAGGCTTGATTGCAGACAAGGACTGTTATGCATTATTAATGAAGTCGAGATAATTGTCAAATTTTATGACATGGCGAAAGGGGGAAATTGGTTCCATGGTCAGCTTGAGGAATGATGAGAATTTGTCCTGCACCAATGACACTGATAGCCTGGCATTAGTCACGGCACTCCCATTGCCACCGCTACCCGTGAAAGAGCTAATGATAGTCATTTTATAGCATGACCATGCGTTGGAATGCATTTACGGGAGAATAAAATTTTGACCCTTTTCTTCACATCTTAATTTAAAGAATAAAAGTAAATTCTTCACATTTAACAAACAAGAGCCAGCAAAACATCATAACAGCTAATTTTGAAATTGCTTAGCATAACTATAGCATAAAACATTGTTTTTTTTTTCTCTCTGGAAGCTGAGAACACGTGTTTTTACTGGAACACGGGTTTCTAGAATGATGTTGGAAATAAATGACTGGTTTCTGCATTAGAAATTCCACCTGTGTTGACCTACCAGAGGATTATGTATGCGTCTGCCCCAAGGGATTCGCTGGTGAGTGCTGATGCAATCAGTGTCTGATTATTCCAATTTTCTTGTTACATAATGTTCATCTAAACTGCTTATTGGGGTACCAAGGTCCATGCATACCAATGAAAAATGACCTAATGCACACTACTAAATTTAAAGTGGGGAGAAACAGTGTACTAGTAATCACATAACTGCATTATAAATGGAAACTCACAAATCAAATAATTAAATCCAGGGCAAAGTTCACATTTTCAGAGTTTGGCCATGTTTGTTTTCATTACCATGTTTTCTGAAACCATTCAATTACTTTTACACACATGTTCAATAATGACATGGGCATCTGCTGTTTTTGTACATTTCTTGCTACAAGTTTCAGTATGTTTTGAAGCTAAAATGGTGGCTACCTCGGGTCACGGGGAGCCTGTGCCTATCTCAGGCGTCATCGGGCATCAAGGCAGGATACACCCTGGACGGAGTGCCAACCCATCGCAGGGCACACACACACACTCATTCACTCACACAATCACACACTACGGACAATTTTCCAGAGATGCCAATCAACCTACCATGCATGTCTTTGGACCGGGGGAGGAAACCGGAGTACCCCTGAGGCACGGGGAGAACATGCAAACTCCACACACACAAGGCGGAGGCGGGAATTGAACCCCCAACCCTGGAGGTGTGAGGCGAATGTGCTAACCACTAAGCCACCGTGCCCCCCATTCCCACTAATTTTCATTGGAAAATCTCTGCTTAAATGTTACCCTTTCATCAGTTGGACAAGAAATAACTGCATTTTCATGAAAAACGTCATTGGGGTTGTGGTTGTTGAGTCTAAATAAGAAGAAGAAGAAGAAAAATATGAATAAAAATAAATAAATGATTATATGCAATTAAAGTTTAAAATTAATTTAAAAAATATTGGGGTCAACAGTCCAGAGTAATGGAGAGAGTGGGAAAGAGGTAAAGAAGCGAGTGCAGGCAGGTTGGAATGGGTGGAGAAAGCGGCCATGCTGTATGGTTTAGAGACAGTGTCACTGAAGAAGAGACAGGAGTCAGAGCTAGAGGTAGCCGAGCTGAAGATGTTGAGGTTCTCTTTGGGAGTGACAAGATTGGACAGGATTAGGAACGAGTACATCAGAGGGACAGCTCATGTTGGACGTTTGGGGGACAAAGTTAGGGAGGTCAGATTAAGATGGTTTGGACATGTTCAGAGGAGGGAGAGTGAGTATATTGGTAGGAGAATGTTGGACATGGAGCTGCTAGGCAGGAGGCAAAGAGGAAGGCCAAAGAGGAGGTATACAGTATGGATAAAGTAATGAGGATATGAAGCTAGTGGGTGCAAGTGTTGAGGATGCAGAAGATAGGGATAGGTGGAGAGAGATGATTCGCTGTGGCGACCCCTGAAGGGAAAAGCCGAAAGAAGAAGAGGAAAATATATCTATCCCTATCCCTAGCTTATCCACCTTAATGTTCGAAGTAAGTTAAGAGACACTTTTCTGTTTACCACTGTTCTAAAGATTTATAGTAGCCTTCCTGTCAGTTTAAACTACTCTGGCACTTCTCTTCTGACTTCTTAAACACAAGTCAACACAAGTCAAATAAGCATGTTGTAAGCAACCTAGTTGTCCTGGTTAACACTTATGCCTTTTGAGACAATGTTCCATCTACAGATGAGGCAAAATCTTAACATTTTGAAGGCTGCAAATCTTCCTCTATCTGTCAGGAAGCGAATACAGTAACTGTTAGCATGCCATACCTACAGTAAAACATGACAGTGACAGTGTGATGGCAATGGGGACCTGAGTTACTTGCTATCCTATGACTGAAGCAAGCATAAATTCCACAGAATTATTAGTACCAGAATGTTCTTAAAGATAATGTTGGCCCAACTGTTTGTGACCTGAAGCAGGAGTGTTATAGGGTGATGCAACAGGACGATTATCCCAAACAAACAAGCATTTCAACTTCTAAAGTGTTTTAGCAATTCCATGTCGGAAAAAGTCAAGTATTTGAGTGGCCTAGTAAAAGTCCTGCGTGATAATTTGACAGAATTTGAAAAGAGCTTTTCATTTTAAAAGACATGCAAATCTGTCAGAATTAAAGCAGTTCTACAATGAAGAGTGGGTCAAGATTCCTCCTTAGAGATGCGCAAGGCTCACATCAAATTATAGGAAGCATTTAGCTGCAGTAATTGCTGCTAAGCATGGTGTAGATATTTGATTTTAATTATGTTAAATAATCAGGCTCTTTAATGCTGTTTGCATTAATGCATTAAAATGCTCAAGTATACTGTAAGTAGTACGCTATTTGGCCAAATGTGGACACCAGACCATCCAATAGTATTAACATTAACATTGATTTTGTTCCCCTTTTGCTGTTATAATAACCTCGACACTTCTGGGAAGACTTAACAATAAATTTTGGAACATGGCTTTGGGGATTTGTGCACATACAGCCATAAGTGCTTAATTGTGATCAGACACTATGAGAAGGCCTGATGTGGAGTCAACTGTTTTCCACACATGGAAGTGAAGATCAGGTGTGCATGTAATTTGGCTGTGAAGAAAATGTTCAGGCATGTATAACAGCCAACATACGGTTGAGGACAAAAGACTGCATAAACCTAGCATAAAGTTATTCAAATACAGTTTCACAATAAAACATATTTCATGTTATTTCAGTCAATCTCTTGGCATAGCCTTCCACGAGCTTTTACAATACTCTGCTGAAATTATTGCCCTTTCTATTTGACAGAACTAGTCAGTGTTGTATAAAGTACTCGAAAGCAATACTTGAGTAAAAGTACAAGTATCGTACCAGAAAAAGACTTTGGTAGACGTGAAAGTTACCTTTTAGAATATTACTCAAGTAAAAGTCTTAAAGTATCTGATATTTACTGTACTTAAGTATAAAAAGTCATTTTCTGATATTTATTGTACTTAAGTATTTGAAGTAAAAGCAAAAAGTAAAATTTCAGTGATTTTCAGTAGGCATAAGAGCAGGGGCGGTTCTAGGGTTTCATCTTTAGGGGGTTTTAGCCCTCAGTGAGAATTTAAAACAAGAAGAGTTTTATATTATATATTATATGACTACATAGTAAGACAAAAGTTATGGTATTATTTAAAATGGCAAAAGTGGACACCAAAATTTTATGCATGATGTAATGATGCCGGTCTTGAATCAGATCAGTTCATGTATCTGTGCATTCTCTACAAACAGTGTGTCCAATAAATGCAGTCATTAATAAAAATATTTACAAGACAAAGACCAAATCAATAAATGTTAGTATTGAATGGATTGTTGGCATTAATATTTTGTTAAATCTGGTAATAAGAATAGTGAAATTTCACTGCTTTTGGTTGCCGTATTTGCGGTTTTCCACCAATTAACATTATAGATAAACGTCTCCAGCTCTTCCTGAGCTTCTCCGTAGAGCGTGCGGAGCGTAATGCAATCTAGGAGCAGTGATTCGCCAAACCTCCCTTATTGCAGTCGCACACATTTCTTCTGATTTTATTTTGTAGTAACGAGTAACGAAGACGCTTAGTGGAAATATAACGGAGTAGAAGTAGACATTTTATCTAGGAAATGTAGTGGAGTAAAAGTGAAAGTTGACATAAATTTAAATAGCAAAGTAAAGTACAGATACGTGACATTTCTACTTAAGTACAGTAACGAAGTATTTGTACTCCGTTACATTACAACACTGGAACTAGTGTAGCTTACTGTATGTTTGTGGACCTTGCTGTACAGTCATGCTTTTTCAGTTCAGTACACATATGGTCTATGAGATACAAGGCAGTGCTTTGCGTTGATCACTACAGGAATTTTTGAGGTATGTGTAGGACCGGTGTCCTACTGAAAAACCCTGTTGAGACCAATTTTAAACTTTCTGCCTGACATCTTGCTCTAGTATTTCTAATGCTTCCTCATAATGATTCTATCTTCTGAAGATCACCAGTAACTTTTCCAGTAAAAACACCCCCACATCACGATTCTGCCATTTCAAGCTTCAAAGTTGTTGGCGTTCTTCCAATAATAGTATGGTATATTTTATTATTCTGTCCTATACTGTTCTTTTTCTTCATGTGCTACTAATCAATTTTGCTGGACTTACTTTAGCTGTATTTATTTACATTAAATTTCCTAAAACTCTTCAAGTTGAAAGTTTTAAGTTGCATATAAAAGCTCCAGGGATGCTGTTTGGCTTTGGGTTCCATTCCTCCTGACAAGATCTTGTTTCAAGTTAACTTATTCCTTTTAAGATGTGAAGGGCTTGTTTGCTCATGATGGGTCTAAATCTAGGTCTAATTTTCTGTAAAGCTTCTTTGTGAAATTGTCTGTTGTTTAAAACAATGGAACTCAAAGTGGATATCACCAAGGGTATGGGATGCATAGCACAGTGGGGATGTGATTTTTCTATTAATATATACTAATAATATTACTTATAAAGTTGACTAAAGCTAAGATTTCACTTTAAATATCAGTAAGTATAAATAAGTTTTTGCTTATTTGAACTTGTCTGTTTCTTTCAGAGAAGAAAGATGTAACTGAATGCACATCGCTGAGTGAAGCGTGTCAAAATAATGCCACTTGCTATATAGAGAATGGAGACTTTCATTGCAGATGCCCACCAGGTAAATAAGGGTCCTTTGTATTCATTAACTGAGGAATAGAGCAAAAACTTTTCAGCTTAAGTGTATCAAAACCAGGGTTGCAAAATTCCAGGAATTTTCAAGGCTGGAAACTTTCCATGGGAATTAACGGGAATATATGGAAATAAACTGGGAATTTAAAAAAGAAAATGCAGAGTTGTCTATAACAAGGAACATAAATGTACTTAAAAAAAAATCTTAAGCGCATAATTTTGTTTAAAACAAACAAGATTTTATGCAATTTAAGTTGAATTTGTACCCTGTATTCCTCGGTCACTTGCACACAGCACACTTCTTACTGGAGGGCCATCGAGGCCAAACCCCCTGCATGTACTTGCATTCTTCCATAACATGCACAGTAACACTTTATTTTAGGGTCATTTAACTAGATGCTTATTAGCATGAATATTAATAGAATATTGGCTATTTATTAGTACTTATTAAGCACATATTAATGCCTTATTCTGCATGACCTTATTCTACATTCTTAATTGTACCCAATACCTAAACTTAATAACTACCTTACTAACTCTTAATAAGCAGTAAATTATTAGTGTTACACATACACAGATAATTTGATGACCCTCCCCCACACACTCGCTCCCCCGAAATAAAAAATGCTCTATAAAATAATGTTTATTACAATTATTAAGTTTATGTTTATTACAAGCATAATACTGTTTATTATGCTTTTGTGTTACTCAATGAAATAATCAATTAAAGTTCTACTTACAATTAAATCAGTCAAGACGTCATTTTTAAAATTTGTATTACCTTGCATGCATGTCTGCTTTTGACCAAACAAAATGTTTATTTATGTTTGTATATGATATAGTTTATATAAATTCCCATAAATTCCCGTAAATTTCCATAAATTCCCGTAAAGTTTCCAATTTTGAATATTTCCAAAATTCCCTAGATTAAGATCCCGTGGAACGTTTCCGGAAATTTAAATCTGCCCCTTTGCAACCCTAATCAAAACTGATACCAGAAGTTCCCAATGACTAAAATGTTTTCTGATTTATTAAAGAACGACACATGACACTCATCACTCACTTATACTTAATGATGTGTGTATGTTCTCAAGTTCACGTTATCACATAAAATCGTTAGTTCCGGTCCACTAATTTGATTGGTTGATTTGTGTTAAAAGAGCCTTTATATTTCCTGTAACAAACACTGGCTTTGTACAGTGTGTATCACTCTGCTTAGATTGGTTCACCACATCGAATCCCACTTTCTAGTTTGAACCAGTTACTGCATTAGCGTTAGTGACATCATCAGAAGATGAAAATACAGTTCATGAGTATTACTTTTAAACGAATGATCATTACTAATGAAAGTTCATCAGGTTAAGGTAAAAAAGATGAAGAAACACCACTTTTGGCAGAAGGCCAATTATGTTAACTGGAACAGACTGTACTGTATATATAATTATAGTGCGCTAGCTACTAACTTCTTTCGTAAATAATATTTGCTCTGCTAGTATAAACGGATCCTGACGAAACCATGCTCACTTCATGTGCTATAAAGGATCTATTTCCACTAGCTGAACATAAATGAACAAAACATTTATCCATATTATGTAAGAAATGTCATTTACATTTATAGAACTGTTGTATAAAAGTAATATCGAACTTGCAGGTTATACTGAATGTCAGCATGCTGTGATTACCTATGGCACTATGGTCCTGCAATCTTGTAGCTAAAGCAGAATCAAAGCTGTGCTGGTATTCGGTATAACATGATGAGTATGAGTGTAATATTGCTTAAATCTAGTAGATATAAACATGAAGTTTTTCACTAGTCTTTAAGTTAGTAGAACACAAATAAAACCATCTTGTCATGTTACTGAGAAACTGTAAAGCACAAAATCCTCTGTCGTGTAGGTTTTCCTGTTGCAGAAAACTTGATAAACTTTCGAAGTTCACGATGTTTGTCGTTGCTTGCTTCTATTTATATAGCTAGCAATTGTATTTCCAATACCAGCTTCTTTTATTTACTCTTTTGTAGTTAATAAGACAAAAAATAAACTGCTTATATTACAGAGAAACCAGAGTGCAAAGTCCAGAAGAATCTCTCATGGCAGAAAAAACTTGTGACTCTTCCAATCCGCTGACACTGGAGACTAATGTCATAATTGCTAAATAAATAGCAATGTTTAAACATAAATATATGTTTTACTTTGTTAAACTCAACACCTTCCCATCACACCTACTGTATATACTGTATGTGTTCTTCCCAAACTGTTGTCACAAAGCTGAAAGTACAATGACTTTGTGGAGTAGCCATGTAGCCCCATGAGGACTTGGTGTGTTAAGGTTGGAGTAGAAAAACTGCAGTGTCCTGCACAAGCCTTGACCTCAACCCCAACAAACACTTCTGGGATGAACTGGAACACCAAATTCACTTCAGATCTGTGCCTGACTACTGTACATTAATGCTCTTATGTATGAATGATCACAAATCTCCAAAGCCACACTCTATACTGTACACTATAGGAAAGACTTCCCTGAAGATTGGAGGTTATTCTAAAAGTAGAGTGATTGAAAATGACCGGAATGTTATGAGTTCAAATCCCAAAGTCACCCATCTTCCCTGCTGTGCCGACGAGCAAGATCCTTAAACCCTCAACTGCTCAGCTGTATCCTGTCGTTTGCTTCGGATTAAAGAAAATATTAGAAATTAGAATGAGCATATTAAAATAAACATAGCTGTGCTGTTATAAAAATTTAAACAATGTTGTGGAAGTTCCGAGGTTAGAGAGATTTAAAGAATAAAGTATAACACTGGTAGACACGAGCAAGAGTAAAAAGGTTACACAATTTATTGTGCTCAGCTGCGCAGCAGGACCCAACACTCCACATGTAGCATGAGGGATGAAGGGCCGAGATCATTGATTACATCAAGGTTTTATAGACCGAACTCAAGAAAACCAAAGATATGTAAAAGCAAAACATCATCAATCATTGGTTCAAAATTACCTCATGCATCTCCTGACCAAGCTAATCTGACCAGGCCAAGGTCTTCTAGAGGACTTATTGGACATTGTTTATGGACAACTCGTTCCCAGTCCCTTGTCATAATCTTAACAAAACCTACTGATGACGATGTCAGTCTCTGGTCATGACGCACACAGGGTACAAGCATAGAAGGACAAAGCCTTATGAACATCTTAAGATTAGAAATTTCCACCACAACAACACCTTCTGAGCAATCAGAATCAAGAACCGAACAGTGTTGTATAAGCTAAATGATGGAATTCTATTAGTTGGGGTTACTTAGAAACTTTGATTTAGCTGCCATTGATATTCATTACATCTGTAATTCTTTAAAATACTGTTTTTTCGACCATAGCATTTGTAGCCATTCACCGTTCTCACTTATTCGCTGTTAATCCAATTTGTTTATACCACAGAGAACCAACAGACCTATACTGAAGTTAAAACCTCATTTGAGGAACACAGCAGAGTGTAACAGAGAATTATTTGCTTAAAAATAAATGTACTATTGCACCCTGGACATTTCCCTTGCACAGCAATTTAATAGTCTTGTGCCTCATTCATCAGTTTGATTATGCTTTTGGCTCAATGTAGGTAAATGCATAAAGTATCAGTAATGGCATGTGTCCAACAGCTGAGGATACAAAAAGTGATGGGAAAGCTATAGAAATTGCAAGCTTAAAAAAGCAAACATCACCTGTAGATGCTAATGTGACTCAAATGGGTGAAAGCTTTTAGTTTCTGGTTTGCATTCAGATTTATAAAGATAAATACCACCCACAGTCCGTCATTATTTATTAGCATTTTTAAAGCAGTCTTCTTTTAAACCCGGTGCTTTGGCCCGGACTCACACAGGATACGGAGCAGGTGACACTCCACCGTGAAAGCACTTCAACATAGTAAGAAAACTGATGTCTTATCCATGTACTGCTTGAGAAATTCACCATGCGAACAACCGAGAGGCAGTTTGAAGTGTTTGTGTCTTCATGGCTGCATGGGGCAGCTGTGTGAAACTCCCATGAGGCACTATGTGAAAGGATCGTACTGCTGTGGATCAACGTGTGAATTTCCCCGAGGGTTTGCATGTGGAAGTGCATCTGCCATAAATATTTATTCTCACATTTTTCAGTCTGTAGTGACACATTGCCTGGTGTCTATATGCTCATGTGAAGTGCCCTTAATCTGATTGTCTGACAGGTTAACGGCAAATTACTAGAGCTTTGGACATGTTGTATGTCATTGCATTAACGCTACGTATAAAATGATCTAAACAGGAGCTGAATCTATTAGGATTCACATTATTAGGCATCTGCAATAATTTATTTTCTTTAAGGATTTAAGAATTATATAAAATTCGTTATGTTCTGGAGTATGTGTTTTAAATAGGACACACGGTGGTGTTTTTAAGCTGCTGTGAATCTCAGGTTATGTTCAGGTATTCACATTCAAAGGACGATCAAGACTTAATGTTTTTTTCTTTTCTTTAAGGGTTAACTGGGCAATTTTGTGAGATCAACATTGATGAGTGTGCCAATAAGCCCTGTGGAACAGTCAGCATCTGCAAAGATGGCATTTCTGCCTACCACTGTTTCTGCGCACCTGGATTTATTGGTACCTTAACAACTAGACAAGTTGGTTTATTCCAACTAATCTCACTCACTCACTCACTCACTCATTTTCTACCGCTTATCCGAGCTACCTCGGGTCACAGGGAGCCTGTGCCTATCTCAGGCGTCATTGGGCATCAAGGCAGGATACACCCTGGCCGGAGTGCCAACCCTTCGCAGGGCACACACACACTCTCATTCACTCACACACTCACACACTACGGACAATTTTCCAGAGATGCCAATCAACCTACCATGCATGTCTTTGGACTGGGGGAGGAAACCGGAGTACCCGGAGGAAACCCCCGAGGCACGGGGAGAACATGCAAACTCCACACACACAAGGCGGAGGCGGGAATCGAACCCCCAACCCTGGAGGTGTGAGGCGAACGTGCTAACCACTAAGCCATCATGCCCCCCATTCCCACTAATTCTTATTAAAAAATCTCTGCTTAAATGTTACCTTTTCATCAGTTGGACAAGAAATAACTGCATATTCATGAAAAACGTCATTGGGATTGTGGTTGTTGAGTTTAAACCGATTCTTTTTGCAAAATTACAGAAACTAAAACTAAAATAATACATTTGTACATTTAGAATGGCTAGACTCATCAATTAATAATAATAATTTATTTAGAGCTAATCCACAGTCAGCACTTATTCAATAAATTAAACCGTTCCTCCATTTCCTCCAGGCGTTAACTGTGAGATTGAAGTAAACGAGTGTCTAAGTCAGCCCTGTAAAAATGGAGCATCCTGCTTGGACAAGCTCGACTCCTTCAGCTGTGTCTGTCCAGACGGAGTCACGGGTTTGTTTACACCGTATGAATTCACATACATCTATAACTTGTTTTTTATTTCTTTACCTTTCACTTTAGACCTTTTAAAGACACAAAGTATAGAGATCACGTGTAGACAAATTGTTCGGTCACCCGTCATTCTCCTGTCTATTATTTTAGCTTCTTTTTTTACTGGCTATATTTCAGTACCACCTGCTCAAGGATGTGCATTTCGATTCGATTTTGTTCTGCAGTGCTAAAATCTTTTAAGTGTATTTTGAATTGCTTTTCTTTCATCTCTTGCTCTGTACTGTACAAGCTTTTAATATATAGATGTTAAATGTCAAGGCTCAGACTCTTGTGTTTTCTTCTCTGCATCTTCCTAAGGCATTTTATGTGAAACAGACATCGACGAATGCCTGTCATCTCCATGCCTGCACGAAGGCACATGTGTGGATCTGACTGATGGGTTTATATGCATTTGTCCTCCTGGATTCACCGGTATGTGTCATGCAATAAGGCATATCTACAGTACAGTACATATCTGCTAAATATGAATAGGTATAACACAGGTAATGGTATCAGCATATATTAAGCAGTGCAGGATATTAGAGTATATTTTTTGGAACAAACTTTATTTGTTAGGCAGTTTGTAGGAAATTGTCTGTAATTTCAATTGGCGTTAATTAAATCAACGTTCGTCTCTTGCGTTTCTTTGTTGAACAGCTAATATTTTGTATAAAAGGAGGATGGTAATGGCAATCATCCCATTTGTGTATTTGTGCCTCAGTTTATTTGTTCCCGCCGTCTGTTTCCCCTCTCAAAGGACCCGTGTGCGAGGTGGATATTGACAAGTGCAGCTCTTCTCCTTGCAAGAATGAAGCCACTTGCCGAGACCAGGCTGGTAATTACCGGTGCCAATGTGTAGATCTATTTAAAGGTAATAAGCACAGAATAGGGAAGGTAGGAAAGCAGTAGGCAAAAAAAAAAAAAAGCAAGGTTAATCAGCTCCAGAAAGCTTTTTTTCTTTGCCTGTCTGAACCCATCTGGATAGAGCTTCCACATCTTTGTTTTCTGAATACACAGAGGTTAAACAGGAAAAAAACAGTGCATCAAATTACAAAGGCCAATACTCTCTGATTTCAGCAAGCCCTTTTGTGTTGTGTTAAGTCCTAGGACTAAAAAAAAAAAAAACCCTAAACAAAACTCAAGGGCATGTTTGAAGAGGCAATGTACTGGATGTGCACTTTAAAAAATAATTGCTCAGGAAAAGGTAGGTCTTAAATATGCTTCATCATAAAGCCCCACTCATACTGATTGGTGTCGTTAGCCAGATTGATTGCAGGGGTCAGAGGAAAGTTCTTTTTGGCTTGTGTTCATATTTGTGGAATGAATCTATGTATCTTTAGCCCTAATTCTCAATGTAATATTGCTTTGAGCCATTAACTACATTCTATAAAGGCACATCTTTTTCTGTCTAACCTTCATGGATATTTTATGAGAAAAACTCCGGGTCCACCAGTGTGTGTGTGTGTGTGTGAGAGAGAGAGAGAGAGAGAGAGAGAGAGAGTGTGTGTGTTCATGTATGTGTGCGTATGTTTCATTATAACTGGACACACTGCACACTGACACATTGATTATTGGACCACATACCATGTTAATGACAGACATCCACATACTGAGCGATTATTCAGGTAAGTGTTCTTGTATGCGTTTTTAACCATGCGAACATGTAGCACATCGTTGCTTTCGTTTTTCTGTGCTTAACTTCTCGGCGTGTAACTATTTCTCCAATTTTCAAATGAATAGTTGGCATACCACCCACTTTTTCTTCTGTGCAGCTTTACAAGTAATTCAGAAGTGCACAGCAATTTGTATGACTGGAGACAGGGAACATTTCCTCTAAACTACTCAATAAAAATCATGACTATGTAATTAGAAATGCCATTTGTGCAGAGAAAACAGAAAAATAATCCTTGTGTTCGGTATCTTTGTGCTGTCTGATGTTAATGTTAATAGTGATGTTATAATAAATGAAAGTTTGATATAAGAGCATTCTTTCCATCTTTATGGCATACTTTCAAAATTATTAGCACTTGTATTAGATCTCACCTCTTAGCTTGCTACATCTGACAAGCCAACTGTGTGAACTATGAAATTCTTTGACAGGTGTAGACGATTTTGAAAATTTTGCCTCACACCTCCAAGGTTGGCGGTTCGATTCCCGCCTCCGCCTTGTGTGTGTGGAGTTTGCATGTTCTCCCCGTGCCTCGGGGGTTTCCTCCGGGTACTCCGGTTTCCTCCCCCGGTCCAAAGACATGCATGGTAGGTTGATTGGCATCTTTGGAAAAATTGTCCGTAGTGTGTGATTGCGTGAGTGAATGAGAGTGTGTGTGTGCCCTGCGATGGGTTGGCACTCCGTCCAGGGTGTATCCTGCCTTGATGCCCGATGACGCCAGAGATAGGCACAGGCTCCCCGTGACCCGAGGTAGTTCGGATAATCGGTAGAAAATGAATGAATGAAATGCTTCCTCTGTCATCTAGCAAGTATAATTCTGATAAGAAAGACTCAACAAACTTTTAAAGCAGTCAATCTTTCAGTTTTCAAGCATCGTTGCATTTTTTTCTGTACAAATGTGAAGTTGTACACCTATAAAACCCCTTTGCTGCTTTGAACACGTGTGAAAGAGATGGACCTGTCAGCTGTGTAGAAATATACACAAGTAGTTAAAAATATCATTCAGCACAATTATGTTCAAAATCTGGAGCAGTTAAGAATGTGCAGTATAATATATATACATAGTGCTCCACGGCACATTGAGGACAAGACAAAATAAATCCCCAAAATAACAGATTAAGAAAAAAATAAATAAAGATGCCCTCTATAATGTGTGTGTACATGAACTGCTCGTTCTCTCATCTTTAGAAACACTGATTAGTCTTTTACCATTTTCCGTTTTATAGTTATTAGATTTTTAGAACTGTTGCAGATTTTTATATTTTTAACTCGTTCGGTACTTTAACAAGAGCAAAGTCAGCCTTTATTAGACTTGGCTACTAGCCAAATAGTTTAATGCAGATTTTCATGTTGCTTTTCATTTTTTAAAGCCTTTTTTTTTTTTTTTTTTTTTTAGTTTTCCCTCAATCTTTTTAATACCGATCTCCAACCACAAGATTAGTAACTGCCTAAAATTTCCCCCTCCTTCCATTGACCTTGTGTGACACTTTACAAGTGTACCAAAACAATGGAGCTTCATATTGTAAAGTCCTAAATGCTAGTCTGAGGCACAGTTTCACACGCACAGTTACCGACGCCCAGCTATGTTTATTCTGTTTTTCTTAAAAGAAAAAAAAACGGATTTAGGGAAATTCGCTACACATATTGGCAATGACCTTCAATAATAGGGATAAAATGGCAGAAGTCCTACAAATGGAATTTAAAACCTGCATCATCAAATAAGTCATAGAACTCAGCAGGCGCATGCAAATATCTACTCCACCTGTAATATGGCAGCAAATCACTGTATAAATATTTGTTGGTGCTTGACATGGTAATGGTAACTGGAATTCTGGAATTATGTCATGAAAAGTGCTGAGTATAGGGAGAAGGTAGAAGACGTGCAGCAGCTCCATGGGCAGAAAATCACCTCAATAAAGCACAAGATCAGAGACTTTAGTCAGATTGGTACAGGACGGCAGGAAGGCAACATGGCAGTAAATCAAATACCCATGCCTTGTAACATTGGTGTGAAGAAAGCCAGCTTTGAACACAAAATAAGTTGAACCTTGAAGTGAATGGGCTGCAAGAAAGAAAAAAAGACCACAGCAGGTTTCACTCTTGTTAGCTCAGAACAAGAAAGTGAGCCAGCAGACATAGACTCACCAAAAAATGACATCTGATGTGATGAATTTTAAAAATCTCTGCTGTTACATGCACATAGTACGATCAGAATCTGATGTAATCATAGATCCAGTCTGCCTTGTCTCACTGGTTCAGACTGTTGCTGATGGTGTAATGATGAAGTAGTTTATTAGATTGTTTTTTTTCTTGGTGCACATTATCCTTCTTAATACCAAATGTTGCCTTGATTAAATGTCACATGAATATTATAGCTGGTATTACTTTATTAGTTTTTCCTTTTCATCTCTCAGTGGCAATGTTCAGTAGGAACTGGAATTGGATCATGGAAACAGACCACTTTCAGTGTTCACATTCCTATAAATGATATCATCTGGAATCTAGTGACAATTTTAAAAAAAATGAAACAGTGAACTGAATGTTGAACAAAAAACTCCTGGCACCAACACACCAAAATATCGTCGCTGTCGGGTGGAATCCTCGTATCTCCAAAACCGTTATTTTTCAGGAAATTAAAAAAACGCCGTACCTTATCTGCAGTGCACAGGGTTTAGTCCGCGTTGCAGTGGATTGTCTTGCGCTAAATTCCTGTCCTCAGACGAGCACCAGAACTAGCAGGGGTCAAGATTTTTTATCTTTGAGCCCAGTGTTTTGAAGACATTTACCTCAGAAGACGTGTTGATTCGTTGCGACTCTTCTTGAGGAGAAATATGCCGCGAAGCTCTCCCGCGGAGTGAGGAAGAGGTGGACAGTTGAAGTGTCCAATGGAGTTATGAGGTTTGCGCTCAAGCTATTTTCAAGACTTTAGATTGGTTAATAACTTGTACAAATAACAGACCCAAACATGGGGACTGACCAATAGCATCGATATGTGAAACAATATGAAATTGACCAAATTTGGACATACGAGGTTTCCGCCCGACATCGACGATATGAATGTACTTATTTAAAAGAAATAAATTTACTAGCTTGTTTGTAAAACAAATCTGTACTGAGGGGGTCCATTTTTATCATTTAAAGGGGTCCCTGACTAAGAAGAGTTTGAGATCCCTTGCCTCAGAGGTTGCCTTGGTTTCCCATACGGTACCTAGAACTTGTTTGTTTGGTTACTCATTTCTTTGTTTTTGAATATGTTTTAATTATTTGTAAAATGAATTAAGAAATTACATTTTAGATCATAGATGTCATATAGTGCCTCTGCTCTGGAGAACGTCTGGGATGAGTTCATGTCTTTGTGCCTGATAGACAAAGTTAATGGTGGGGTCTCTGATTTTTGAGAAATGCTTCGGAAAACTGAGTCAGGATGACAAACAAAAATCAAAACAAACGTGTAGCCAATGAGCAGAAAGGGGCGTGTCTTGTCAATATGTGCAGTGAGTGTTCAGTGCGCATGTGTGACGTTAGCAGAAAGCGGTTTTAACATTGACATGGAGGATAAAAACAAAGAAAGAAAGCGAAGAAAGGCTTACGATAAGTCGAGAAGTAGGACCCGTGTTAAAGGTGCCCTTCCACACAAAACAGTTTTTACTTGTATTTTTTTATATGTGTTAGCTCCATATGTGTTTGTGTTGTGTCGTGAAATTGAAAACGAATTGTTACCTCCCTGGTCAGTTCTAGCAACTTAAAAGAAATAAGGGGAGAAATCAGGTCAGTTGGAAAAGCTGGTCAGTCTGACGTCAGAGTGACTGAGCTCATTAATATTCATGAGCTCTCCCACTTGAGACCGCGCCCCCAGAATTCGTGTAGCTCAGTGAGTTTCCTATACAGCAAGGATGGCTGAACGTCAACGGGCTTGTGAAGAAGCCATTCTGCCGCAATTCAAGGTGATTGTAAACAAATTTCCTCTAGCCTAGGCTACTTATTGCGCTGGGTGAATGAATAGTCATGCTCTCATATCCTAGCGGTTAGCCAATCGGAGCCAAGCAACATAGCTCATTTGAATATTCATGAGAACTGGCGCAAATCGAGCTGAGTCTTTCTGCAGGCTTTCTATACCACACTAGAATGGCGTGAAACAAGGTAACCAAGGCATTTTTTTCCACAAAAAAATGTTACAGAGTCCATGGTAAACTTCAGACATTACCACAAAAGTAATGTCATATACGTGTGGCAGGGCATCTTTTAATATAGGATCAGCTTTCCAGCGCTGGAGAGAACTGAAGGAGCAAGAAGTTGGTCACATATTCACAGATTGGAGTTTCCCGAGTCAATAACCCCTGAGCTAAACGCTGTTACTACACAAATAACACCTCTTTTCTATCATAGTAATGTAGAGACGCAGCTACAACCGCGTTTTGTGTAGTAACAGCGTTTAGCTCAGGAGTTATTGACTCAGGAAACTCAACTTTACTTAAGACGCCGAGTCGCTTTTTTCCTTCTCGATAGGTGAGTAACGTTGGTTTTGCTTTGTTACACAGAACTAATATATGCCTTTGTCCTTTACATGATTATGCTTGTGTGTCATTTTTGCTTGTTTGTTTATCTGCAATCGTATTGTTCTTCCCTTCAGCTATGATAAAGACACATTTCTTTCCATTATTTGCCTGGGTTGTGTATGTATTTGTGGGCGGAGCTATCAGTACAGGGGTGGGACCCATTTGGGTTAGGGGCGTGTTTTGTTTTGGTGATTTTATATGTCAACATTGGCTTTCAAATATCGGAGACCCCACCTTTAATATGAGACTCTTGTGTGAAAAAAATTATATTTTATTACAGATTTCATATAACCTAGCCTAGTATTCACATCAACCTTTAAATACAGTATCCACCTTATTTACTTACTTAAAATGACTCTTCTATGATTTGCTTTATACCCAGGTTTTCAGCTGTGCAAGTTTCCGCCATGTGAAGTTAATAATCCATGTGAGAACGAGGCTGAGTGTGTGGATGAAACTGACTTGGACCGCTTCCCTTTGGGATTCCAGTGCCGCTGCCTCCGAGGCTTCACTGGCCCTCACTGTGAGCTCAATGTCGACGAGTGCAACTCTAACCCCTGCGTCCACGGCTTCTGCTATGACGGTAAGCACATGTCATGTTCCCAAGTTTACCTAACCCCTGTAGGATGTTCAAAGATTTGTTCCTTTCTCCAGATGTCAATGAAAAATGATTAAAAATAAATAAAAGAGAATATTTAGAAATGCTTGTAGTATACAGTTTTAATCAAAAGGGGGGGAAACATCTATGTGTAAATTTAACCATCTATATTGACTGATCTCAGCTTTGAAGTGTTTCTTCTACCAAATGGTGAACTAGTGAGTCTATATATAGAGAATTATATTAGGAAAAATAAAATAAAAATAAGAGCAGAGCCTTATTTAAAAATAACCTCGTCAAACCCTGCACTTTGAGTCCCACATTATTGTTTCTGCATGAATGACAGTGTAGTTGTAACGGTATCAAGCACAATGTATCACATCTCATTATTTCTGTCTGACGTGATTTTATTCTGTTGTGATTTTACTCTGGAGAGTGTATTTACCTGCATTTTAAACTAAAAGCCTTTTTCTCTAGACACCCCTAATAGTCATGCATCAAGCCAGACCCCTAAGCTCCATTAATTTACATGACAGCATATTTTATCCCCTGCCTAACACCCCTAAAGAGCTAGCCTGGGGTAAGTGTGAAGGAAACTCCATGTTATGTTAACTGTACCTCAGAAGCTTTTGCTTCTTAACTGGCAGTGTGCATTGTTCCTGGGAAAAGCCTTCCAACCACTTGGCTGCCATTATGATATATGCCGAATAGTTGCCAAATTGAAGTTTAGAGACACAGCCATGATGGTTATTCCCAGCATATGACAAATCAAATAATTTTATGCACAGATTAGGAGTGAAAATGGATTTGAAGTACCTTTCAACATGAATCACATCATGCTGTTTTATATAGGTTAATAATTCTCAAATCATATTATTTAGAAAGTGTTAATTGATTTTATAACTGCAGCTCTGACATTAGCTGTAATTTAAAATGCCACCTGATCTATACGTCTGTGTTATGGTTTCTATAGTAACAGTTCATCCACAGGTTAAAAAATTGTTAAATCGTTAAAAGAAAAATTGTAAAGAATTGTTTATTTGATATATAAAGAATAAGCTGGGATTTTGATTCTTGCTTCTGCCCTGTGTGTGGAGTTGTTCTGTTCTTCCCAGCGGTACCCAAATTCAATGCATGTGCTGTAGACTGACTGACATCTCTAAATTATCTGTAGTGTCTGAGTTGGGTTGTGTGAGAATGTGTGTGCTATTGTGCCCTGTGATTGGTTGGTGTCAGGACTCTGCCTGGACTTTGGCCATGTGCCTTTTGTTTGTTTCGTGTTCATGTGTCTGCCCCGCCCTTGTCTTTTCCGCCCCGCCTCTGCACACCTGTCCCTCATGTTTATTGATTATTTGTATTATTTAGTTGAGCCGCGTTGCCTTGTGCAGCGCGGAATCCTCTTGTCTTCATGTCTGCTGTTGCCCTTGTCCTGTTTTGTGTTTTTTTTATTTATTAAATCCCTGTTTTTGTTAAGCTGTCCTGCATTTGGGTCCATTTTTACCCCCGCGTTCGTGACAGTCGGCATGCAATCCAGGATGTCCCTCGCTTTGTGCCCCTGGGATGGACTCCAGGTCGACCATGAACCGGTACAGCGTTACAGGTTCAGTGTTACGGTGTATGGTACAGAAGAAAGGATAGATGGGTGAAGACTGTGTCAGGTGTCAGTGCTTTGTAAGATTCAGTATGCCATGAGTGAGACTTCAGGATTGAGGAATTTGCAAAGAAAGAAGCTGGTTGAGGGTATTACTTTTTATAGCTGCTATAAATTAAGGGATAACAGCAACTAACCTGCCTTGTGGATGCTCCAGAACATTCAGTGCAGCTATAAATAGTTAAAAAGAAATAGTTTTTAGCAGATGGGGCATGATCTAGCAGGAAACTGCTGAGGGATTGGTTGAGGATGAGCTAATATGGCAAACCTGACAACTATCTGCACTGATTGTACTTAAAAGCTGTTTGTGTCTAGCAGCAGTAAGTTGAAACTTGAGCGTGAGTTGAGGAAAGGCAAAAGGACCGTGGCATCTAAAACAATTCAATTCAATTCAAGTTTATTTGTATAGCGCTTTTTACAATGGACATTGTCTCAAAGCAGCTTTACAGAACATAAACATAGAACAGAAGGAAAACATAAGGAGTAATATAAAGAATTAATATAATAAAAATTCAAGATGTATATAGTTCACAGTGTGTATGTATGTATGTATGTATGTATGTATGTATGTATGTATGTATGTATGTATGTATATATCCCCAATGAGCAAGTCTGAGGTGACTCAGGCAGCAGTGGCAACGAAAAACTCCCTTAAATTGGTAAGGAAGAAACCTTTGCCCCTTTTCCACCGGAAAGAACCGGGTGCTGGTTCAGACCTAGCGCCGGTGCTGGTTCAAAGTTGGTTCCACTGGCGAACCTTCTAAGAACCGGTTTGCCTTTCCACCGGCTAGAGAGCCATCACAGAGCCGAGTGTGACGTCACTGTATGCGTGTCACGTTTCCCAGCAACTTTAGCGCAGCAGCGACAAACACAAACACAACATCAACAATTGCGGATGTTGCTTTACTGTTAATACTCATGGCTTTGTGAACCTACATTGGCATCCAAACACGGCGAATAAATCGTGTACATGCAGCTGTACCATGTAATCTGTATAAACGGAGGTTGTAATCGATAAAGTACATAACGTTATTTTATCATTAACACAGAAAAAAGTTAGCCTTAGCATGTAGCTACCTACTATCATGTGTGCTGATAATGTATCATATTGGGGTAAAGTAAAAAGTGTATTAAACATTAGTATACTTAAGGTACATTAACAAATGTGCTAACAGTAGCTCCGCCCACAGCCCCTAACACAAGTGGTTCTTATGTCTAGACCAGCAACGTTTTGGTGTTACTTAAGAACCACTTTTCCTGGTTCAGAGCCGGTGCTTTGGCTGTCGAAAAAGAAAGAACTGGTTCTAAATTAGGCTCTGGCTCCGAACCAGCACTCAAACTGCCTCGGTGGAAAAGGGGCACTTGAGAGGAACCAGACTCAAAGGGGAACCCATCCTCATATGGGTGACACTGGAGGGTGTGATTACAAATATACAGTCAAACAAATGTTGTATTGGTGTAAGGATCATATGGAGTTCAGATCTCCTCTTAGTATCACAGAGTCCAACTGGAGCTGGTAGATCTGTAGATGTCTCAGGATTCTCACAGAGTCGGCCTCGTCTCAGTGGAGATCCGAGATCTTCATCGCACGGAAGACGATCGGAGCTGGTACAATGTCTGGATGCCTCGGGATGGGTAGCAGCCAGCAATTTATTCATTTGTGGGGTTTTTTTTCTCTGTTTACTATTACTATGCTGCAGAATGAGTGTACAGTAGAAAAATAAATCAGCTCATGAACATGTACATCCAGGGTCAGCTGCCATTTCCTAGTATGCTTTGTTGTCCTGTTGGGTCGTCTTGCACAGAGATAGCGAGCTGAATCATGGGCTCACAGCAGAGCAGGAAGGAGATAAGAGGCTCATCAGGGTGGCTCAAAATATTAGAAGTTGTCATGATTTTTAATAACAATTGTTACATCAGAAAGATATATGACATGAAGAAGAATCATCACCAAGATAAGAAACAGTAATAATTTGCCTATTATCCAAAGGATTTACATCAAACTATGTGAATTCATCTATAGAACTCATTTGTAATGATAATTTATAGTGCAAGTCTGCCATAGACTCAGTCAAGTGAGCTTTTCTGGGGATCATGGACAGTGTCTCATGACTCACAGCACATTCTTCAGTGAAATTCACAATGAAGGTCCAAAGTCCAAGGTCCACTTACTAGTCCTAGTTTGCTAACTAGTCCACTTACTATTCTGATGATTTTGTTAGATTCTTTATGTAAAAATAATAATAATTAATGACTAAAGCTGGGGCACGGTGGCTTAGTGGTTAGCATGTAGCTCCAGGGTTGGGGGTTCGATTCCTTGTGCCTTGTGTGTGTGGAGTTTGCATGTTCTCCCCGTGCCTCGGGGGTTTCCTTCGGGTACTCCGGTTTCCTCCCCCGGTCCAAAGACATGCATGGTAGGTTGATTGGCATCTCTGGAAAATTGTCCGTAGTGTGTGATTGTGTGAGTGAATGAGAGTGTGTGTGTGTGCCCTGCGATGGGTTGGCACTCCGTCCAGGGTGTATCCTGCCTTGATGCCCGATGATGCCTGAGATAGGCACAGGCTCCCCGTGACCCGAGGTAGTTCGGATAAGCGGTAGAAGATGAATGAATGAATGAATGAATGAATGAATAACTAAAGCTTGTTTTTTTTTAAAAAAGTGTTTTTACGTAAGTATATGTAACCTTTGATATTGGTAAATGTGACTGTTTAGAATTAAACGATCACATGTTATGCTCATGTTTAAAAGTAATTATCACACCTGACAAGCAGTTCTGATTACCCCCAAACCCCCATTAAGGAACAGTTAAGAGAGCAATATACAAAGATCAGTATACAAAGAGTGTACAAGATTAAAAAAGCATATCAGTGAGGCTGCCAAGAAACCTATTGTAAGATTAAAGGAGCTGCAGTGATATCTGGCAAGTACTGGTCATTTCCTGCATGTGAAATCAATTTCTGCAATGCTTCATGTGTCTGGGATTTGTCTATTGAGACAAAGGTAGTATCTTTTGGGCATATTTCTACAAAGATATATAGACAGGTTGTCATCCAAAGAACACTATATCAAAGCTGAAACATGGTGGTGGCAGCATCATGCTTCAGGGCTGCTTGTTTTCAGCTTGGACTGGGGCTATAATCAAGATAGAGGGAATCTATTTGAGCACAACAACAAGATGCTGACAAATCTTACCTCCTAGTCAACAAAGTAATGGCTTAGAAGGTGATCATCAGCATTTTGGTATGGGACACTCGTACAACAGATCTAAAGCCTCCCAAATACCTGTGAAATGACTTGTGGTGGGCTGTGTGCAGGAGATTACCCCCTGATGGATATGGAGCATTTTTGCAGTGAAATTGCCAAATCATGATGTACTATGTTCTAGAGTCTCAATCACAACTGCTGTACTAGAGATTCTTACCTGAGTTCTGTAGTACCAATGATTGTATACTGTATTTAGAATGTACAACATAATGCAATTTACTTGTTTAAAGCCCTTTTCTTAGGTCGAAAGTGGCGTCATTATCTTGCAGAAATTTGAGCTGATGTCTCACAGTTCACTTCTTGTTTTTTTTTTTTCCATGTCTAGGAGCGCATACAGCGGGGGCACGGTGGCTTAGTGGTTAGCACGTTCGCCTCACACCTACAGGGTTGGGGGTACAATTCCCACCTCCGCCTTGTGTGTTTGGAGTTTGCATGTTCTCCCCGTGCCTCTGGGTTTCCTCCGGGTACTCCGGTTTCCTCCCACGGTCCAAAGACATGCATGGTAGGTTGATTGGCATCTCTGGAAAATTGTCCGTAGTGTGTGATTGCGTGAGTGAATGAGAGTGTGTGTGTGCCCTGCGATGGGTTGGCACTCCGTCCAGGGTGCATCCTGCCTTGATGCCCCATGACGCCTGAGATAGGCACAGGCTCCCCGTGACCCGAGGTAGTTCGGATAAGCGGTAGAAAATGAGTAAGAGTGAGGAGCGCATACATTATTAAATAATTAACAAAGTACAAATAAACACATTTTGTACATTGGCTAAATTAATGTGGCATATCCAGCATTATTAATTTAGATGTCAAATGTAGTATAAACTGTACTAAACCTAGTCAAATCATTTTCACAGGTTTGTTGGTTTTTGCCTTTGTCAGAAAAACGTTTCAGAGTTTTCCTTCATGACTGACCGAGCTACTATTTGCTAGCTAGTCATGTTAATTATCTATCATGTTAATCAAAGTAGCTAACGTAAGGGACTAGCTGAAAATATACTGCTAAACAGCAGTCAGTATTTGCACTCAAAACAGCCTATTTGTGAGGAAATAAATTGTGCTTGCCATGATTTTAATCTCTGTCAAGATTAAGCTGCGGTTACACACCTGAATGCAGATGTGTCCTCTTTTTACGCTCCACTCGTTCTCTTTAAACTTATCAAGCTACTGTGGGTGTTAGCTACAGTCATACAGACAATAAACTGTAAATGAGATAGTGTTAGCTTTCTTGGTTATGCCATCACCTCATTCACTCTCCTTGGTTTGCTAGTTAAAATAACCATTAGCCTTTTTAAAAGAGCTTACAGAAGAACAAGACATGGCTTGGATCTTTAGCTGTGTGTTGGAATTCATGTGTACATTCATGAGGTTCAGGATTTACAAAATGTTCAACCATAGTTTTTTTATTTAACATAAAATAACTGCATATAAAGGGGGGGCACGGTGGCTTAGTGGTTAGCACGTTCGCCTCACACCTCCAGGGTTGGGGTTCGATTCCCGCCTCCACCTTGTGTGTGTGGAGTTTGCATGTTCTCCCCGTGCCTCGGGGGTTTCCTCCGGGTACTCCGGTTTCCTCCCCCGGTCCAAAGACATGCATGGTAGGTTGATTGGCATCTCTGGAAAATTGTCCCTAGTGTTTGATTGTGTGAATGAGTGTGTGTGTGTGCCCTGCGATGGGTTGGCACTCCGTCCAGGGTGTATCCTGCCTTGATGCCCAATGACGCCTGAGATAGGCACAGGCTCCCCGTGACCCGAGGTAGTTCGGATAAGCGGTAGAAAATGAATGAATGAATGAATGAACTGCATATAAAACACATTTATCATGCGAAGAATTTCGGTCACTAAACATGAAAAAAATGACAACATTAAAAAGGATTTGTGGCGCTGTGATATAAAATGTACTGTATGTCTAGTCTGTGTTACTGCAATATGGTATGCAACAAGGCTCATTTTTAAAATTTCCCTTTTTTTTTCTTCCCTATTTTGGTTTAAGTATTATACCCCTGCTTGCTGGCCATGTGAAACAACTGCTTATTCATGCAATTATCCAGTCAACCAGTCATGTACATTTATGGCATTTGGCAGACACTCTTATCCAGTGCAGCATACATTGTATACAACTGAACAATTATTGTTCACAGTAAAAGAACTGAGCATTTGATGGTTAATGGTTTCTCAGGGTGCCAGCAGTAGCAGCATGGTGGAGCTTGGGTTTAAACACACAACCTACTGATATATAGTCACATGCCTCAACCACTGAGCTACCACATCTTCTGTAGTAGCAGTACATTGTTTAAAATCATGCAGGTGAAGTTCAAAAGCTCCAATAGGTTTAGTTTTAACAAACATGCGATCTTGACTGTGACATGTTTTGTTGTGCATAGTTGCCAGATGGGCTGGGATTTGCATGCACCTAAAGTTTATCCATAATGGTGCAAAAAAAGAAAAAAAAAACAACTGAGTGACAGTTCTATGGGTAGAAATGCCATGTTTATTAGAGCAGTGAAAGGTCAAACTGCTTAGAGTCAAGTCAAGTCAAGAAGCTTTTATGACAATATGGCTATATGACATAAAAGCTTTTTTTTTTTGCATCCATTTTGATGTGGTGTGAATTCAGAGGTGCTTTTCAGCTCACCGCATTTGTAAACTATGGTATGTCAAACAACCACTGTTTACAAATGCGGTGAGCTGAAAAGCACCTCTGAATTCACACCACATCAAAATCGAAGACAGATTGGCTACAATAGAAGACCACAATCAAGGACAGGAATCAGAGGCTACAATGGGTACAAGCTCACTGAAACACTGAGACAGTAGCACAGTTTTATAGGTATTTATAAAAAAGTGGGTATGTATCTCATGTGATTTTTACTGACTTCCTTTGTGGTGGTTGCTCATTAACACAATTAAACTTAATGATTTTTCTTATTGTGGAACCATGATTATATATATATATATATATCAACCAATATATATATATATATGTATATGTATATATATATTCATATATGAAGGAGTGTTGTCTACTACGTCATTTCCGACTGCTCAGAATTGTGACTAAAGTGTATGTCATCATATGAATTCATGATCCATAGAGTGATTTTATATTTATGTGTGTCCAGCTGTTCTCTTAGAGGAAAGAGGCAGTGGAGATTAATGCAAAATTATACAGTCTGATCAGTACCCTATAATGAAATAGGGATATATATATCATGTGCAATTTTGCATCATGTGTAATTGCAGCTGGGCACACGTGTGTGTGTGTGTGTGTGTGTGTATATATATACACACACAATATTGCTGTATTACAGTAAATTCAGTGGCCAATTAGATTCGGATGTGGTACTGTAATAGGGTCCATTCATGAAATTTCTTACTACTAAATATTCCATAGTCAACTGTTAGTGGTATTATAACAAAGTTGAAGCAACTGTAAACAGAGCGGGGTCAGTGGATGCTGAGGCACACAGTACGCAGAAAGTCGACAACTTTCTGCAGAGTCAATAGGTACAGACCTCCAAAACTTGTGTGGCCATCAGTTTAGCTCAAGAACAGTACGTAGAACGCTTCGTGGAATGTGTTTACATGGCCGAGCATTTGCATCCAAGCCTTACATCAGGGGGCATAGCGCACCACAAATGCACTCTAGAACAGTGAAGATGTGTTACTCTGGAGTGATAAATAACACTTCTCTGTCAATCCGATGGGCGAGTCTGGGCATGGCGGTTGCCAGGAGAACTGTACATGCATTGTACCAAGTGTAAAGATTGGTAGAGGGCGGAGTGTGGTGTGGGGTTGTTTTTTGGGGTTTGGGATTGACCCCAGTGAAAGGAACGCTTAATACATCAGCATACCAAGACAAGTTCATGTTCCCAACTTTGTATTAACAGTTTGGGGATCGCCCCTTCCTTTTTCAACATGACTGCGCACCAGTGCATGAAGCAAGGTCCATGAACACATGAATGGGCGAGTTTGATGTGGAGGAAATTAACTGGACTGAGAGTCCTGACCTCAACCCGATAAACACCTTTGGCTTGAATTAGAGCGAAGACTACAAGCCAGGTCTTCTCATCCAACATTGTTGCCTGACCTCACAAATGTGCTAGTAGAATGGTCAAAAAGTCCCATAAACGCAGTCTTAAAACTTGTGGAATGCCCTCCCAGGTTGCTGCAAATGATGGGCCGACTCCATATTAAACCCTACGGATTAAGAATGGGAATGTCATTCAAGAATGGGAATGAAATTCATGTGCATCTAAAGCCACGTTCACACTGCAGGTAAAAGTGGCCCAAATCCGATTTTTTTGGGGTCAAGTGACCAGGTCAGACTTCTTCAGGAGTAGTGTGAACACTCAAATCTGGCCCAGATCTGATTTTTTCAAATCAGATCTGGACCACTTCCATAT